>NC_042615.1:21118042-21485542 GCF_901001135.1 Rhinatrema bivittatum
ATCTGAACATTGTAGTGTTTGCGTGCAGTCTCTACCTGCAAAGAATGACAAGAAGGGAGAAGCAATGGAACTATATGAGATACATTCGTTTAAGGAGAATTGCGATAAAGCACAAAGGAAAGAATGACAAGAAGGGAGAAGCAATGGAGCTATATGAGATACATTCGTTTAAGGAGAATTGCGATATAGCACAAAGGAAAGAATGACAAGAAGGGAGAAGCAATGGAGCTATATGAGATACATTCGTTTAAGGAGAATTGCGATAAAGCACAAAGGAAAGAATGACAAGAAGGGAGAAGCAATGGAGCTATATGAGATACATTCGTTTAAGGAGAATTGCGATAAAGCACAAAGGAAAGAATGACAAGAAGGGAGAAGCAATGGAGCTATATGAGATACATTCGTTTAAGGAGAATTGCGATATAGCACAAAGGAAAGAATGACAAGAAGGGAGAAGCAATGGAGCTATATGAGATACATACGTTTAAGGAGAATTGCGATAAAGCACAAAGGAAAGAATGACAAGAAGGGAGAAGCAATGGAGCTATATGAGATACATACGTTTAAGGAGAATTGCGATATAGCACAAAGGAAAGAATGACAAGAAGGGAGAAGCAATGGAGCTGTATGAGATACATTCGTTTAAGGAGAATTGCGATAAAGCACAAAGGAAAGAATAACAAGAAGGGAGAAGCAATGGAGCTGTATGAGATACATACGTTTAAGGAGAATTGCGATATAGCACAAAGGAAAGAATGACAAGAAGGGAGAAGCAATGGAGCTGTTTGAGATACATACGTTTAAGGAGAATTGCGATATAGCACAAAGGAAAGAATGACAAGAAGGGAGAAGCAATGGAGCTATATGAGATACATTCGTTTAAGGAGAATTGCGATATAGCACAAAGGAAAGAATAACAAGAAGGGAGAAGCAATGGAGCTGTATGAGATACATTCGTTTAAGGAGAATTGCGATATAGCACAAAGGAAAGAATGACAAGAAGGGAGAAGCAATGGAGCTGTATGAGATACATACGTTTAAGGAGAATTGCGATATAGCACAAAGGAAAGAATGACAAGAAGGGAGAAGCAATGGAGCTATATGAGATACATTCGTTTAAGGAGAATTGCGATAAAGCACAAAGGAAAGAATGACAAGAAGGGAGAAGCAATGGAGCTGTATGAGATACATTCGTTTAAGGAGAATTGCGATATAGCACAAAGGAAAGAATGACAAGAAGGGAGAAGCAATGGAGCTATATGAGATACATTCGTTTAAGGAGAATTGCAATAAAGCACAAAGGAAAGAATGACAAGAAGGGAGAAGCAATGGAGCTGTATGAGATACATTAGTTTAAGGAGAATTGCGATATAGCACAAAGGAAAGAATAACAAGAAGGGAGAAGCAATGGAGCTGTTTGAGATACATTCGTTTAAGGAGAATTGCGATATAGCACAAAGGAAAGAATGACAAGAAGGGAGAAGCAATGGAGCTGTATGAGATACATTCGTTTAAGGAGAATTGCGATAAAGCACAAAGGAAAGAATGACAAGAAGGGAGAAGCAATGGAGCTGTATGAGATACATTAGTTTAAGGAGAATTGCGATAAAGCACAAAGGAAAGAATGACAAGAAGGGAGAAGCAATGGAGCTGTATGAGATACATTCGTTTAAGGAGAATTGCGATATAGCACAAAGGAAAGAATAACAAGAAGGGAGAAGCAATGGAGCTGTTTGAGATACATACGTTTAAGGAGAATTGCGATATAGCACAAAGGAAAGAATAACAAGAAGGGAGAAGCAATGGAGCTGTATGAGATACATTCGTTTAAGGAGAATTGCGATAAAGCACAAAGGACATGGGGGGTTGTTGTCTCATCCTTTTCTTTTTCTAAGCTGTTTTGGTTCCGGTCTCTTTTTTGTACTTTCCCCTTGTTGGTCTTTTCCGAAGTCCTTTTCCAGGATTTCTCTTCTATTTTGTGTTCTCTCTTCCTCCGTAACATCTATTTCTGACAATGATTTTGCCCCTTTCATCTTTTTTCTCCATTTCTCTCATCTGCCCCCTCTAGATTTTACTCTTCTATTATGTCTCTCATTCTCCAGTCTTCAATCTGCCTCTTTACACTTCTCACGTGCCTACCAAATTTCAATTCCCACTCACCTCCTCAGTTCTCCCATCCTTCCTTTGTCTTTCACTTATTCCTGTCTTCTATTCCCCCTCATTCACAAATTTTCCTCACACTCTTCCCAGCTCTCATCTACCTTCCTCTGCGCCTCCAGCCTCTCTTCTGTCTCTTACCCCACCCTGCCTCCAATTCCCACCCTCTCTCACCTTCCTCCAAAGACACATCCCCTTTATCTCGCTTCCTCCTTCACTGTTCCCAGCCCCTCCATGCCTTCATATCAATTCCCCAAGCCCCACCTTTTCTTTATCCAGTCTCACATTCCTACTCATAGCCCTACCCAAATGCCTAATCCCCCCATAGTTCTCCTGATCCACAAGTCCCTGTTCAACCTCTTAGTCTACACTCTCCCCAATCCCCACTGTCCTACCACTCTCCAGCCAATCTCCAAGTCTATGTTCTTCGGCTCTCCCACCAAATCCCTTAGCCAACACCTAAGTGCCTACTCTCGCCAGCCCCATCCCTTCAATATCCACCCTCGTCTCCTTCCCCACATCCATTCTTCTGCCCCTGCCTCTCGCTCCCTTCCCATTTGCCCCTCCAATGCATCTGCTCCACTTCCCCCAGCCTCTCCCATTAGCTGCATGCCCTCTTCCTGCCTCAGTCTCAGTCTCCCTTTAGATTAAGTAAGTGGTGCTTTGCCTTCCTTATTACTGTGACGGTACCACGAGCACTGTCAGTACCCACGGAAGCACTTCTTCTTTTGATCTCTTGAGATCAGCCAGAGGAAATGCTGCCGCGAGTATTTATTTAAGATTTCTTATATTTCACCTATTATCATAATCACTGAAAGTGCTCGCACTGCAGCGGAGAGGTGGGCTATGGCTGATTTCCTTGTTGCAGAAGATCCAAATCCACTTCTGGGTTGGTCAGCTGGCACCCCCAGCACCCAGATGCTTTGGCTCTCTCCCATCTCCCCTTCAGCCATTGGTTTTGCTGAACATAAAAAGGCATTTTGGTACATGAGATTACACGTGTTTGCTCTGCGTGAGTGACTGAACAGCTGAAGGAAGTATGAAGAGAATGCTACGTGAAATTCCCCACGGTAGAGATCTTACGGCTACCGGACCTCTGCGCTACAGAAAGAGCCATGGAAGCGGAACACGAAGCGAGATGTGGTATTGCTAGGATAGAAGATCTGCAAAGGCAAAGGTCAACAGAAAAGAGAGAAGAAGTTATAAAGGAGGCCACACCTATGTTGTGTATTATGCAGTGTAATGATAACTCGGGACCAAGCTTAGGGAGAGGACAAAGAATGCAGAGCATCAAACAAGAGGAGGAGGAGCTTGAATAAAAACCCAACCCCCCTATATGCAGGTAAAAGTGCCTGTATACGGGTGGTTTTATCCACAGTGGGAAGAGGCGTTCTTGTGGGCGGAGCCGGAGTGGGATTTTTCCTGAAAATACTACCCACACAAATTAGCAGGTAGTTTTTCCTGGATAATTAACAAAATGAAAGTATGCGTGCATGTTCACTTTGAAAATCAGTGTAAAGTCTGAGGGTAGAATGTACCTGCAGAATTTATACTTATGTGGGCAATTACAAAGTTATCTCAATGTGGAAAGAGATTGGGAGCTATTTATTTTTTATTTATTTATTTTTAATTTTTATATACCGAAGTTCTTGTATCAGATACAAATCACTCCGGTTTACATAGAAGTAGACGCAGATTTATAGCTGAGAAAATTATCTTTGCTTCTGTATTCTGAACAGATTGGAAAAGAGCAAGGCAATGATCAGGTGGCATGGGAGAGGGAGACCCATAAGTCCCTGTGATGACTGGAGATCAGGTTGCCTCGAAAGATGAAAATATTGTCCCTCGGAACGGGACAAAATGGACATTGAGGGCCATTTTCAAAAGCATTTAGCTGGCTAACTCAGAAGTTAAAAATAAATCAAGAGCAGCAGAGCTGTTCTATCGCTGTAAAAGTATATTTTGCAACAAATTGCTCCAAAAATTGCTTTATATGATTTCAAAAATACTCAGTATACCTACACTCTGTGGAGCTGTTAGTTTTCAGAAACATTTTAAGACAACTGAAAATATATTTATAGGAGGGGTGGAAGGTTTCATATATAGTGTAGGTGTCCCAGCACCAATATGCAATTGGTTATAATCAACCTCCCACCACCTCCAAAAGAAACATTTTTTTTTTTAAGCAATATATTAACATTAAAGTCACGGTAATATTCAATGGCATCCGTGGTTTAATAGGTGTTTGCCTTACTCGCGGGGGAAACAAATGTGATCTTCAAAACGATATTCAATTTAAGGCGGGTACTTAAACGACTTCCTGAGTCTGTTGTTTACTTTTAGATGTTGAAATGCAATCCCGACACAAACAAGTTCGTGTTTCAGACGAAAGTCTTTCTTCAGGGGAATCTGATGTTAAATATAACCAACCTTGTTGGATTCTAGCCTCGCAAAAAAATTGTCCTTCACATCTGATGAATGTTGTTACTTCCTGTTCACCGCGTTGTGCTAGCTGTTTTCTGCTCCATACCAACGGATGAATATCCTAGAACTCAAACTAGTCCCATTTAAATATCCATGTGAAAAATGCCTATGGACCAATCCGAAGGTTAAAAAATGTAAAGAACCTATCAGCACGTTGACCATTTGGGAGCAACCCTTCTGATTTCACGGAAGTTAATTTACTTCACAATAAGGGGACGTGTCCCTGATGACATCAGCGAAAATAACCGACCTGACAGAAGTTAGCCTGCTAAATGAATATTTGGGCACATATTCAACTAAATCCTAGCCACCTAATAAATGAGGCAGCTAGAATTTAGCGGGATGAGTTACGGGCGTTCCAGGGGCATGACTGGGAGGAGATGAGTAAGCCGGCTAAGGTCACTGGCTAACTTCGATATGAGCTAGCTGGATGACTTAAGTCTGATCGTGCGGTTTCATTATTGAATATACCTCCAGAGTTAGCTGGATACGTTTGTCTGGCTAACTTTGCTAGCCAGACCGTGTCTGCTTATGCACCTCTAAGTAAATATAAAATAATTTTAAAAAGGAGGGGGGGGGGGTGTCAAAGTAGACAGGTAACATAGTAAAATGATGGCAAAAGAGGACCAAAATGGTCCATCCAACCTGCCCAGCAAGCTTCTTACGGTAGTATCTGCCACGCTGTGCAAGTTACTCCCATGTTTCTCTTTTACTGGGTGATGAGGTTTCCTGAAACTTCAGACGGTGCTGCTTGACGTGCTTTGCTTATGGACTTGGCTGTAGAAGCAGTCCTGTGCTTTTTCCCTTCTGTCTGTGTATCAGGGCCTCTGACCATAAAAGTCAGGGCCCATGTTGGTTGTTGTTTGAACCCAATACCTCTTTCCACCCCCCCACAAGGACCCCCACCATCAAAGCGGAGAGTGATGTTGCAGTTACAGCAAAGGAATCAAGCAAACCCATGTCTTATATTAAGTGTAGTGGCTGCTGCTCCATGCAGGTTATCCCCATGCTTATCAGTTTCCCAGACTGTAAAAGTCATTAGTTATTGTCTGAATCCAATTCCCTTTTTCCCTCTGCTGTTGAAGCGGAGAGCAATGTTGCAGTTGCACCAAAGCAGTAAGGCTTATTGTTAAGGGTAGTAATCCCTATACTTTCTGTTAAGGGTAATAACCGCTGCACCAGTAAGTTACCCCCATGAACTCTTTTCTTCATTTCCATCCTCTAGCCTTTAAGATCCACAGTGTTTATCCCATGCCCCTTGGAATTCTTTCACTCTTTGCATCTTCACCACCTCCTCCAGAACAGCATTTCAAGCATCCACCACCCTCTCCGTGTAGAAATATTTCCTGATGTTCATTCTGAGTAGTCCCCCCTGGAATTTCATTTAATGACTGATTTCTATGATTTCTTTCCAACAGAAAAGGCTCAAACTTTGTGTGTCATTAAAACCTTTCCAGATATCTGGAAGGTCTGTATCGTATTTCCCCTGCACCTCCTCTCTTCCAGGGTATATATATATTTAGATCCTTCAGCCTCTCCTTATAAATCTTCCGATGCTGACCCCACACCATTTTGGTCGCCCTTCTCTGGACCGCCTCCATCCTGTCTCTATTCCTTTTGAGATACGGTCTCCAGAACTGAATGCAGTACTCCAGTGAGATCTCACCAAGGACTTATACAGGGGCATCATCACCTCCTTTTTCTATGCATCCCAGCATTCTTCTGGCTTTAGCTATCGCCTTGTCGCATTGCTTTGCAATCTTCAGATCGCCAGACACTATTACCCCAAGATCCCTCTCTTGGTCCACGCACATTAGTCTTTCACCTCCCATCACATACAGCTCTTTTGGATTTCCGCATCCCAGATGCAGGACTCTGCACTTCTTGGCATTGAATACCACCTGCCAAGTCTTTGACCGCTCTTCAAGCTTTCTTAAATCACTTTTCATTTTCTCTAACCCATCAGGTGTGTCCACTCTGTTGCAGATTTTAATATCATCTGCAAATAGACAAACTTTACCTTCTATCCCTTCTGCAATGTTGCTCACAACAGTCATCATCTGTTCAAAACAAACTTGAAAAGATACTTCTTCACATAACAAGTTTGTATTTGGAATAAGTTACTCGACGGTGTGGATACCCTAAGGTCATTATGCTGCTCTTGAAGCAGGAAATGAAAGGATCTCAGGATATCAATACCATACTAATAATGATAAACTTGATAGGTTGTAAACCTTCTTCTGTTTGTATGTCGATGAGCTTTGAGATAGAGGCAGCAGAGAGGAGGAGATTGCAGTAGTCGAGGTGAGAGATGATCAAGATATATACTCCCAAACAGAAAATAATATACTTCAAAGCTTAATCACATCACATATCTTTCACACACTCTTAGAGAGCAAATAAAATACTTCAAAGCAGAATGTCTAAAAAAATAAGATCAGAGAATTAGAATGTATGGCACTAAATGAAGTTGTAGACATAATAAGCATCTCAGACACTTAGGTAATTTTCAAAGGAGTTACATGTGTAAATGTAATATATTATCATAGTAATTTTCAAAAGCCATGTATTTGAATACAGTGCATTTACATGTGTAAACCTACATTTTAAGCGTGTAAATGCTTTTTAAAATCAGGTCCTTAAAGGAAAGAAGATAACCAATGCAACACTCTGATTACCAGGGTACACAATATGATATTGGGGAACAAACTGAGAGTAAGGTGCCACTATATGTTAAGGATGGTAGAGAGTCAAGTAGGATAATGAATCAATAGGAAACAAACTGCACTTTGGAATCTCTATGGATAGAAATTCCACAAGATGGGGAAGAGTATAACATAAGGAGTACTCTATTGCCCACCAGAGCAGGGTGATGAAACAGACTGTGAAATGCCAAAAAGTGCAGAGTAATGCATTTAGGATGCATAAACTCAAGGGAAAGGTACAGTACTGGAGGTGAAATTCTTCTAAGTACAAAGGAAGAGCAGGATCTGGGGGTAATTGTATCTGATGACCTTAAGATGGCCAATCAGGTGGATAAAATGACAATAAAGCCAGAAAGACGCTTGGCTGCATAGGGAGAAGAATGGTCAGCAGAAAAAGGGAGGTGATATTGCCTTGTATAGGGGTCCCTGGTGAGACCTCTCTTAGAATACTGAGTACAATTCTGGAGAAGGATATAAAGGATGGAAACGGTCCAGAGGGCGGCTACTAAAATGGTCAGTGGTCTTCGTTCTAAAGCATATGGGGATATGATAAAAATCTAAACATGTATACCCTGGACGAAAGGCGATATAGTGGAGATATGATAGAGACATTCAAATATCTCAAACATTTCCATGCACTGGAGTTGAGCCTCTTTCAACGAAAAGGAGGCTATAGAACGAGTGGTCATGAAATGAGGTTGAAAGGGGGGTAGACTCAGGAGTAATCTTAGGAAATATTTCTTTATAGAGAGGGTGGTGAATGCATGGAACAGCCTCCCAGTGGAGGTGGTAGAGAAAAAAAAACAGTATTTGAATTCAAGAAAGCTTGGGATAAATACAGGGGATCTCTAAGGAAGTAATGGGAATTATAATGCTAAATTAATTGGATGGATGGGCAGTCTAGATGAGCCATACAGTTTTTTTCTGCCGTCATGTTTCTAAGTTTCTATGAAATGCTAACAGAATTAGACAGGCTAATAATTTGGGCAACACAATAATAATGGGGGATATCAAATACCTGAATATTAACTGGGCGAAAGTCTCATTAGGGCATGCAGGCAGGTCGAATTTTTAGATGCAATAATTGAGTGCTTCATGGAGCAGCTAGTCCTGGAACGGACGAGACAGGAACTACTTCAGACTTAGCTCTCGGTGGATTGCAGGACCTGGTGCAAGAGTAACAGTCTTGGAGCTGCTTAGCAATAGTGATCATAATGCCATGAAATTATCACCAAAGGGAGAATATCAAGCAAACCTATTGCAGTAGCATTCAACTTTAAGAAGGGACATTTTAATAAACTGAGAAAATTAGTCAGCAAGAAACTAAAAGGGGCTGTTGCAAAGATAAAAAATCTGCATGAGGGGTGAGCCAAGATGGCGGTGAGAGGCAGGGCATATCAATTGCTCCCTTCTTGTTTTCCTGAATCTACTTCTGGCGCTTATAATGCTGTCTAAATGCAAAGGGAATTGTGGGTATTTCCCTCGGATACCTCTTTTTTTTTTTACATGGGCAGCAATTTATTCCAGCTTTTATGCCCTGTGCAACAGAGGAAGTGGGGACTGTTGGCTCCGTTGCAGTCTGAGGTAAGGGAGCACCTGAACTGCCTGGAGATGTTACTCTCAGCTCTCCTGATCAAAAGCTCCCGCTGGCAGAGAGAAATGCCGCCATGCAGCAACTTGAGGCACATAGCAATGACGTGCTGCTAGCGTCCGAGTCAGAAGAGGCCTGTGCGAGTTTGGTGTTTCGTTGCTGGAAGGCTCCGGGGGAGACAGCTTTGCTGTTGTCTGGCTTCTTCTTTTCCTACTGAAGATCGAAGTGAGCCGGTAATGGAGACGGGTTTGGCTTCAGTTGGTGTTACATGACCTGGTCTTCCAGTCCCCTCCCGGTGAGTCCCTTTCCATACCATCTGGACCGGCAGTAGATGCACTAGACCTCCTATCCAACAAGTTGGAATCTATGGGGACTAATTGTGACTCTCAGATTTCTGAAATTTAAGACCAAAGTGCTGGGCATGGAGACAGCCAATAAAGACACACAGGCCTTTAATCTTTCGGTGGTTAAGGATCAGAGTACACTCTCCCAGAGAAGTGAATCTTTGGAGGATCACATTATTTATTTATTTACTATACCGTCATTCTATTCAAAATTTCACATTGGTTTACACATAACAGAATTGTCTCTAAGTAAACTTACGAAGACAGAATACAGTAAAACAATTAAACACACTAAAAATAAAATTAAGACACCTGAATCTTTAATTCCTGAATTTTCCTAAGGTGATGGGGAAAATGCCATATTAAACCTTAAAGAAATATTTCTTTGAGATTCTACAGTTTGACCCTGAGAAAATTCCTTCTATAAACACAGTTTATTTCCTCCCAGTTGTGAGCAGATAGAATTCTCAGCAATGCCAGCCTGTGAATTACCCTTGATGTTGCTGATAATTTGACAGATTTCCTTGAAAATTCAAGCGTGGAGATTATTGAGCAATCAACGTTATTGGTTTCATTTATTTCCGAAGAAGATATTAATGAAGTGATGAAAAGATATTTGAGGAGTATCTCTTCTGTATTTCTTAGTCAAATAATTTGTATTTTCACCTGATTTTACTTGCTCAATGCAAGAGAGGACAAAAGATTTTCTTGCTCTTAGATCCCCAGATATTTCTATAGGGTGACTCAGATACCCCTGAAAATGTGTCATCAAATATCGTAATGACTGTTTTTCTTTTTTCTTCTATAGGGTGACTCAGATACCCCTGAAAATGTGTCATCAAATATCGTAATGACTGTTTTTCTTTTTTCTTCTATAGGGTGACTCAGATACCCCTGAAAATGTGTCAAATATTGTAATGACTGTTTTTTCTTTTTTCTTCCAGAATAGCTAAAGTCTTTTTTAAGTTCCAGATTTGTTCTAACATCTTCTGTTGGTACCTGCTAGGCCTAGTGTTTGATCTACGGTTCGGTATTCACTGTGTTAATGATGTTAAGCTTGTTTTCTTATAGAGTTTATTTCTTGGTTTTCTCTCTTTTTTCTGCCACCCATCCACCCTCAATGTTACTGCTAGAGACGGGGAATATTTCTTGTTAACTTTGTGTTATGAATGTTAATGGTTAAATAACAGATTTGTTTCTTTGTATTTTGAAATATCCTGATGTATTTTCCATTTGCAATACATATAAAGTTAAAAAAAAAAAATCTGCATGAGGCATTGAGATGGTTTCAAAATACCATCCTATTCAAATAAAATGATTTTACGCACATTAAGAAAGGACAAAGGAAGTCCAAACCGACAGCATGGATAAATGGTGCTGTGAAAGAGGACATTAAAGCCAAAAAGCTATGGTTTTAAAAACAGCAAGGCCAACTGAGGAAAACAGGAAAGAGTCGGGCACTGGCAAGGCAGAAGTAAAATATTCACAGGACAAAAATGAATCTGAGAAGAAGCTTGCCAAGAGGCAAAAACTAATATAAACTTTTTCAGGTACATCAGAAGTAAGAAGCCTGTGAGGAAGACAGTTGGACCACCAGATGGCCCGGAGTTAACGGCCAATCAGAGCAGACAAAGCTACTGCATTAAAAAATAAATGAATTTTTTATTTGGTCTTTACGGAAGAGGACGCTGGGGAGATTCCCACATCCCGACTGTTCTTTGAAAGTGATGAGTCAGAGAAACTGAATCAAATCGCTGATAACCTGGAGGATATATTAGAGCAAACTGACAGCCTAAAGAGCAAGAAATACCCCAGAGCTGTGAAAGGACTCCGAAATGAACCTGCAGATCTGTTCCTGTTAATCTATAAGATATCAGTAAAATATACCACCGTCCCTGAAGACTGGAGGAGAGCCAGTGGAACGCCAACTTTTTAAAAAAAAAAGGGCTTTGATGGCGATCTGGGAAAGTACAGACCAGTCAGCCTGTCAACAATGCGCAGCAAAAATGGTGGAAACTTTAGTTAAGAGGAGAATTACTGGGTTTTAGCAAATGGAACTCATGGCCTTACCAACCCATTGCAGTTCTCTGAAGGAGGAAATAAATAAGGGCCAGTCAATATAATATACATGGATTTTCAATTAAAGTCCCACATGAGTCTTCTCAAGACATTACAAAAGTCGTGCGATAGGAGGCCATGTCCTGTTCTGGACTAGTAACGGATTAATTTAGGAAACCGAGAGAAGGTCTACAAGGTCACTTTTCCCAATGGAGAGAAGTGGAGTGCTCCAGGAATCTGTACTAGGACCTGTGCTGTTTAATATATTCATAAATGATCTAGGAAAAAGAGGGATGAGTGAGGTAATCAAATTTGCAGAGGACACAAAATTACTGAAAGTAGTTAAAAAAACAAAAAAAACAAAAAAAAAGCTGATTGTGAGGAAAGTCAAGAGGAAACCATGAGACTGGGGAACTGGGCGTTTAAGTGGAAGATAAAATTTAATGAACTCTCTGTGCGTACCTTGCCAGGACAGCCTCAGCCCTCCCCATGCACTGCCCCTTTCCTCTGCAGGTAAATACCCTTTTACCTATGGAGAGTCCCTTGGAAAACTGCCTGTGTAATGCATGCATCTGAAATACTGCAGAGCAAACTGGAATTCAGAAGGAAATTCAAAAGCAAACCTTTCTTCTTAGGTAGAACGTTTTACACCTAAATAAACTCACAACAACAAAATTGGTCAACTGGTCATATAACTTGATCTTCTATAAACTCATCCGTTATGTGAAAAAAAACTTTTTATGCAGACATTTATGTGGGACCGACAACCCTAAGCTCTTCAATTTTATAAAAGGGCCAATTCAGGAGGAAAATCCACTTTACTTTATTTAATCCTATATATTTTTTATGGTATTTAATATTTTTTCAAAAATATTTAGAAATCACCAAAAACAGTCCTGCAAATTCACAGAACAAAATTCCTTTTCAAATCAGCATGGAAGCATTCCCACACTTATCTTGTCATCAAATGTCCGCTCCAACCCCGACACGATATCAGGTTTCGAACTTATTCGTCCGGGATCCCGCACGAATAATAAAAGAATGTGAGCATATGGATTCGTTTTTTCCCCCTTGAGGCAGACAGAAGTTCAAAATCTGATATCGTGTCGGGGTGTGCAATAATGTGCACACCCAGACACGATATCACACCACATTATTGTCCACATTATTGCACACCTTGCACTTGTCCGCAGAAAACCATTACTTCTGATCACTACCCCTTATGTAAAAAACTGCAATTAGTTCAAATGAACAAGTCATTGTAAATCACATAATTCTTTGTAATGTACCCCGTCATACTTCGGTTAATATACTATGTTAAAGTTCCTATCATTTTTCTTCTTGCTCCTAGTTGTACTTATCCCTGTTTTATTGTAACTGTAACTATTTTATGTTCAGCACCTGTTATTTATTTCGTTCAGTGTTCCTTTTATCACCCCACTGTTTATTGTAAACCGGCATGATGTGACACTCTCATGAATGCCGGTATAGAAAAAACTAAAATAAATAAATAAATAAATTATATTTCATCTGCAATATGGATAACCAGGCAATCTTACAGTCTTGCAAGGTCCTTCTGCATTTTATCACAATCCGCTTGTGATTTAACTACTCTGAATAATTTTGTATCATCTGCAAATTTGATAACCTCACTCATCGTATTCCTTTCCAGATCATTTATAAATATATTGAAAAGCACCAGTCCAAGTACAGATCCCTGAGGCACTCCACTGTTTACCCTTTTCCACTGAGAAAATTGACCATTTAATCCTACTCTCTGTTTCCTGTCTTTTAACCAGTTTGTAATCCACGAAAGGACATCACCTAATATCCCATGACTTTTTAGTTTTCTTAGAAGCCTCACATGAGAGATTTTGTCAAATGCCTTTTGAAAATCCAAGTTTATTCATCCCCTTTGATAAAAATGTAGGAGATTTGTGTGGTAAGACTTCCCCTTGCGTAAGACCATGCTGGCTGGGTCCCATTAAACCATGTCTTTCTATATGCTCTGTGATTTTATTCTTTATAATAGTTTCCATGATTTTTCCCAGGCCTGAAGAAGCTTTCGAAAAGACATCTACTTGGAATGAGTAACAAAGGGCGTGTAATTGACACAATTTAAAAAATGCACGTTTTAAAACTTCTGAAACATGATTTTCTAACAGGAAAGTAGAATCCACCATTACCCCCAAGTCCCAAACGCTTTCCACAGAAGCAATTTCTTTCATATTAACTTTTGCTTTCAAAGATTTCACAGGTGTCTCTACTCCTTTTAACCATAACACCTCAGTTTTAGATGTATTCAGCAACAAACCATTTACTGTTAACCAATTCGAAATCTTCTGAGGACCTTCATTTACTTTAGTGATGGTTACTCCACCAACTTCCCCATTGGGCCTACACACATAAAAACCCCTTAAAACCCCAAAATCAAATCAACCCACCCAAAGGTTTCAAACACAGACTAAAAAGTAACAGGGATAGATAGGGGTGACTCTTGCGGAACACCACACTTTAAAAAAAAACAAAAAAACTTCAGACAGTTCTTCCCTCACCATCACCACCGAGCGACGTTCACTCAAAAAGACAATATCCATTGTAACACCGTCCCTGTCAAGCCCACTTGACTACAACGTTCCAACAAAATCTCATGATTCACCAAATCAAAAGCACTAGTTAAGTCTAACAAAATAAGCAAAACAGATTCTCCTCTATTTCATAAACATAAGACCTCTTCATTCACTGCCATTAGGACGGACTCCGTACTGTGACCTTGTCTAAATCCTGACTGGCAATCATCCCAACCATTAGAATCTTCCAAAATGTCTTCTCAATTATCTTAGATAGAAATGGGATATTCGCCCCCGGGCGATAATTCATGCTGCTTTCTTTAATTAACGGTGT
The DNA here is from genome assembly GCF_901001135.1 of Rhinatrema bivittatum. Lineage (NCBI taxonomy): Eukaryota > Metazoa > Chordata > Amphibia > Gymnophiona > Rhinatrematidae > Rhinatrema > Rhinatrema bivittatum. The sequence goes on from NC_042615.1 coordinate 21,132,286, forward strand.
CAAGGCAGAGCTTTCCAATACCGGAGGAAGAATACCCTCCTGCATTGAAGCATTTCTGATCTGCATCAAAAATGGAACAAAACAAGATCAGCCGGCACGGCTGTGACGGAAAAAGAGTTGCACAAGCACCTAGAGAGAAACTCTCCCTCTTTTTCTCACTCCCATCAGGCATGGACAGGTCTCAGCCTCAAGCCGCAAGTCTCATCACTGAGACCTGAAAGAAGGCCTGAGGAAGACTGTTAGCTTTTGTAAAAAGATTTTTCAAGAAAAAAAACAACCCCTCCCCTTACTTTCAATGCGTGTAATAGCTTTGAGGCTTTAGTTCTGCAAGTTTATTCATGCACATTCTGTTTGATTTATTTGCCCCCAGCACGGAAATCAGTTTTGGATTCTGTTTGTGATTCATTTTGCTACCCTGTGCTTAAAATACAAAAGGTTAATTATTCTGGGTGATTTTAATTTGCATTTTGAAGATGCTTGGTCAGCTGTTGCTGTGATTATTATGGGGTTAGTATTATGGCAATTGGTGCAGCAGGTAACCCACCGCTGTGGTCCTATATCAGATATGACGTTAGTTAAAGAAGAGCTGGCCTTACAAAATTTGGTTCCATACACGGGGACGGTAACGTTTAAACAGCCACACCTGTTCGCGCATATGCCGGCTAGCACTAATGGACGCGGCCATGTACTCTTTTTTTTTTTCCAGGACTTACACACTATCCATAGCAGAACTAAAGTTACACGGTAAGGGACCCCGGCGTGCGCGTAGATTTCATTGAGAAATCTAGGAACGTCCAAGACTTGCCCTCGCCCCTTTTTTCTCAAAATATTTTTTGCGCACGTATCGGGAGATACGCGTGGTACTCGGGCGCTTTTTCAAGTCCGCACGGCACACGCCGGCCCGACGTCTGCGCATATCTCCTGGCTTTGGCGCGTGTGGGGCTTTTAAAATTTGCCTTAAATAGTTTGCTTATCCCTTGGCCAGATCATAGGTTACGTTTGTTTGGTCTGAACCATTTATATAATGTTGTGTGATGTAATTCAAGAAGTGGTTAGAAGAGCAGTTAACTCTGCTATGTTTTATTCTGAGTGAGTTGCCTTGAAGGAAATGTTTAATACTATTACCTTAAGAACATAAGAACATAAGAAAATGCCATACTGGGTCAGACCAAGGGTCCATCAAACCCAGCATCCTGTTTCCAACAGTGGCCAATCCAGGCCATAAGAACCTGGCAAGAACCCAAAAACTAAGTCTATTCCATGTAACCATTGCTAATGGCAGTGGCTATTCTCTAGGTGAACTTAATAGCAGGTAATGGACTTCTCCTCCAAGAAATGGTTATGTTATGGAATCATGTACTGAGGAAAATTTATAATATTGCTCCTGAGATGGTGATAAAACAGAGTACGGACCGCTGATGCGCCATTGGTATAATAAAGATTTGGTAGAATTGAAAAAATGGTTACAGAGTGCTGAAAGAAAATGGAGAAAACACAAGTTTGTCAAACTAAAGGAGATTTCCCTGGGTTATTAGCTACTTATAGGTCTAATGTGTTTCAAGTTAAAAAAATTGAAAGTGTTTAGCTTACTAAAGGGTTTGTTAAAAAAAAAAAAAACCCAACAAAAAAAAAAAAGGAGTATGAAAACGTCAACCCTTGCTGCTGAGGATTTATCTGCTTACTTTTGGGATAAAATTATTTTAGTAAAGAGCAAGATATATCCATCCAGTTCTAACGAAGTACTAGACAGGCATCTGGATACAAATATTGCTCGCTGGTCTATATTTAGATTATTGACCATGACAAAACTAGGGGAAGTAGTGGCCAGTGTTAAATTGGTAAAGTGTGATCTTGATCCCTGTCCATTTCTAATTTTGAAATATTCTTTAGAATTGCTTGCTAATGAAACCGTGAGAGTGATTAACATGTTTCTCTCCCACCCTGGAAGCAAGCAATCGTTCAACCTATTTGTTAAGACTCTTCTTTATCAGAAAATGAATTAACAAACTATAGTCCCATCTCTAAATTATGTGCTATGGGCAAAATTAGAGAGTTTCTGGATGAGTTTCAGATTTTAGATTCAGAAGAGTATGGGTTTAGAAAATCCCGTGGCACCGGATCTTTGCTTATTTCCTTGTTTGATGATATGTTTACGCTATTGGATGAGTCTCGAACTGGAATTTTGATCCAGTTAAGAGGTAGCCCCAGCCTCTGATGCTGCATCTCATGCCCTGCTGCTTGACCGGCTAGAAACCATTGGAATTGTTGAGGGCACTTCACCCTAGCAGGGCCATTTGCCAACCACTGCCCGTGAAGATCCCACTCCTCTAGACTGGTCAAGATCTGTTTCCAGAGGAATGGGTGGAGGATAGAGTGTGTGGTAATGCTCACTTTAGTACCACGGATGTGCTACTCACAGCAAGTTATACCATATTCTTGGTAAATATTTTTTGCATTGTACATTAAAAGTTTACTTGCATGATAAAATCTTTTTAGCATGAGTTTTATTGCACAGGCCCCACAATCTGAAATATTCTACTCTGTTTCAGGGTAACATTTCTGATATCTGTTTTCTAGGCTGATACAGAAAATGCTAACCTGTATTCCCCCATCTTTAATTACAGTACTGTCTATGGAAATAAAAGCTGCCAAGTTTGTGATGATCACTAAGGAATGTCTTCTGATACTTTTCATTGCAGATAGTCAGGTAAGCAGCTGAAAGGTGATCACATCAAGAACATTAAGCAATTCAAATCTAAGGCGTAGCACAACTCAAGATGAATGCCAATCTAGTACATCAAAACATACACACCAAGAAAGAACTGTACAAATAATGTATATACACAGACACATAGATCAACAAAAAGAGAATCAGCTTGGTAGCTTTAAGCAAAGTTAAAAGCAGGATGGGTCTGACATGATTTGGAAAAGCTCAAATCAACCAACCTGACTGGCCAATTTCGCTTCTGTGGCATGGATAGGTCTCTTCATGCCCAGAGGGAGCTCTAGAGAGGAGAGGAAGGCTTGTAATATCTGAGCAAAAGCTGCTTACTTCTTTCCTAGTTCTTGCTGCGGCCTCTTGGATGAGCTGACCCATTGCTTCTTTCATTTGTTCTATCTCTGCTTCCTTTTGCCTCTCCCTCAGCAACGCCTTAGGGAAAAAGAAAATCAAAAAGATTCATTACAAATATCACACAGGACATTTCTAGACCTGAAAGGGTCGATTTTAAAAGCAGCGCGCGCGTGTCCATGGGTGTGTGGTTCCCGGACTGCGTGCCAGCGCGCGCGTGTTATAAAATCCGATGGCTGGGCACACATGCGCGCCAGATTTTAAAAACCGCCTGCGCACGTGCGAGTAGTGCCCGGGTGGGAATTTTCACAAAATACGCGAGGCGACGCAATCGGGGGCCTCCCCCAGTTCCCTCCCAGTCCGCTCCAATTAAGGAGCGGACTGGGAGGGAACTTTCCTACCCCCTTATTGAACCTTCCTCTCCCCTAAACCTAACTAACGCGTGCCAGCCGGCTGCTGGCACGCGCTTCCCCCAGGACAGCTTCAAATGGTGCTGTCTCAGCCCGCCCCCACCCAGACCACGCCCCTGTCCTACCCCTTTCTTTGGGGATCGGCACGTCTGCGCATAATTGGGGTTATGCGTGTGGCCGGGCCCATGGTAAAATTCGCGCGGTGCACACAAGGCCCGGCCAACCGCGTAGCCCCCATAATTTACGCTCGTGGCCCTTTTAAAATTGGGCCAAAAGTGATGCCCATTACATTAAAAAGAAAGTCGTATTTATATTTCAGGTAAGATAAGAAGCAAAGACCATGGCTACAACCGCGTTTCATTTTCACTGCATTATTCCTTTCCGACAAACTTACTAAGGTTAATAATAACTATTCCTCAACCACGGGGACGTTGTATAGAGTTATCTACAATCACGTGCTCCCCTCGGTACACCTACGTGCTGATAGCCAAGGCTTTCCCATGGACACGGAACAGGAGAGAATGCGTGCCATCACTGTAGGCCAGGGCTACAGGGGCAAGAAATCATAAGCCAGGCCCCCGCCTTCCTGCAGCAGCTCTACAGGATGAGTCAGAACATTCTGTGGCAATTCTATGGCTACAAAAATTATACCAGCCACCAAAAATGGGATAAATATTTCCAAATAAACCCATTAACTGAACACGCATTCATTTTAATCAAACAATATCAAAATTGAAAAAAAAGCCCAGACATAAGACCAAGTAAGACGCACAAACAAGACAAAGGACCAAAAAAAAAAAATAAATGGTGTAAGCACAAGAGATTAAAATTGTACAAAAACTAAAAAGTCTTTTCTAAGAGAAGAATTCTCAACTGCATCCCAACATGTTTCACTACCACAAGCTTCTTCAAGGGGATATGATATGAAGAGAATCCAAGTCTTGGGAAATCATTGAATTATTTCTCCTTTCAAAGAGACTTGGATCATTCCAGCAAAGTAGAGAAAAGACGGGCACTGGAAAATGTTAGATGTCCTCCGTCAGAGCATGAAGATAAAGCCACATTCAAACCCCATTCGGTACGGGTTCTCCTGTATTCAAACCAAGTGGACGTGGTGTTGAAATAATTTAAAAAATCTTTGGCCTTCGGAGCATGTTTTGCAGATTTGGAACGTTTTCCTATTTTTTCTTCTAAGGTGTTCTCGTAATAATCCTTTGGCATCTTCTGGTTTTTCATTTGACTCTAAATATTTGCTCTCCCTCCCTGCTGGACAGCACTGCTGCTCCCATTGCTCAGTTTGGGCTTTATCTTTACATGATTAGAGAATCTGTGCAACCCGTTTCAGGTAAATGCATTTTTTTGAAATCTTATACCAGTTGCGAAACGAGTTCTGTAGAATACATTATTTGTTGCCCTTGTGGCCTGACGTATGTCGGGTTAAGATCTGAGTTATCAAACACTGTAGCAAGAGTCGGGATGGGTATGTGGATTCCCCACTTGTCCAGCACTGGTACAATCTGGTGGGATAATTTTCAAAGCAGAATCATGCTTGTAAGTCCAATTTGAAAATTGGAGTAACTTACATATGATGTTATAAATTTACTCCCAATATGTTTGAATTATTTTCATTTTAAACATATTGAGGCTGATATTCAAAGGCATCTATCAGATAACTTTTGAGTTATCCAAATAAATGCTGACTTTGAGGAGAGAGATTTCTTATTCACATTTAGGGTCTGATGTTATTGTGTGGCTACGCTACATAGATGATGTTTTTGTTCTATGGCAAGGCACAAAGGAGTGATTTTTGCCTTTTTTGAGCAGACTCTGGAATATCGGCACCACTTATTTGGCTTAAAAAAAAAAAAAAAAAGCATCCGAGCAGGCCTCATGGCTCCATCCCCCACCCCAGTGAAATCAACGCAAGCCCTGCTAGCTGACCCCTTCTTCTTCTTAGCCCACCAAAATGTGTAGAAAATGTCGCAGGCCTATTGTCCCAAAAAGCCTCTCTCCCCCTCCTCTCTCAAAAGTACAAACATAAGTTAAGTAAAGGTCCCCTGTACCAGGCTACCATCCCCCTCAGCTCACTCTAACCGTCCGGGCCCCACCCGCATCCTCTCAAACCCCTTATGGCTTTAAGCAGGGGCGGGGGAGGCGGAAGGGTTTGACGAGGGTGGGGAGAGGAGGTAAGATAGCCTTGGGTTTTTTTGGGGGGGAGGGAGGCGTTTCGGGCTTGTACATATTCTACATATTTTGAGGTAGGTGGGGGGGGGGGGCGGAAATCGACTGGCAGGGCTGGCATTTGTTTCACTGGGGTAGGGGACTGGCTAGCAAGACCTGTTTGGAAACCTTTTTATTACAGTGCGAGCATTGTATTCAGACAAAGCTGGTCAGCTTTAAAAGTTATCTGGGCAGCGTTAGAGGCTCTAGGGGTCCAGAGACTAGTTTGTTCTGAAATGAAGATAGACCAAGGGTTGACCTCAACATAAACTGTAATGTCTGCTGATTCTTGATTCCCTGGGCTTGGCTTCAGTTTCGTCCAGCAGAGCCCTGATGAATTCCGATTAGAGAGAAAGGCGGAAACGAGACCTGGTAAAACTGATAACAAGCTCTAATGACTCTAACACCTGAAGGTGATCCAAACAGATCTCTCGGTCTTCTTCCTGAGGTGCCCCGACCACTCAAACATCCAAGTAGGAAAAAGATGCAGTCTTAATGTGTGCAAAAGTGCCCTAATGACTTTCAGGAATTAGATTTGCAGAATCAATGCAAAATAACGGTCTACAATATATATCTACAGTGTATCAAGATACCTACTGTGTTGGAGATATATCTATATGTGGGTACAGGTATCCTTGACATCCAAACACAGCCAGTCTTTTTAAAATGCAAGAACATAAGACTTGCCATACTGGGTCAGACTAAAGGTCCATCAAGTCCAGTATCTTGTTTCCAACAATGGCCAATCCAGGTCTCAAGTACCTGGCAGGACCCCAGGAGGTAAACAGATTCCAAGCTGTTTATCCCAGGGACAAGCAGTGGATTTGTATAACTTCACCTTAATAATGGTTTATGAACCTTTCCTCCAGGAAGTTGTCCAAACCTTCTTTAAACACAGCTACACTAAGAGCTTTCACCACATCCTCTGGCAAAAAATTTCAGAGCTTAATTATGAGTTGAGTAAAAAAAAAATTCTCTTATTAGTTTTAAATGCATCACCTAGTAACTTCACTGTGAGTCTCTTAGTCTTAGTACTTTTTAAAGTGTAAAAAACCCATTAAACTTTACGCATTCCATTCCACTCATTATTTTATAGACCTTTATCATATCTCCCCCCTCAGCAGTCTCTTCTCCAAGCTGAGGAGTCCTAACCTCTTTAACCTTTCCTCATAGAAGAATCATTCCATACCTTTTTATCATTTTGGTCGCCCTTCTCTGTACCGTTTCTAATTCTGCTATATGTTTTTAGAGATGTGGTAACCAGAACTACACACAATACTGAAGATGAGGTCGCACCATGGCACGATACAGAGGCATTAGGATATTCTCTGTTTTATTCTCCATTCCTTTCCTAATAATCCCCAGCATTCTGTTTGCTTTCTTAGCTGCTGCTGCACGCTGAGCAGAAGATTTCAACATATTATCAACAATGACACCTATCCTTTTCCTGAGTGACTTCTAATGTGGAACTTGGCATTTTGTAGCTATAATTTGGGTTACTCTTCCCTAAGTGCATCACTTTGCATTTCTCTCCATTAAATTTCATTTTCCATTTGAATGCCCAGTTTCCCAGTCTTTTAAAGGTCTCTCTGCAATTTCTCACAATCCTCTTGTGATTTAACAACTTTGAATAATTTTGTGTCATCAGCAAATCTGACCACCTCTCTTGCTGTTCCCATTAAACTGTGCCTATCTATATGTTCAACAATTTTGTTCTTTATGATAGTTCCTACATTTCACCTGGTACAGATGACAGACTCACTGGTCTGTAGTTTCCTGGATTATCCCTTGATCCCTTTTTTAAAAATTGGCATTATATTGGCAGCTCTCCAGACTTCAGGTACCATAGACCATTTTAATGATAGTTTACAAATTTCCAATAGCAGGTCCATAATTTCATTTTTCAGTTCTTTCAGCACTCTGCGATGTATACCATCTGGTTCAGGTGATTTGCTACTCTAGTTTGTCAATTTGCCCAAGTACATCTTCCAGGTTCACTGAGATCTGTTTCATTTCCTCTGAATCATTATTATTTAATATTATTCCTGGCATGGGTATCTCTCTTGCATCTTCCTCAGTGAAGTCTGAAGCAAATAATTCATTTAGTTTCTCTGCTATGGCCTTGTCATCTCTAAGTGCCCCTTTTACCCTTTGATCATCTAATGGGCCAACTAACTCCCTTGCAGGCTTTTTACTTTGAGTGTACCTGTAAAAGTCTTTAGTTTTTGCTGTCATGGAAAGCCTCTTAAAATTCTCTCTTTGCCTTCCTTATCAATGCTTTGCATCTAACTTGCCAATGCTTGTGCTGATCCTGTTTTCTTCATTCTGATCTCTTTTCCATTTCTTGAAACATGTTCTTTTAGCTATTAAAGCCTCTCTTACCTCACCTTTTAACCATGCCAGTAGTCTTAACTTTCCTTCTACCTTTTCTAATGCATAGAATATATTTGGTCTGGGCTTCCAACTTATAAGGGGGAAGAATGGAAATTGCCCTGAACTCTATTTTGTGTTACGTGTTTTGATATTAATATTGTAATTACAGTTTTTAATTTTGTACATCACTTTGGGCGGTTTATTGAAATCTGGAAGATGATCAATAAATATTTTTAAATAAATAAAATTTCTTTAGATCACGAATCAAGTACTTCAGGTTTAGGATAGGGGTGCACACTAGTGCATGTTGTGCGTGCTGACACCCGCAGCCTTCACCCGTTTCCTCCCAGGCCGCTCCAATTTAGGAGCTGCCTGTGAGGGAACTTCCCTTCCCCCTACTCTATCCTTCCTACCCCTTCCCCTAACCTTTCCACCCCCTAACCCTATTTTACCCCCCCAACCTTTATCTTACCTCTTGCCCCTGCCTCTGGGCACGTCCCGGGGCTTTACGTGCATCTCCGGGCCTTTATAAAATAGGCCCGGCGTGCCTAGGGCTTTGAAAATCTGCCCCATTATGAAAACAATTCTTATCCTCCCTTTAGCAAACGGCCAGGTCCAGCACATGGGGCTTTGAGAGGGAGAACACCAAATTTCAGCAAGTCTGGGTGAAGAAGAGGTCTGGCGACCTCCTCAAATATTAATATGGAAGAATGTACAAAAGATGTAAGTTCTATCTTCTTTGGCCAAGTCTGATGACTCAGCTATTGCAAGTTATGAGAGCTCAAAGTTTTGTACTAAATCTCAGCCTCCCCCCTCTACTCTGGAGTCAGATTAGAAAGTGGCTAAACTATCTGAAAGCATTCAAAATCCCAACTCCAGTTTTGACTGGGTGGCAGAGAAGGGTATAGAACTCTTATGTGTGAGGCTTAGCACTTTGTTGTTCATAGGGTTAAAAGGGTCTCAGAAAATACCTTTTGTGGAAAAATCCTACAAAGTATCCTGATTGAGAAGGGCAGATCAAAGATGGTCACTATTATTATTTTTGATTATATAAAAGATCTTCTTCATCTGGTTTCCAAAAAGACTTTCTCTAATACACAGTAGGTCTAAGCCTTTTCTATACATCCTCACAGAGATCTAAAGCCAATCCTGAAACAATCCTCCAAATGTTAATAGTCATATCAGAGTTTCTCGTTGCTGTCTCAAATGCATCATAGAAAGATCTAGCCAGATACATTTCACACAGCTCTCTTTTTCCATATGGTAGAGAAATTTTCAGTTTATCTTGAGGAAGATTCTGGACAAAGCTCTGCACATTATCCCGCAGTATAAATACTTTGTCATATAGGCCTGGCAGTCTGTTGTGTGAGCATGAGCATAGCAGTGTGATAAAACTGCCTCCTAAGAAAGTTCAGCCTCTCAGTTGTTTGACCTGGTGGAACAATTGTATGAATCTAATTGCTCTTGCTCATCTTGGAATAAATATTGGTACTACAATGGACTGATTTAAATGAAATTGAGACCTGGTTCCAAGAAGGCTGCTAGTTGTTGAGACATGCCATTTTTGGCCATCATGGCTTCTTCTATTGCTGAGCAGCACCAGATGTCTACACTTCCCGACTTGGTAAAGAAGGTTTTTACTGGAATTAAAGTTGGTATTTTAGAAGCCTTTGCTTTTTCATCTGAGGCTCTTGTTTTACCGCTGGCGTCCAGACCTGAAGTTAGACAGTCTTTTAAATGTCTACAACAAGGTTTACTTTTTTTCAGTTGCCAGGCATGACTATTTTGATGGATCTGGTCTTCTCTCTTCCACTCCGAAGCCTTTGGGAAGTCAGCAGGGGGAGTCACCACTTTCATATGAGGATTTCTGGAGACAGTTTCTCAGTTTGACATGACAGAGGAGACTGGAATGGCAGCAGCAGTGGCTGTGAAAGATGAGAGGAACACCTTTGAATCAAATTGGGAGTATGGAAGGAATACGGCTGGCATGGCTGTATCAGCACTGTTTGGCACAGAGAGAGATTATGGGAGCTTTGGCAGTGTCACTTTCTTTTGTAACTTCCCTGATCTCCATGCCCTCTCAAGATAGATTTGGGACCAGCCATGCCACTGCCATCAATGCTCATGGTTCTGTTCTTGATGTCTTCTCTTCTGACTTTCCCAAGGGTTTAGTGTTTCATCTTGCCTCTAAAACTCATCTCCCTTGGAGTTCAACTGGTGAGCTGTCTAAAGTAGAAGTTTATTCTAATGTTGGCTTGTCCTCAGTGAAGGCAGAATATGATATGAACTTGAGCCCTGATGACAAGAAGTTGAAAAGAACTCTTTGAAAACATCTGTGATTTTCCTGGGTCCATACCTGAGATTCATCCTTGGAGATTTCATGAAAAGCTTTTGCCAGGATGGAAGAATTTGTCATTGTAAAGACCGAACTGCAACACAACGTTGTAGTCAAGTTCAAGGAGCATACTGCAAAATGTGTTGAAACTGTGGATAAAGTTAAGAAAATGATTTCCTGTGACGATAAAGCTTCTTCTATTCAAGATATTTATCATGTGCTCGTTACTGATAACGTAAAGCTTTGTTGAAAGTTAGAGCCTACGAAGAATGCTCTTAAAAGTAAAAATTTGCAAGGTAAAATTTCCAAGGGTAGCAAATATTAAAAAGTTATCTTAAATTCATTTTGGAAATCTTGGAGGCAGTTCTGCCACCCTTGATTAAGGCTTACTATCTTCCAAGGAAGATCTCAAGGTCTTGCTTTGGGGGCTAATTATTTTTTCTTAACTGCCTTTTGCAAATATAAAGTTATATTTCATCAGAACAGATTTTAATTCTTTGATCTAAAACAACTTTATTTAGTGCTCAAATCCCACTGGCAGATGATTGTTGATAATTGTGGGGATTCATCATCTTCTTTGGAGGGTTGAGTTTGTTTTTTTTTTTTTTTCTCATTTGGCTTGATTGATCTGGAGTAAGTGAATTTTTAAAAATGTTATTAGCTCTTAGAACCTTTAGTGGTGGACTTACAACTGGTATAATTTATTAATTATACCAGTTGTTAATTTATTAATTTATTGTATTGATTGTTGATCATTTAGAAAAAAAATGAAATTGAGAAACCAACTTTGGTAAAAGTTTTAGAACTACTGTGTTGTTAATAATCTGAGTATAAGAAGGATAGGAGACTATTTAGCGATTTTTTTATATACCGCGGCACGTGTAGCACATCACCTCGGTTTACACCAAACAGTAATGCAGCAACAGGCTTTACAATAAAATATTAAACGGAGCAAAAAAACAACAAGAAACAAAAAACAAATAGCATGTTTAACAGTTAACTTAGCAAATATATATCATTGACGTAAGAGTAAAAAGGATTACCGAGAATTTGATCTACATATAGAAATATACAGTAGCGAGCTTTTCTAGGGAACAAGAGCGGGTAAGGATGGGAGGGGGAATCGGGAGGGAGGTTAAACAGCGACGTATGCGGCCTGTAATGGGCTCAGTCAGTCATGGGTATGCTTTTTTGAACAGCCAGGTTTTTAGGTTTTGTTGACCAGGGCTTGCCCTCACTTATTCTCCATGCAAAAGTAACTTTCAAAAGTAAAACTTTCCAAGACAGAAATTTAAATCTGCTGTTACCAAGAGTACAAGTGGTGTTTCCATGAGCTGTGCAAGAAAACCATTTAGAGCACAAGAAAGGGGGGCATCTTTTCTGGGAGGTGTTATATGAAAGAAGACCTTTCATGAATCTGGCGACTGGTTAGCACCGAGGTGAACTCTGATGGAGTTAGTTTTCAAATCTGAATTAGAAAGGTTGACCAGATACTGGTGTTAAAGGTTTCACGTTGTGATCACGCGACTCCTCCACTGCTCCACCAGCTTCATTGGCTTCCGATGGAGCAGAGGGTTCAATTTAAGATCTTGACACTACTGCTTGAAGCTGTACAAGGAAATGCTCCATCTTTTTAACCTTTATGTTGCGAAAAGAGTGCTGCGTTCAGTTGATACAAAATATTTATTAAAAACTGTGCACTTTCATGATACAAGGCAATGGACACTGTCTATTGGGGGAGCTATAATATGGAACAATTTACCAGATGAAATCCGTGGATTAATTGATTTTAAATTGTTTCAAAAAGCTGTAAAAACTATTTTTTAATGAGGCATTTCAGCTTATGAAATCCAGTTAGTAATTTTGTTTTTTGTGTGCTTTATGTATTCTGTTTTATGTTTGCTTTGTAATCTGCTTAGTATGATAGCTATCAATATAGGCGGAATATGAAAACTGTAAAATAAATAGATATACTGAAGTAAAGATGAGAAATATATCTAAAATGGTTTTGACTAAATTATGAACACCAGAGAGAAAATCTATTCCATTTAAAATTGCAAGATCTTCTGGTCTGATTTTCCATTTAGAAAACCATCTTCAGGTTTCAGAAGTGATTGCAAGCCTCTTCTTATTCCCTGATGCTAATTCTCCCTAATCTTATTCCATGCAACTACTATCTCCTCTATAGGGGAACAAGTATCAGAATGAAATTAAAAAGTGCTCTTACATATTTATTTATTTATCGGGTTTTATATACCGTCATTTGAATTCATCATTATAAATTCATCATAAAGGTTTACAAATATGAAGGTTACATGTTAAGGGATAAACAGAGTTTCAAAAAGGTTCAAACTGTTGTTAAACATAGGGGAATCAAATGTTAGTTAATTACTGTTCTGGTTTACATTTAACTTCATAGCTATAGTCCATAGTTGAGATAAGTTCATTTATTCATTTAATCTTCAGGTTGAAGTGGAGGGTGAAGTTGTTGTGTTGTTCATTGGGTGAGTTGGTATGCTTTGATGAACAACCATGTTTTTAGCTCTTTTTTTGAATGTTTTTCGGTATATATATAGATATATACACACCACAGGCTCTTGCCCGCAATGGGATTCAAGCAGCATCATATATTACTGAACATAGTATTTTCACGTCATTTACTCAGTCCCACTATTAGTAATTTATTTACTATTTTTAACCACTTTATTATTTATACCCAAAATATCCTTACTTTATTTTGCCCAAAATATTCTTATTTTCTTATCCCATAGTTACTTAAACTGTTCGATGTATTTCCTTTTCATTATCCATATGCTGATATGTAAACCAATGTGACGTGGAAACGAACTTCGGTATATAAGAAACATTAAATAAATAAATAAATAAAAATAAACTTTTTTTTAATAGAACTTATCTTTTAAATGTAAGACCACCCTTTCCAAATTTGCTCAGTACTTATGCCATCCCGACACTGACAATATTTCGGCAACTTCTGCCTGCCTCGGGGGAATATGCCTTAACTCACAGATCTCAACAACATGGCATGTAAGGATATTTTGGGTATAAATAATAAAGTGGTTAAAAATAGTAAATAAAGAAATTACTAATAGTGGGAATGAGTAAATGACGTGAAAATACTGTGCTCAGTAATATAATGCTGGTTGAATCCATTGCAGGCAAGAGCCTGTGGATTATATGTAAGAGCACTTTTTAATATCATTCTGTTACTTATTCCCCTATAGAGGGTGGCTTTCTCGGATTAATTTGTATTTGATGGGTATCTCTCTTACATCTTCCTCAGTGAATACTGAAGCAAAGAATTAATTTAGTCTCTCTGCTATGGCTTTGTCATCCCTAAGTACTCCTTTTACTCCTTGATTATCTAATGGCCTAACTGACTCCCTTGCAGGCTTTTAACTTTGAATGTACCTGAAAGAGATATTAGATTGTAAGCCCTCTGGGGATAGGGAAATACCTACAGTACCTGAATGTAAACTGATGTGATATCTCAGATCAAATGTCGGTATATAAAAATAATAAATAAAATAAAAATAAAATATTATGAGTTTTGCTTCCATGGCAAGTTTCTTTTCAAATTATCACTTTCCCTTCCTTATCAAATCTTTGCATCTAACTTGCCAGAACTTATGCGGTTTCCTGTTTACTTCATTCAGATCCCTTCTCCATTTCTTGAAAGATGTTCTTTTAGCATTTTATTTTTTGTAAGCTTTCTCTTCAGTAAAAATCTGACTTTTTAATTCTAATTTTCCTGATTAAGGTGGAGTTTTATTAAGTTGTATAGGTTTGATTTTAAGTTTGTTTTAATTAGGTTTAACCTTTGTTTTTTATTTATTTTGCTTTTAATTTGTGTAGTGCTTTTATTATGTATGTTTATTGCAACCTGATAAGAACTTCGGATTGTGCGGGCTATGAGTTTATTAAATCATAATAGCTATTTTGGCCTCTCTCACCTCACCTAGTAGTCATTTAGTCTTTGTTTTTGCCTTTTCTAATGCATGGAATAATTCTGATCTGGACTTCCAAGATGGTATTTGTAAACAAGGTCCATGCTGGATGTAAACTCTTAACTTTTGCAGCTACTCCTTTCAGATTTTTCCTAACCATTTTTCTCATTTTCTCAGTCACCCTTTTGAAAGGTAAATGCTGTTGCAGTAGATTTCTTTAGTATCCTCTCTCCTTCAGGCCATTGTCGGCCCTTTGAGAAAACTGGGAGGAGTCAGGGTTGCGCATCGGCACTCACATTAGTGTGCTCTTATGCTCAGGAAAAAAACAAAAGTTAACAGTTTGAGATTTAGTCAACTTTTTGCTTTCAGAACTACCTTATAGAAGTTTTTTTGCATTAATTCAAGTTGAGCTAGCATTTACATGAATAGATTAGCATACTTTTGCATATTAATCAGCTCACTGAAATGTTGATGCAAATGTCTATGTTAAAGGCTAAAGGACTGCATTTAGTACTAACACAGATTTTAATGTGTGTTAACGCTGTTTTACCATGGGTTAAGGCCTGGGTTAGCACTAACGCAATTTAGTTAATAGGCCCCTCAGTATTCACACTTGATGAATAAACAAGATTAGGACATTATCTTACTTGATCTTTTTGTAAGTTTGCTTCTTCCACAAGTTGCATGCTGTCTCGCACTCTCACCACAGCCTCATATCTCTCTTCTTCTAGATCTGCACACTTTGCTTGCAGCTCCCCAACCTGCTTTTCCAAGCCTGTTCTTTCTCCCCCTACTTGTTCTGCATCTTGTGCAGCCACACGTAATCTGTAAAGCAAAGGTCTAATATTAACTACTGTAAATAGAGTTAGACAATCATATTGTAACAGAGTTTATATTAGGACCCCCGTAAAGAATAGAATCTGGTCCCCCTTGAGACACACTTGAGAATCCTTTTTTTTGGTTGTGTAAACAAAGATTTTGTGAAGAAACGACTGGAGTCCAGACAGCTCTGTCCTCCAGCACATTCCTTATTTTAATATCTTGTTAGCTGCAAACGTCCATACAAAAACTGTGTCTACTGCAGCTTGTAAATAACATCCATAATTCATTAAGGTGCTGACCACTCCCAGGGCTTTACACAGATGTACGAACCACAGAGCTTTGGAACTGAAGATTTGATCGCTTCCTTGATTCTTGCAGTATACGTTGCTTGTGTATATAGTTTAAGATTTTAATTATGGTGGTTCTTGGCCGTGTAGCCGCTGGTATGCGCGACCTCAATCGCTGGGCTTGTTCAATTTCCTGGGTTCCTTTCAGCTCCAGTAGGCCTAAAGCTTCTGGAATCCAATCGAGAAGCAGCCCCCGCAATGCACTCTCTACAACCAATGCCGGTATTCCTATAAGGCACAGGTTAGATCTTCCTGACCTGTTCTCTAGGTCATCGATTTTTTCGGCTTGTTCTTTTATTGTGTTCTCCATCGAGGCAACCTTTTGGGTGAGACCTAATATGTCATCTTCTAATACATAGGTTCTCCCTTCTATCTGCGAATTCTGAGATCGAGGATTGCAAATTTGTAATTTGCTGGGATATACTTCTTAGCTTGTTATCCAAAGCTTCTATTACCACTTCCTTGATCTCACTAACAGTCGGGTGCAGCGGGAGGCTTTTTTCCATGTCTTCATCGGCGCCATCTTGCCTTCCAGACCTTGAGGTTTTTCTTTATCTTTTTTAGTCGTTCTCAGAGGCATCGAAGAGGGAGATTTATGCATAAAAGAGGTGATCGACATAGGTAGAGTCGTATAGACCATCTTTTAGTCGCTGGAGCAGTTTGTGGTAGCGGATTGTTGGGGATTTAAAGCCGACACACAGACGTTCCAGCTCCCCACATCACGTGTTCTCCCTGGAGAACACGTGATGTTCCTTCTCCTCCTTCTTGGAGGAGGAGGAACACAGTAAGAGAGTACCTTGGTCATTGTGTCGGGCAAGGAAAACCCCTACCCCATAGGTAGAGGTATCTATTGCCACGAAGGGCTGAGCGAGATTTGGATGTGTTAGACAAGGTCCTTGTGGGAATGCCCGCTTCAGGGACTGGAAGGCCTGGGTGGCCTCTTCCAGCCAGTGTCTAGTAATCATACCTTTCGTGGTCAGGGAGTTAAGTGGAGCTGCAAGAGAGGAATTATCAATAATAATTTGCAAATCCTAGGAAACACTGCAGTGCCCTGAGTCCCACAGGCTGGGGCCAGCCCAGAATGGCTTTTACTTTTGCGGGATTCATGTGAAACCTGTGCTGGGAGATGATATATCCCAAGAAGGGAAGCACTTCCTGCTTGAACGTGCATTTTTCCAATTTTGCGTATAAATGATGCTCCCACAATCTCTTTAGTACTTGCTTGACGTGCTACCGATATTGATTCACTGAGCAGGAGAATATAATATAGTCAAGATAGACTACCATGTGAGATTACAAAAGATCCTTGAAGATCTCATATGTTGGAATACTGCAGGGGTGTTACTTAGCCCAAATGGCATGACTAAGTATTTGTAGTGACCATCCCCCATATTAAAGGCCATCTTCCACTCATCTCCCTCAGGTATGTGTGAAATTATACACTACTCGTAAGTCAAGCTTAGTGAAAATCCTTGCTCTTTGCAGGCGATCAAATAACTCAGAGATAAGTGGCAGAGGATAACTATTCTTCTTAGTGATGGCTTGAAGCCTCTGTAATCTATATAGGGCCTGAGACCCATCTTTCTTACAAATGAAAAAGAAACTCACTTCAGCTGGCAAGAAGAGCAGATGAAGCCTCTTTCAAGGTTTTCCTTTATGTATTGTGACATGGGAGCAATCTCCAGAACTGATAGGGGGTAAACCCTACCCCGCGGGGGCAACTTTCCTGGCAGAAGGACTATAGGACAGTTCTGGGACCTATGAGGGGGCAAGAACTCTGCCTGCTGCTTGTTGAACACATCTGCGAAAGCAGCGTACTGGGATGGAAGGCCCAGCACAGTCATAACCACAGTCAAGGCAAGCAGGGACAGAACTGTCGAGACACGGGTCAGGGCACATTGATTGTTAGATGTGCTGCTAGGTTGTATTAGGATTTTATTTTTAGAGCAGGGTGGTGTTTCATATTTTGTTAAATTTGTACTTTTAATGTGGGTATATTACTATGTTTTTTTATGAATGATGAAAATTGTACTTATTTAGAAGTGTGAGTAGAGGGAGGAATACCTCCTATGTATGTGTTATAAATGTGTTACATCTGAACATTTTGCACTGAATGATATTTGAGATTTCCGACTAATAAGTGTAAATAAATAAATAAAATGTCAGAAATGATACAGCTGTTAAAGAGTTCTTGTCAATATATTAAAGCTGGAAAATAATTTCCCTTTCATGGCAGTTATGTCAATTTTACCTTTTAAGATTGCTTGCTAAGTAGGCAGCAGCTCTCCCTTGAAGAATTTCAACTACAGAAACTTGAAAGTAAATATTTTAATACAAGAAGCATTTCTGTTTGACAAATGGAATTTTGAAACTTCACATAGTGCATGGTAGGTATGGAGGCACTTTAATTTTTTGTTTTTAAATACATTACTGGAAACTATGTGGGGTTTTTAGAGACATCTGAAAACTAAGCCACTAAATTGTCTTGAAGGAGAAATGTGGTCAGTTTGAAATGGGTAATTATGAACTCAAAGAAGTAATCTAGAAATGATCAAATGGTGCAAATAGTTAAAGGTAATTCCTATTTAAAACCAAATGCATGTTGTAGCAAGTTCTTAATTATGGTACTTCTCCAATTGTGCAATTAGATAAGCACCCACTGCCTCTTTCCCCAGTGCGGTTTAAAAAAAATTAAGTAAACTATTATTTATAATCACAGTCTGTCCCTTGGAGTATGATTTGCTCTGAATGTACGCCCTCATAAGCTTTTGGCACTCAGCCTGCCTCTGTTTCTGAGGCAGGACACAGCTCACATGCTCTCATGTCTTGTATTTCGGACCAGTGATTAACCATGCGTCAGATTTTAATCTCAGTTCTCTGAATTGGGTGTACTTTGTAACATTATTTGCACTAAACAAAATCAGATACAAACCCCTGCCCCACCCCCAAAACTCAAGAATAAAAAAAAATTAATAAATACAAAAATTGTTTATTTTTCTAATGGCTTCTGTACATCAGTTAATTATAGCAAAGTCTCCTGCTACCAGCCAAGATAAAGCTGTCGATATCCGTTTCCTAACCTAGAAATATGATACTATATAAATGTATGAAATCAGAGGTGCACTTCTGATCTCTTAAATTTTTCTGATTCTCTTAAGCTGCAGTACTAGAAACAAATCCAAGTTGTTTACTCTTAACAGGTGTTCTCTAAAGACTGCAGTTCACCAGTCACGCACACGAGTCATGTGAATGTGAACGCACTCAGTCTGATCCTGTATCGCCTGGCCAACATATGTAACTTTTCAAAGGCCGTGTTTTTGCTATATTTCAAAATGGCTTCTTTGATCCTCCATGCGCTCATGAAGCATGATCATAAATAATGGTTTGTGGGATAAATTTTAATATGAATACGATATTACACTTTTTTTTTACAACACTCATGATGTATTTCATCTCTCTATTAGATTTTGTGCTGATTGCTTGCCTGCAGTAATGCTTCTGAAGAAGATTTAAAATGTAACATGAACTGTGTTGGGCTAAACATTGGTGTTGCAGAGCAAAAGAAAAAGGACTAGTTTCCTCATAAAGGCAACTATGGGTTAGGAATTCCCACTTGTGTGGGAATCAAAGTTGGCTACCTGTAACGGGTGCTCTTCATGGACAGCAGGATAATCAGCCACACATTCCCACCCTCCTCTCTTTATGGAGTTGGCTTCCCTAAGCTGTTAGATAGGACTGAAGGAGCCCCATGTGACCGCAGATGAGAGGCAAGTCCTACGCATGCCTGTGGAATATCTCCTAGGCTTTTACAAAGCTATCGTGCACCACTGGATGCCACTTGTATGGCTTATTCGTCCTGCTTGTCCACAAAGAAGCGTCTTCTGGGGGAGGAATGATTTCCTGCTGGATGCAGAGAGGGTTTCAAGGGGAGATTTGGAGTGTAGCACTTTTCAGAGGGACTCTCTGAAGAATTTTCAATAATTTTTCAAACAATCATTGATTCCTCTCCTGCTAGGGGGGAGAATTAGAGGTCTATCTGGCCTGGGATGATGGGCAGTGAAACCATAAGTGTTACAGTAAACCAACCCAGGATTAAGAAGGAGGTACCTGCTGATAAAACTACTTGCATTAATCAACCCAACTCTTGATGTGCTCAGTGCCAGCATACATAGAGGCCTGGACTGTAGTCGACACACAAATATACCCAGAATTTATGGAATGTCACTAGAGGTAATTATCTTGATGGGCTCATAGGGGCATATGTGCGGAGGTACTCAATTCAAGCTTCTCAGAATCTTTCAGCCTGTTCAACTCCAAATGGAACATATCAAGTGCAAGACCAGGCTAGGCTTCATAAGGGACTAGATATCAAAGAAGACTGTACAGAGAAACTGCTCAACGTTTGGGTTGTAGTACTTGAGAGAATAGTATGGCCCAATCCTGGGATGGCAGACTAGGTGGTCTTCTAGGCACAGCTGTTTTGAAGCACGGGCAAAGTTGACCATGCCTAAGCCCTTAGAGTCAAGCATAGACATGGAGGCCAAAACACTGACATCTCCATTCGAAGTTCATGCCTTTCTTCAACTCCTATATTGCGTTGTTTTTTTTTTAAAGGGAAGTGGAACTTATCCTTTGTGATTAGTTAGCCCCCTTACCACATTCAAGAGAAAATTTCCTGGACAGATATTTGAGGATAGCCATTCCAAGTTTACAGAAGAAATCCCCCAGATCAAGTGCAGCTAACAGAAAGACTATTCCCCCCAGAAACCTATGGGAGACATGTGATAAACGGGGCTTCGAGGGAGAAGTCCCTGAGTGGAGACTGACTTCACTCAAGAGACAGAGTGAGGTAAACAGGAGAGTATATATAGAAAAGGAAGACGCCCTGACTAAAATAAACATTGTTGGGCTACCGAAGAATGAAAAAGCAAACAAATGTCGGCAGAGAACTAAAATGGTAGTGGCACTAATCCAGTAGAAACATCCTCTTCCAATGATGGGAAAGAAGAAAACACAGGAGGAGCAGGCCTGGCTCAGCAGCTTTTGCTAGACAACGCTCTAAGTGTTCTCTTATGTTGGCAGAAGGCATAATCATATGATCCGTTTGCACTGCACAAAGTAGCTGTTTGTCCTCGGAGAAGGGGCAAGATACAGAGCAGTGGGGAAAGACACACAGAATTTGTACATAAGAAGAAAGGAGTATTATAACCAACTTAGGGAAACGTTCCAATCTCTAATTTGCAAAGATGGCAAAGCATGTTAGTTTGCAGTCCTACTAATTGTATTAAAACTGCCCAGCTCTTGTTGAAACAGAAGCTTTGAAAGTTAACCTTTCAGTTTCTGCGAGACTTAATGGGGAAAGGATGGGTAGGACAGAGAAGGTTGTGACAGAAAGATGGAAGGGGAGGAGAATACAGGGCTAGAACAGAGGGCATGAAAGAAGGATAAGAACAAGGAAAAGGTAAAATGAAGGACAGAGAGCAAAAAAAAGGACTGAGAAAAAGAGAAAGCTAGACAGAAGAAAGATGCCAGAGAGTGTCTTGAGAATTATTCCCTGAGCGCTCATTAAAAAGGATGGGTTTGCTCTCTCAACACTATTTGGAGGTTCATTCCCCCTCCTCCTCCTAGCTCAATACCTGATACACATAATAAGGCAGGAGCAGAGTGCAGTCCCCTTCAGACCTACGTCCAGCGCTGATGGGGCCGACAGCTAGAACGTGCCTCAGAAGCAGTACGTAACCCTCCCTGGGAAATCCGAAACTCCAGAGCCATTGCCGTTAGACGACCAAGCTAGTCAGTCACAGACGATGTTCAGTCTTTCCTCCTTACCTCGTTTCTAATTGTGTTATTGCAGATTGCAGTTGCTGTAACCGCCTGTCTGATGCTTCCTCCCGGCCCTGAACAGCAACCATATCCTCTTCCTATAATTGAAACAAACGCAGTGCTTTTTCAGGCCTTTAGAATTTAGAATTTCATTGCAAATTACTGCACTGGCAAGCAAGAAAGGTATCAATGCACTACCAAAACAGACACATATAAGCTGGCTCCGTATCAGTGCTCTCTCTCTATAAATGTTTGTGCAATACCCAGTCATCAGCTTTGCTCAGGCTGCCTGCTTCATCAGAAAATTAATAGTGGAGTACATTTTGTTTTTCATGTATTTGCTTTTCTGTGGTTTGCCATCTAGTCTCTAGGAAGACTATTAGGGAAAAGTAGAAAAAAGCTCTGCAGTCATTAGAATGTGGCCCAAATTGTTGCGGTTTCCTGAGATCCCATAAGAAGTCCATTGCAGAAGCATGAACAGTAAGTGTACTAGATTTTATGGACCTGAAAGCATTTTTTATAGTAAGCAATAACAAAGCAAAGCTGTTTACCCATAATGTTTTCACTCTAGGGCCTGTCGACTGGATGTTGGCATGAAAGAACGGTACCTGATTCTCCATCAGAGCTGGAGTACTGCCCAACCCGATTGGTTGCTTGATGGATAACACCAAAAGGATGGGCAACCAAATCTGTTTCGGCCAATGAGGAGATATGAGTATTATATACCCTTGGTCTCTTCTTTCATAGGGAGGATAACTTTAAAACAGCTGTGTTTGCGCCCATATACATGTGTATATGGGCGTGAGGAAGTTTACTCCTGTATTTTATAACCTGCGTGTACATGTAATGTACCCAGCAACCTCTGCATATGTAAAAAAAAGTGTGTGAGTGCATATTGCACTTATCCAGATAAGTCTTATCAGTCAGATAGCTGGATAAATATAAAATAGTGTTACTTATTTGGATAAGTAGGTTTATTTGAGACTTATCCATCTATCTTACTTAGCTGGATAAGCAGCACCTTTAAGCTGATTAAGTCAGAATTTATCCAGATAAATGGAGCACAACTACTTCACCCACATACTTTTACTTCTAAATTAAAAAATATACATAGAGATTTTACCTGGGTGAACTGGGAATGAACTGGGAAAAATGGTAATGGCATCGGCACGTGTCTTTTACAATTCCCCCACTTACGGTGTAGAAGCGGCACTTGTGCACTTAGGTACACATCCACTTAAAACTGCACACACAGGGGAGATCACGTGATGTGGTGGGCTCAGTAGCAGCAGCTAATCTGAGCTCCGGCTACCACCCCAGATAAATCCTCCACCATCGCGCAAATCCTGCAGGTCTATCATCCCTGCTCAGTGCCATCTTCTTTGTGGACACAGGGGTCCTGTCTGAGAGGAGCGATTGGAAGACGCAAGGCCTCTCATACGGTAAAGAAAGACAAGGAGAGAGTGAAGGCCCCGGACCCTAAAATGGCTGCTGCACACATGGCTGGAGACAGCCCGATAGAAGAATCCCTAGAAGATAAAAGCTCTCAAGCCGTGGTCTCAGCTCTTGATGTGCGTCTGCATCAATTATCAGAGCAGATTGCAGACGTCAGGGCATCATTTACTGAAACTGATTCCCGAGTGGAAAGAGTGGAAGGATGCATCTCGCTCGTAGAAGATGACATCGGTGCTCTAGAACGGTGAGTGGAGTTAGAAAAAAATAGTGAAACTCAGTGACGAGAAAATAGACAATTTGGAAAATCGCTCGTGCTGGAATAATTTATCTTTCGTCGATTTTTCTGAATCGCTGACAGATGCGGATCTACTCGTTCACTGGAGGCCTGGCTGCTCAGTATTGTTCCATCCCTTGCTTTACCATCAGGAGGCCTATTAGAGCGGGCGCACAGGCTGGGACGCAGGAATGAAGGGGAACAAGAGCGCCATCCATGAGTAGTAATCGCTTGCTTTCTCCACTTTGCACACAAATCTTTAGTACTGCAACATTATCAGAAGGCTTGGGAGTTCTTTTTTGAAACCCAACGCATATTAGTCTTTCAGGACTTCTCGCCAAGAGTTACTATTCTGAGGAAGGAATTCGCCGGTGTCTGCACTGATCTCTTCAATAAGAAAATTCGGTTGGCGCTGATGTTCCCTGCCCGGTTGAGGGTCTCCCATCAAGGCTCCACCAGGATCTTCACTTCGTCTACCGAGGCCCGGGAATATGTGCAGGGCCTACACAGCTCCAAGCAAGTAACGCCTACCTGACCTGCCACGGATTTTTGAGCATAGAGAAATCCTTGTTTGCGTGGTGACTAATTATATTCAGCGGCGGTGAGGTTTGATATGCTGGACAATGTAGCGGTTCTTTATTAATATTTTTGGCATCGGGGCTTCATTAGGGTCCTGAGTTATTGCGATCTCCCATACAGGGGAAAATCCTGTTTTACTTATGCATAATAATCACAATAGATGGTCTCCATTTAGCAAGTTCACAGATCTTCTTACTAAGTTGTGCAGTTACTACAGTTCTTTGGGGTTCTGAGGGTTTTGGGCTGTTTTAGATAGTTTTCTCAGTTATTGTATATGCGATACTGGGGTATCGCATATACAATAATACAATATACAAAATTTTTCCACCTACATGTCCTCTATCCCTATATAGGGATCATAGATGTTTGGGGAACGGAGGGAGGTTCCCAATCCTGAACTAAGACCCATCCTTGCTTCACCCGAGATGACGGAGGGTCATGGACAAGAGTTGGAGGGGGTGGGAGGGGAGAGATGGGGTACTTACAGAGGATCTCTCAATGGCTATATTCATACTAAATGTTTTATTTATCCTGCAATTGCTGATTTTTATCGTCTGCTTGGGGAACCTTTGGGAACTGATTTCTCTCACTTGGCGAAGGGGGCCACACAGTCTGGAGATGTCCTTACATACCTGCGACATATCCTGGTGACGACATTAAAATGGCGGTAGAGATAGCGAGTTGGAATGTGGCCAGTTTGGGCATCCCGATTAAAAGGGAAAAGTTACTTACACAGCTAAACCATCTCCATGCTAAAATAGTTTTCCTCCAAGAGATGCATCTCCTTCAGGAGGAAGCCAACAAATTGAAGAAATGGGTAGCACAGGTCCACTATGCCATGGGAACCTCAAAGTAGAGGAGTAGCGATTCTTATCCAAAAGTCTGTTTCCTTCAAAATCCAGGAAACAGTGGTGGACCCACAAGGTACAACCATACTCATCAGAGGGCTTCTAATGGGGTCTCCACTGGTTTTAGCATCCGTATATGCCCCTAATTCCTACAACCATTCTTTTTATACAAGACTCTTGGCTTTATTCACTAAAATGGGAGATTATCCTATTATAATTGGGGGAGACTAATTTTGCGGTAGACCCGACCCTTGATAGACAGCCACCGAGAGGGGGCCACCAAATCAGTGAATATAAAGGACTCAGCTTTCTTTGCAAGCATCTACAGTTGTTGGACTTATGGCGAACGCTCCACCCTGGAGAACGTGAATTTACACATGTGGCAAGGGCTCACTCCACATGCTCACGCATAGATTATCTTCTAATATCAGAATCATTATTTTCTAGATTCTCCGGGTCCTCTATTGAAACATTAACAATTTCTGATCACTGCCCTGTGATGGGAACACTCTGGCAGTGCCAATGGAGACTCCCATCCCACTTAGCGGCTGACCCTGAATTCCCAGCATTTCTGCAAAAGAAATGGCGAGAATTTATGCACTTTAATCAGCAGCACAGTGAAGACCCAGTCCTTTTATGGGAAACTGCGAAAACAGTAATTCGTGGGGACATAGCTATGCTAGCTTAAAAAAAAAAAAAAAAAGAAATTGGATAAAGATATACTTTCCCTGGAGAGACAGCTGAGAGCTATTAAATGACAGATACTTAATATGGGGAAAGGCACATTGCTCCCGCAGTATAAGACGACCCAAATGGCTCTTAATGACTTGCTGCATGCTCGAGCTGTTAAAACACTGCGCCACAAGCAATTTCATTTCTATCATTTTAGCAACAAAGCAGGACGCCTCCTCGTGCATTTGTTGAAAGCACAGGAATCTTCAAAATTTGTTGCTAATCTGAAGAACCCCCAAGGTATGATTAAGAAATCATTCACTGAGATAGCGCAGATATTCTCAGATTATTATCGCTTGTTGTATTCTGCTGAACCGGTATATGAAACCGCTGTAGCTGCTTTTCTCCAGATGGTTTCCCTGCCTAGTTTGAATGCGGATCAATTGACTCAGTTGCAACGGCCCATAGAGACTGGGGAGGTTTTGGAGGCCATACAGATGTTACCCGACCACAAGACCCCTGGACCTGATGGTATGATGGCAATGTTTTATAAGTCACTCTCAGCTGACATGGCTCCGCTGCTCCAGTCCGTGTTTGAGGCCATGACTGACCAACATGCGATGCCTGTTACCATGAGAGCGGCCACTATTGTTGTTCTTCCCAAAGCTGGAAGGGATCTACATTTCCCTCCTCGTACTGGTCGATCTTGCTGCTAAATTTGGATATTAAGATTTATGCCAAACTTTTGGCAAACAGGTTAAAACCCCTCATACCATTGGTGGTATCCACCAATCAAGTTGGGTTTGTGGTCAGGAGGTGGTCTACTGTAAATTTACATAAAGTATTAACTGCTTTGGAAACCTGTCATATGTCTGCTCTCTCTGATCCCCTGCTCGTGACGTGCAACGCCGAGAAGGCATTCGACAGGGATGCATGGCCCTTTTTAAGACAAGTCCTACACAAGATGGGGTTCACAGGAAGGATTTATGATTATATTACCTTACTGTATTCCAATCCCAAGCACGAATCCTGGTTAATGGTTTATTATCCAAGGAATTTCAACTAGCATGAGGCACCAGACAGGGGTGCCCACTTTCACCTTTTATTCATATTGATGGTGGAACCTCTAGTGAGCAAATTGAAAACCACTCCAGGGTCACGGGTATTCCAGTGGGATCCCAAATGTACACTACGCTTTTATTTGCAGATGATATCCTGCTTTTATTGAAGCACGCCCATACCACCCTCCCTAACGCTTTACGGTGTTTACTGCTTATCAGGCGTTGTCTGGATTTAAATTAAATTTAGACAAAACTGAAGCATTGGATCTCCAAGGTTCCTTGAGAGACACGTGGCCAGATTTTCCAGTAAAGTGGGCAGACTCTACTATTAAATATTTGGGTATTATTATTCATTCAAATCCTAAGAAGTGGTATGCTCTCCCGCTCTCTATACATGGCCGCATAGTGTTAATCAAAATGGTGATCGCTCCGCAATTGATCTATAAATTTTTCATGCTCCCTTTCATCCTTCTTTCTATAGACCACCGAACACTCCAAAAAGCAGTGAGAAAGTTTGTTTGGAAGGGTAAAAAAGCCCGACTACCGTATTCGACTCTGGCAACCCCAAGAACCCAGGGCGGTTATGATTTATCCTATTTCATGCTTTACTCCTGGGCGGCCAATTTGCGTTTCCTGGGTGATTGGGTACTGGGCACTTCCAAATATACATATCCACGTTTGATATGGGCAGTATGTACTCCGTTGGATCCTAGCTATATTTTACATACCACGCCTCAAGTGTTTCAAAAAATACCAACGCGCTTTAGCTTAACC
Source organism: Rhinatrema bivittatum (assembly GCF_901001135.1). Taxonomy (NCBI): domain Eukaryota; kingdom Metazoa; phylum Chordata; class Amphibia; order Gymnophiona; family Rhinatrematidae; genus Rhinatrema; species Rhinatrema bivittatum. The sequence goes on from NC_042615.1 coordinate 21,159,314, forward strand.
CGTACACTTAGGAGGATCTGGGGAATAACGCGTAAGCTTTTGCAATTGCCTGCCCATGTGTCCTTACAATATCCTTTGCGGGGTTCCACGACAATTTATAAGTCTTTCATTCCACTGAAACATGCCTTCCCTATTGCGCAAATTTGGCCCCTCAAGGATTTACTAGACCTGACTACTGGGAAAATCTATACCTTTGATCAGTGCCAAGAAAAATTAGGTTTTCAAAAGCAACATTTTTAACTTTATGGCTATTTCCGGGCATCAGTCCAAGGCTTGTTGAAGGGCACAGTTGGTGACATTGATCTGTTGCGCCGGGAGGAGGACCCTTGGCCTGGTGCAGGATTGGTAGGCTCCCTGGTCGGACCCAGAGAGCGCCTGTCACCAGGAGGCGGAGCACAGGAGGAGACAGGGGCTAGCTGGAGCTTCACCAATAGCAAACCAGGGTTCCCTCAGGTTGAGCCCTTGGTTACCCGGGTCGCCTGGTCTTAGTTGGGCCTCGCAGGATCTCCGAGAGATAAAGTTCAAGGGTGTGCCCACCATAAATAAGGGTGCGCGGTCGATGTTCAGGTCATGGAGTCCAGGAGCCAGAGAAAGACAGAACAGAGTCTCTGAATGAAGAGCGAGGATCAAGGCCAGAGTCAAGGATAGTGTGGTCAGCCAAAGCAGGGGTCAATATCAGTGGTCAGTCCAAGGATGGTCAGTCAGACAAAGGTCAGGTTCCAGGCGGCGGTCAGACGTAGTCAGTGATCAGGCAGAGATCAGCTCCAGGCAGCGTGCAGAAGTGGTCAATGGACAAAGCAGAGGTCAGTTCCGGGCAGCGTTCAGACATGGTCAAGGAAACAGGTAAAGGTCAAATCCAGGCAGTGATCAAACGCAGTCAAAGTAACAGACAAAGGTCAGTATCGAGAAGACAGTCCGAATGGTACTACCTGGGTAGAAGTAGGAACAGGAGGACATTGGAACAGGAGACTGGAACAGGAAGGCAAACTAGCTATCACAACATGATCGACCTGATTGCCAAGGCAAGGAAGTGGGGTCAGACCACTTCCTTTTAAGCAGCGGTCAATCAGGGTGCACCATGGAGCTGGGTTCCGCCCTTGGCCCTTTAAGAGGCTGGGTGGTCCGCGCGTGTGCGCCTAGGGGCGGGGCCGACGCCACAGAGGACATTGAGCCCCACTGAGAGGCCTGGTCTGGAGTGGGAGCACAGGGGGACCGGAGACACCGCAAACTGGAAGCGGCTGTGGAGGGGATGTGCCTGGAGCTGGTAGAAGGCGTAGCGAGGTGAACAGGCCCGGCTGCGGGGTGTATGCGGCCGGGAAGCGCAACAGTACCCCCCTTCCAAGCCTCTCCCTTACTGGCCTTGGTTCGTCAGGGTGGTCTCGGTGGAAGTCCTGGAGGAGTTGTTTGTCATAGATGTGGTGAGAGGGCTCCCACAAGTTCTCCTCAGGCCCGAAGCCCTCCCACGATAGGAGATATTTCCCAATGGCCGTGTCTCTTATGGACATCTAGGACCTGTCATACCTGTAAGGTTTCTTCTGGTTCTGCAGAGGAGTCCTGCGAGATGGTCTGAGGGCTTGGGGCACTTCTTGGTGCTGTTGCCAGACACAATGGTCGATTCTCCCAGCGAGGAAAATCAGGTCCTCTAGAGATATGGGAACCTCACGGACAGCGAGCTCATCTTTGAGAGCGGGAGACAGGTCTTCTAGATAGATTGCCCGTAGACAGTCTTCTTGCCATCCCAGTTTTGTGGCCAACATGTGGAATTCCACCGCAAACTCAGAGAGGGATCTTGAGCCTTGACAGAGGTGGAGAAGATGATGGCCCACAACCGCCTGACGAACAGGGTCTTCAAAGGTTCGTTAAAGGCGGCGATGAACTGAGACATAAGAGCATAAGAAATGCCATGCTGGGTCAGACCAAGGTCCATCGAGCCCAGCATTCTGTCTCCCACCAATCCAGGTCACAAGTACTGGCAGATCCCCATTAGTTGATCTATTTTGGGTACCACACTCCCAGGGATAAGTGTTGGCTTTCCCATGTCTACCTTCACGAACTTATCCAATCCTCTTTTGAACCTCATTATGTCAATTGTCTTGACCACGTCCTCTGGTACAGATTCCATAGCTTGATTGTGCACAGAGTGAAAAAAAATACATCTTATGATTTGTTTTAAATCTGCCGGTTGCTAGTTTCACAGAGAGTCCCCTAGTCCTAGTGTTGTTTGAAAGGGTAAATAACCATTCCCTACTTACCCAGTCCAGCACACTCATGATTTTACAAATTTCAATCATATCCCCTTCTCAGTTGTCTCTTTTCCAAACTAAAGAGCTCTAATCTGTTTAGCCTCTCTCCATAAGGAAGCTTTTCCATCCCCTTTACCATTTTGTAGTCCTTCTCGGTATCTTTTCTATATCTTAATGACTTTTTTTGAGATGAGATGACCAGAACTGCACACAGTACTCAAGTCATTATGATATTCTCAGTTTTGTTCTCTGTTCCTTTCCCAACAATTCCTAACATTCTATTTGGCATTTTGACCGCAGCTGCACACTGAGCTGAAGATTTCAAGATATCGTCCACAAGGACTCCGAGGTCCTTTTCCTGGGTGATGACTCCTAGCACAGAACCCAGCAGTGTGTTCTTGTAGTTCGGATTCTTTTTCACTATGTGCCCTTGTCCACATTAAATTGCACCTGTCATTTAGAAGTCCGGTCTCCTAGTCTTCTGTAGTTCTTCACAATCCACCGCTGTTTTAATGACTCAAAACAATTTTGTGTCGTCTGCAAATCTGGTCACCTCACTTGTCATTCCTTTCTCCATATCGTTTATGAATATGCTAAATAGAACAAGACCCCTGGGGCACTCCACTAACAACCTTTCTCCATTTGGAAAACTAACCATTTAGTCCTACCCTTTGCTCCCTGTCTTTTATGCAGTAACCAATGCACAACAGGACACTGCCTCCAATCCCATGATCTCCGAATATCCTGAGGATTATCTCATAAGGGACTTTGTCAAATGGCTTTTGAAAATCCAAATACACTATATCGACTGGCTCACCTTTGCCCACATGTTTATTTACCCCTATAAAAAAAATCTAGTTGCTTGGTAAGGCAAGACTCCTCTTTGCTGAAACCTTGCTAACTCTCCCCCATTAAACCAGGTCTATTTCTGCGGTCAGTAATTTTGGACCCGATGCTGAAAACGAGTTTAGTGCTGGATAGCTGGAAAAGTAGGATTTATCCGACTATCTACTGGTAGCGGTCCGCTGAAAATCAGCGGCCACTAGCTAGAAAATGCTCGGTTAATAATCCTTGCCCACTGTCACCATTAATTATAGCCCCTGGGCAGGAATAGCTGGGACTTTCCAAGTTCTGCAGGCACTTTCTGTTCAGGTTATTACCTTTCGCTGCATCTGTTCTTGCAGATTTTCCACCAGTTTGGTCATGTCCTCCACCTTCACAGTTGCTACTCTCAAGTCCAGTTTTGCTTGTCTGTATGAATGTAAGGATAATTTCTTTTAGATAAACATAACTTAGCTAACAGCAAGGCATACATTATTTAGGTTTTGTGTATGCAAATCCTATGATTTTAATAGGATTTCCATGCACAAAACCTGGCTTATGTGCACACATCAGCTTTTGAAATTCAACCGGGTGGATGTGCGCAAAAAAATACACCTGCAACTCGATTATATGTACATCCTTCTCTGCACTTGTGATAGATGTGTGGAGGGTGAAGCTGGGATGGGGTAAGCATTTATGTGCATACTTTCAATTTTTGAAAGTATACATGTAGATGTACCCATAGAAAGTTACAGCTACTCAAGAGCCTGGTGTAACTTCATATAAGCATAATCATATGCATACCAACACAACATGGGAATATACATATCGGATTTACCAGCAGATTTTAGCCCTACTTGGGTGGATGAAAGAGATGTTCCTGTCGCTTTTTCAAAATTTCTTTAAATCAGATCAGCTTGAAAGATGTCTCTGCTATCTGGAACCTTTCTATGAGATTCTAAATTGTGCTGCCTGTGCTCACACATCTGAGAGCCAAAAAGTCAAGAAGCTATGCCTTGAAAGAATGTAACAAACCAATAATCCTATGCACCCCAAATATTTTATAATGGACACTTCTTCCACAATATCAATTCCAACTCACATATGAAAATGTCCAATCTGTTGCTCTAAAAACTTTTTTTTATTTTTTAAAGGGGAGAAAAACCTCTGACTTTAAAGAGACGCTGCTTACACAACGAATTTTACTGAAGAAAATTTTTAAAGGAGGAAATGGAATGTTTCATAAATTTACAATGCATTACTGGCTTGTAATGCTATGTCTCCATTTTAATCACGAACTTTCCACCTCCAACCTTAATAGTCTTTTTTTTTTGTGTGAATGAAAAGTGCGCTAACAATTTTTAAAAAGATTATAGACAATTGTCAATTAGAGTGTGAAATAAACTCATTTGAAATGGGACTTATAGTTCCACTTAGTGTACTTACTGCCAGCGATAAAACCGACTTATAAACTGTAAGATTTAAAATTCACCGGACAAGGCCTTGTCTCTGACCATGATAGGTCTTTCTTCAGGGGATGTAAGCTGTAATGGTAAATAGTCGGAATTACTTATCTTAGAATGAATCTGCTGTTGCTGGTGTATTTTTAAATCCTCTTACGCTGTGAGTCTTCAAAACTTCCCGCATTCTATGTAGCTGCAAGTGAGCAGCTTTTCGGGCTGTTAATAAGCTTCTACGAAGATATATTTCCAACACTCTAATTTCCACAAGAAATTTCTTTGAAACTATCGCGAGCTAACTGAGCGTTTTTGGAGAGCGAAAGATACACGCCAGTAGAAGATGATGGAATAAAGCGAAGCATGTTTGCTTGCGTAAGAGGATTTAAAAATACACCAGCAACAGCAGATTCATTCTAAGATAAGTAATTCCGACTATTTACCATTACAGCTTACATCCCCTGAAGAAAGACCTATCATGGTCAGAGACAAGGCCTTGTCTGGTGAATTTTAAATCTTACAGTTTATAAGTCGGTTTTATCGCTGGCAGTAAGTACACTAAGTGGAACTATAAGTCCCATTTCAAATGAGTTTATTTCACACTCTAATTGACAATTGTCTATAATCTTTTAAAAAATTGTTAGCGCACTTTTCATTCACACAAAAAAAAAAGACTATTAAGGTTGGAGGTGGAAAGTTCGTGATTAAAATGGAGACATATCATTACAAGCCAGTAATGCATTGTAAATTTATGAAACATTCCATTTCCTCTTTTAAAATTTTTCTTCAATAAAATTCGTTGTGTAAGCAGCGTCTCTTTAAAGTCAGAGGTTTTTCTCCCCTTTAAAAAATAAAAAAAATTTTTTAGAGCAACAGATTGGACATTTTCATATGTGAGTTGGAGTTGAAAGAATGTAAAACATTCTTCAGCGCGGAGGACATTGCCTAAATCTGAAAAGGCACAGTCCTCTCACAATCGGCACCACAACTCTGAGAACTTGCAATGCAGGTGACATTCACCTTCCAAGGATGGTGACAGTAAATCTACTGCCTTAGTGTCGAAACATATGACCTCCATTCCGACTGATAGCTTCCTTGGCACAGAGATGGTCCCCTTCAGCGGAACCCCTCCTTAGTGTCGAAAAGTTACCAGTGCCGTCCACAAGCAAAATCATGGTGCCATCTTCTTCGCAGATGCCTTTTCAATGCAGAGACTCCAGTGTTGGCGCAGAAACATTAAAACAGGATTCAAGCTCCCCAATACAGATTCTGGTTTCTGAATCAGGGAGTTATTATACTGTGCTTCTTGCAGCTGACCACTATCCCATAGTCAGAAGCATGTAATTAGAATTGTAAAAATGTTATTTTAGTGACATGCCATCTCCTTCATCACTGGAACAGATGAATCCCATTTTAGAATCAATATCACCTAAAACAGGATGTCAGTCCTTCCTTAACAGCCTAGACAAAACATAACACTGCCTAAGTCCCATGATTCACTCTCTTCTACATCAGAGGGACCACCCATAATACTCTCCCATTCATAACAAGAAAATGAATCTTATGTTTCCTCATTATTCCATTCAGAGGATGAAGACTCTGCTGGTCTTCCATAAGAGCCCTTTCCACAACCTCATAGGAACACATCTCCTCCTGAGGATATGGCTTATCCTGCTTTTGTCCAAAATAGAGCCAAGGAGTAACATAGTAATGATGGCAGCAAAGGACCAAATGGTTCAGCCAGTCTGCCCAGCAAGTTTCTCATGGTAGTAACTGCTGCTCCATGCAGGATACCCCCATGTTTCTTTTAAGGATAGCAAATGCCGCTCTGTGCAGGTAACCCCATATTTCTCTTAAGGGTATTAACTGCTGCTCCATGCAGTTATCCCTAAACTTTATAACAACCCATAAAATATTACTGCTAGCAACATTTTTACTGTGTGACGAGGCCTCTTGAAAATTCAGACGGTGCTGCTCAACATGCTTTGCTTATGGACTTGGCCAACGAAGCAGTCCTGAGATTTTTCCCTAATGTCTGCGTATCAAAAACCCAGACCGTAAAAGTCAGGGCCAGTGTAGGTTGTCTGAATTCAATTCCTCTCCCTCCCATCCAGAAGGAGATTCCTTTATCCTTGTTCTAAGAAGCAGAACCTAGAGAAGATAAGTTTGACTTAATAAAATTTATTGACCCTCCAAAATAAACTGTAGCCATACCAATGCACAAACTATAATGGGAGCTTCACACTAGGATGTGGCCAATGCAGGTTACCCGCATGGTTCTGTTAAGGGTGGTAACTGCCGCTCTGTGCAGGTTACCCCCAGGCCCACTACCCCCAAGCTTTTCATTCATTCCCATCTTCTAGCCTTTAGGAATCTTCAGTGTTTATCCCAAGCCCCTTTGAAATCCTTCACCATGTTAGCCTTCACCACTTTCTCCAGAAGGGCATTCCAGGCATCTACCACCCTCTCCGTGAAGAAATACTTCCTGACATTGGTTCTAAGTCTTCCTCCCTGGAGTTTCAAATTGTGACCCCTAGTTCTACTAAATTGTTTCCTATGGAAAAGATCTGTTGTTGACCGTGGATCATTAAAACCTTTCAAGTATCTGAAGGTCTGTATCATATCACCCCTGCTCCTCTTCTCCTCCAGGGTATACATATTCAAGTTCTTCAACGTCTCCTCAGAAGTTATTTGATGGAGACCACCCACCATTTTGGTTGCCCTTCTCTAGACTGCCTCCATCCTGTCTCTGTCCCTTTTGAGATACAGTCTCCAGAACTGAACACAGTACTCCAAGGGTATTATCACTTCCCTTTTCTTACTAGATATTCTTCTCTCTATGCAGCCCAGCATTCTTCTGGCTTTGGCTATCACCTGGTCACATTGCTTCGCCGACTTCAGGTCGTTAGACACTATCACCCCAAGGTTTCTCTCCTGTTCCGTGCATACAGTTCTTTCAGATTACCACACCCCAGTTGCATGACTCTGCACTCTTGGCATTGAATCCCAGCTACCATATCTTTGTCCACACTTCCAACTTCCTTAAATCCCGTCTCATTCTCTCTACTAATTCCGGCGTGTCCACTCTGTTGCAGATCTTAATATTATCCGCAAACAGACAAACTTTACCTTCTATCCCTTCCACAATGTCGCTCACAAAGATATTGAACAGAACCAGTCCCAAGACCGATCCCTGTGGCACTCCACTTAACACCATTCTCTCTTCTATCCATCAACCAGTTTGTAATCCACACCACCACCTTGGAGCTCACTCCCAAGCTTCTCATTTTGTTGATGAGTCTTCTATGTGGGACAGTGTCAAAAGCTTTACTAAAATACAAGTAAATTATATCGAGCGCTCTTCCCTGATCCAGTTCTCTAGTCACCCAATCAAAGAAATCAATCAGGTTCATCTGGTGAATCCATGCTGCCTCTAATCGAGCAACCCACTGGACTGTAGATAGTTCACTATCCTTTCCTTCAGCAGAGTCTCCATTAATTTTCCCAATACCGAGGTGATGCTAACTGGATTGTAGTTTCCAGCCTCTTGTTGTTGTTCCATGTATGGAAACAATCTCTTTGGAGAAAGAGTGAAAGAAACAGTAGACCTTATTAAAAATCATTATACTGTTCTACAGACGTTATCAGTGGCAATGACGGAACAACCTTCTATGTCTAGGAAGTCTCAACCTCAGTGCTACAAAAGGCAGAACTTCTATTCAAGAAGGAAATATCAACATTACCCTTTTCAATGACCCTGTCCTCAGCAGCAACAACCCCAGGTAGCATGTCTGAAGCAGAGCACAAACCAACTTTTGTAAGTCTCAAACCAAACCACTATCAAACAAAATTCTCAACAAGAAATCTTATAACTTCAAATGGAAAAGATTCATTTTCTGGTGCTCTGCTCTTCAATAAGACCCATTTGCATGTCCTGTTCCTCTGTTACTTTTTAAATCAGGATTGAAGACTAACTCCATCTCAGTAGACCATGAAAATGTAAATGGTTTTCCTATTTCTCATCAACCTATACCCTGGGATTTAAATGTAGTTCTAGCTTAACCCATGAAACTGTCAATTGAACCTTTGGCAAAAGCAGAACTAAAATTCCTATACTGAAATTTAATAGCAGTTCTATCTGCCTGGAGATTAAGCATACTACAAGTTTTGGTATTGTACTCAACATATACTCAAATTCTCTATAACAGAGCAGTTTTGAAAACTCACCCTAAATTTCTACCAAACACTGTCTACCATTTTCATTTAAATCAATCCATTGTCTTGCAACCATTTTTTCCAAGACCACCCACCAATAAGGGTGAGCAGGCTCTTCATACACTGGACTGCAGAAGAGCGCTTTTGTTCACTTAGAAAGAACAAAGTCTTACAGAAAGTCTTCACAACTGTTTGTCACCTTCAGCCCAAAACAAACAAGGTTCTCCAGTTACAAAAAGAACTTTTTCCACCTGGATATCAGATTGCATTTCCTCTTGTTATAAGCAGTTAGGACAGCATCTTCAAAGTAAACTGAAAGCCCATTAAGTTAGGGCTATAGCAGCTTCTTTAGCACATTTTCGATCTGCCTCCATAGACGATATATGCAAAGCTGCCACTTGGTCTTCCATCCATACCTTTACTGAGCATTACTGCCTAGAAAATGCTTCATGGCAAGAAAGCAATTTTGAATAAGCAGTTTTAAAGAGCTTATTCGATTGATTCCTTCAATGCTTCCTTCCAGCCTCTAGCATAATTACAGGCTTCATGTACCTTCAACTTAAGTGCATAATATACAATTCATGGAACTCTCAGCTTGGGAGTCTCCACTTGTGTAGCTGATTTCTATCCTGTGTGTCCACAGAGAAGGCAAAGATGCTCTCCATAGATAGCAGGACTGTTAGGATTGTAGACTCTTGTGTTGGGATGAGGTTGACACAACCTACAGGGAAGGCCCTGTAGGTCCTCACCAACTAGCAGAATAGGTGGTTTGAGCCTTTGGGTTCCTGGGGCTGGAAGATCTTAAGTGGCAGTCTCTGGGATGTAAGCTGAAGAGTAGATCTGGGACAGGCTGAGGTCGGAGGCAGGCGGCAGGCAGGGATAACGAGAGTCCAGGCTGTAGTCATTGGCAGGCAGAGATAATGAGGGTCCAGGCTGAGGTCAATACCAGTAATCTGTTTGAAGACAGAATAGAGGTGGCAAGGTAAGGTCAGCCTTACGAAGGCAAGGCTGGGCAAGGGCTGAGAGAAGAAGATAAGGCAGGGCTGGAAGATGAAGACAAGGCTGGGCAGGCTGAAGGCAAGGCTGAAGTCATGGAGGCAAGACTGAAACAGCAACTCACACTATCCTACGATAGTCAACCCACTATCCTAAGATAGTTGCTGAGGCATCTTAGAGTAGCTTGGCCAGGGTTTAAATACTCAGCCATGTGATGTCATCAGAGAGCACTGTTGGACCTTTATATGCTCAGTGTTCCCACCGAGGGGCCTTTATATGCTGGCGTGCTTCAATCGCACACACCTAGGAGGTGGGCCTGACATGGAGGGCAGTGGCGTTTCCAGCCACATGGAGTGGCGTTTCCAGCCATGTGGAGTGGCGGTGCCATTCCAGGCTGCATGCAGTAGCAGCGTTCCTGGTCATGCAGAGTGGCAGTGCCAGGCCAGTCAGTGAGCCACCTCGTGGGGGCAGCCTGCGAGCCAGCAAATGTAACAAGGATGAATCAGCCACACAATCCCATGCTTCTCCCCTTAAGAGCTGAAGGTCAGCTTTATAAAGACTGAGGACTCTTGCGTGGCAACAGTTGCACAGGAATGGCTGCACGTGCTCAGAAAACCTAGAAGGCTTTTCTGGAGCTCTGAGAGAGCTTTTCTGTCTTGACGCTGCTAGATAATGTCATCCACTTGTGTGGCTGATTTGTCCTGCTGTCTATGGAAAATATCTATTACAGACGACCAATTATTAATCACCAACATCGCTACAGAAATGTTAGATCACCTTGGTATCTTACATTTGTTTAACAGTCTGGTACAGCAGATCGAAGCAACAAAATGTGCCATCTTTTTTAGATGGTTTCTGTAGCTTCAATTTACATATCTTTGATGACATACCACAGTTGTAAACAGATGTCAGCCACTAAGATGCAACACCCTATGGTTAAAATAACTTTCATATTTATACAGAGACTGCTGAAAGTCTTGGTCAAAGAGTTGTAAGAAAAAAAGCAGACATAAATAGAAATAAGTGGTAACAAATATCAATTAGATAATAAGCTTTATCTTACAGAATTTTTTTTTTGTTTACTAATCGTGACGTCTCTTACAAATAAAGAACAAGCCCCTCTTCCTCATAGCCCACTGGCAAGATCCAGTTCCTGTTCTTTCGACTGGCTAGGATTATTAAACAGAACAAGCTCAAAGGCATCTACTGTTAGCTCAGCAAGTGCCTTTGCTTGGTCTCTGGACGGAGATTTCACAGTCTATACTGCCTGGTCAGAGAGCTGGTCTTGTGAGGCCCAAGTACTACTGGAGAGGTGAATAAAGTCTCACAGCCCATGCTAATGTTGTAACAAAAGACAATTCATAGACGTGAGTAGGTAAAAGTTAAATGAGATCATTTAGTTTTACCTCAGTTGCTTGCGGAGCTGCTCAATTTCCAAATTCTGTTCTGTTACTGTCTGCAAAAACTGTTTGTTCGTCTGCAAACAAAAACAGTGACCTTGGTTTATACTGAATCTTGGATTTAGGTAAATGTTTCTCTTTTCTCAGTTACTAGGAGGATTTTTTTGGTATGCATAAACCTAGTGCAGATAGACTAGTAAAAGCTATGCTGGAAATGAAGAGATTAAAATAGTCATGTGCAGACGAAAATCATCTGCTACTTGTTTTATCAGACTTTTAAATAAGGAGAAAATACTACTTACCTGATAATTTCCTTTCATCTAGTAAGGGCAGGTCAATCCCCACGAGTGGGTAATGCACCTCTGCCAGCAGGTGGAGTCAGAGCAAAAGCTGATATCATGGCTATATAGCCCTGCCCAGAGATCAGCCAAACTGTGACAAAACTGACTATACTTGAACATTGTTATCAACAGCCAACCATTCACATTTCTCAACCAAGAGGAACACTGAGCTCAGCCAAAAGAAGAAACATATATCAAGTAAACTAAGGGCTAGAGAAGCCACTTACCAGTTTTCACTGAAGAACAGGTATCACAGTTTGCATAGCTCTCCCAAAGAAAAGCTAACAAATTAAAACTTCGGCAGCTGAGGGCGGTTCGGAGGTTGGCCTGCCCTTACTAGAGGAAAGGAAATTATCAGGTAAGTAGTAATTCCTCCTTCTCAGAGTTCGGGCAGGTCAGTCCCTACGAGTGGTATGTACCCAAAGCTAATCTCAAAAAGGGCGAGAGGCTGCCAGTGGTCCAGTCAATACCGCCCTCGCAAATGCAGCGTCCTCTCCAGCCCTAACATCCAAGCGATAATGCTTGGAGAAGGAGTGCAAAGATGACCATGTCACCGCCCGGCAAATTTCAGCAGGTGACAACAAACAAAGTCCCGCCCATGATACCGCCTGAGCCCTCGTGGAATGAGGTCTAACCTGTTTTGGTAAGGCAACTCAGCAGCCACATAGGTTGCCGTAATGACATCATTAATTCAGTGGGCAATCGTTGCCCGTGTCGCTGGTGCTCCCTACTTACCTCCACCATGGAGCACAAACAGGCGATCAGACTGATGAACAGCCTTAGTCTTCTACAAGTACCACAGTAAACGACACTTGACGTCCAAGGAACGCAAAAGACGGTACTCGGCTTCATCTCTATCCCTGTCCAAGGCAGGCAGAGAAATGGATTGATTCAAATTAAACTCCAAAACCAATTTGGGAAAAAAGGAGGACACAGTCTGAAATTGAACCTCACCAGAAGTCATAAGGACAAAAGGCTCACGGCAGGAAACAGCCTGCAGCTCAGAGACCCAACATGCCGAATAGATTGCTACCAGAAAAACTATCTTCAAGATAAGCAGCCGCAAGGAAAGAGTACGCAGCGGTCCAAAAGTTGGACCTGCCAAAAACTAGAGGACTAAGATAAGGTCCCACAGGCACCGGAAGCCGCAATGGGGGATGAAGATGCTTAACTCCCTGCAAGAAATGGGAAACATTATGACAAGACAAAAGGCCCTGCATTGACTCTCCCCCTATAATAAACCAGTCATGCATATGGGGTGTGGAAATCCGAAAGAACTGTATTCGATGGGGGGTGAAGGGCTGATGTGCACGGAGCAGGAGAGAGATCTTGGGGTGATGGTGTCTAACAATCTAAAGTTGATGAAACAATGTGACAAAGCGATAGCTAAAGCCAGAAGAATGCTGGGCTGTATAGAGAGAGGAATATCTAGTAAGAGAAAGGAAGCGATGATCCCCTTGTACCGGGCCTTGGTGAGGCCTCACCTGGAGTACTGTGTTCAGTTCTGGAGACCGCATCTCCAAAGGGACAGAGACAGGATGGAGGCGGTCCAGAGAAGGGTGACCAAAATGATATAGGAGGTCTCTATCAAATGACTTATGAGGAGAGGTTGAAGAACCTAAATATGTACACCCTGGAGAAGAAGAGGAGCAGGGGTGATATGATACAGACTTTCAGATACTTGAAAGGTTTTAATGATCGATGGTCAACAACAAAACTTTTACATTGGAAAAAAAATCAGCAGAATTAGAAGCCACAATTTGAAGCTCTAGGGAGGAAGACTCAGAACCAATGTCAGGAAGTATTACTTCACGGAGAGGGTGGTGGATGCCTGGAATGCCCTTCCGGAGGAAGTGGTGAAGACTAAAACTGTGAAGGATTTCAAGGGGGCATGGGATAAACATTGTGAATCCATAAAGGCTAGAGGATGGAAATGAAGAGAAGAGCCATGGGGTGGATTCTGGAGTGGAGGCTACTACCTGGTGATTACTACCCTTACTCAATAAGCCTTCGCACGGTTAATGCAACTCCAACACTGCTCTCTGCTTCAACGGCAAGGGGAAATATGGAAGAGAGGATTTGTATTCAAATAACTACCAAAAAGAACTGAACTTCACAATCTGGTTAAAAAATAAGCGTGGGGGTAGCTTGCTTATTACGGCGGTTACTACCCTAAACCAATTAAGCCTGATACATCACTTTGAATGCATATACAGCGTTGCTCTCTGCTTCAACGGCAGGGGGAAATGTGGAAAAGAGGATTTGCATTCAGACAACAACCAACAAGGCATTGATCTGTGCAGTCTCGGTAAACAAGCATTGGGGTAACTTGCTTGATGCGGCGGTTACTACCCTTAACCATTAAGCCTTAAGCTCACCTTTGATGCAACTCCAACATTACTCTCTGCATCAATGACAGGGGAGGGCAGGAAATTTGAATCAGTTACCAAAAAGAGCCCTGAACTTGGTGCTTGATCAAACAGATAAGTATGGGAAAATAAGTGTGAGAGCTTGCTGGGCAGACTGGTTGGGCTGATTGGTCTTTTTTCTGCCATCATTTCTATGTTATGTTTCTATTTGGCAAAGTTCCTCATGAGAGGCTTTTAGGAAGAACCTAGGTAGCGATGTTCTTTCGTGGATTACAAACTGGTTAAAAGACAGGAAACAGAGAGTAGGATTAAATGGACAAACAAATCCAACCCTAAACTCAGCACCTCTATCAGACACTAGGTTTTGCACCTCCGCCATCGGCTGGAGACAGAAAAATACTGGCAGACACTAGGTGGCACCTCAAGGGTATAGGACAGAGTCCGCAAAGTCTTTTTCTGTCTCCATCTGCTGAAGGGGAGGCAAAACCCAGCTGTCCTGGACTGATCCAGGTACATACAGGGAATGGACAATTTTCTCAGTGGAGGGGGGGGGGTGGGCAATGGAGTGTCTCAGGGATCTGTACTGGGAACCGTGCTTTTCAATATATTTATAAATGATCTGGAAAGGAATATGACGAACGAGGTAATCAAATTTGAAGATGATACAAAATTATTCAGCGTAGTTAAATCACAAGCGGATAGTGATAAATTGCAGGAGGACCTTGTGAAACTGGAAGATTGGTTATCTGAATGGCAGATGAAATTTAATGTGGACAAGTGCAAGGTGATGCATATAGGGAAAAATAATCCATGCTATAGTTACACAATATTAGGTTCCACACTAGGAGCTACCACCCAAGAAAGAAATCTAGGCGTCATAGTGGATAATACTTTAAAATCGTCGGCTCAGTGTGCTGCGGCAGTCAAAAAAGCAAATAGAATGTTAGGAATTATTAGGAAGGGAATGGTTAATAAATCGGAAAATGTCATAATGCCTCTGTATCGCTCCATGGTGAGACCGCACCTTGAATACCGTGACAATTCTGGTCGCCACACCTCAAAAGAGATATAGTTGCGATGGAGAAAGTACAGAGAAGGGCAACCAAAATGATAAAGGGAATGGAATAGCTCCCCCTATGAGGAAAGACTAAAGGGGTTAGGACTTTTCAAGCTTGGAGAAGAGACGGCTGAGGGGGATATGATCAGGGCCGGCGGAAGCACTAGGCGATCGCCTAGGGCGCTGAGCATTAGGGGGCGCCGAGCCGCTGATGGCCAATGGCCGCCGGTGGACGTCATCCCAATGGCGGCTGAGCGGTGAACTACTGCTATGCTGTGTGCCGGATACACACAGCAAGAAGATCGGCAGGACCGTGGTACAGTCGCGTCTAAACATGCTGGTGCTCCTCCTCCTTCCTGCCCGCGCGGCCCTGGAAGAAAAATGTTGCCGGAGCCGCGCGGGTAGGAAAGAGGAGGAGCATCAGCCGCGTGCCGGAAGGAGGAGGAGCATCAGCCACGTGCAGAAGAGGATCAGCGCGGCTCGAGAAGACCGGGGCCGCTGCAGAGCCCATCCTGCAGTGGCCCGTGAAGAGGAGGCCCAGAAGTGAGAGAGAGACTGAGGGTTTGTACAGTGTGCATGTGTGCGTGTATGAGATGAGTTGAGAGACTGTGTGTGTGTGAGTGAAGACCTGAATGTTTGCAGAGACAGCATGGGAGAGCCTCTGTGTGTGTGAGAGACAGCATGTGATAGTGAGAGCCTGTGCTTGAGCAAGACAGCATGTGTGAGTGAGAGAGAGCCTGTGTGTGTGTGTGTGTGTGTGAGTCAGCATGTGACAGTGAGAGCCTGTGTGTAGGAATGATTGTATGAGAGAGAGCATGTGACAGTGAGAACCTGTGCTTGAGCAAGACAGCATGTGGGAGTGAGAGTTAGACAGGATGTGCAAGAGAGAGACTGTGTATAAATGATTGTATGAGGGACAGCATGTGAGAATGAGTGCCTGTGTATGTGAGAGAGAGAAAGCATGTGAGAATGAGAACCTGACTGTGTGTTTGAGGGAAGCAGACAGATGGAGAGAAAAGAAATATGTTATAAAAGGAATTGGCAAAAAAATAAGAAAGGGAAGGTGGAAAAAAAAAAGCCTGTGACCAACCGATTAGAAAACTAAGATCAGACAGCAAATGTAAAAAGAAATAAATTACTTTTTACTGATTGGCACATGTAATCTTTGGGAATGTGCAAGAGTAGCACTTTCTCTATGCGGATCTCACAATGTACGAGATCAGCATAGAGGAACTGGAAGCCCATGGGGCCTGCACAGAGGAGGCAGCAGAATGGGCTTCAGTGCCAATAGCAGCAATCAGCGCCTCCCCAATAGCCACGCGGCAGCAGTGACAGTGGCAGCAGAGGAATGAGAGAGGCTCCGAGGTTGCTGGCAAAAGAAAGAGAGGGGGTCTCTGCCTTTAGTGTGTGCATGTGTATGAATGGGAGTTTGCCTGGCGGTGTATGTGTGTGAATGCATGGGTGCCTGCCTGAGGGTGTGTCTGTGTATGAGAATGTATGGGTGTCTTCCTGGGGTTTGTATGTGTGAGAATAGGTGCCTGCCTGTTTGTGGTGTATGGGTGTGTGTGAGAATAAATTGGTGCCTGCCTGGGGGTCTGGGTGTGAGAATGAATGTGTGCATGCCTGGGGGATGGGGAGGGAGTGGTGTGAAAATGAATGGGAGCCTGCCTGGGGTTCAGTGTGAGAATGACTAGGAGCTTGCCTGTGTGTGTGTGTGTGTCTGTGTGAGAACGAGTGGGAGCTTGCCTGGGAGTGTGTGTTTGTGTGTATGTGAGGGAGCCAGTGAGAGTGAGAGCATGAGTGTGTATGAGAAAATCCAGGGGAGTAAGAGTTTGTGTGGGGGTGTGTGTGGAGGGGGAGTGAGTGCCTTAGAGCCTGAGTGTATCAGTGTCTGTAGGAGCGAGAGGTTATGGTGGGTATAAAAGCATGAATATGTATGTATGTGACAGTGTATGTGTGAGAGAGAATGGACATGTGAGTATGTGTGTGAGAGAGAGGATAACCTCCTAATCCTCGACAATATCAGGGTGACTGGAAATCAAGAGCTCCCATGTATGGACAGCAGGGGCTTTTTAAAATCCTTATTAGTTTTAATTATTGGGTGTTATTTGATATATGTACTGTTTTGAAATATTTTATTGGTGTTTGGGAAATTGTAAAAAATGTATATGATTTTAATTAATAGAAATTCTATTTATCAGTAGTTTTAAAATATTTTATTAGTATGGTTTTACTATTATAACTGATGCTTTGTTTCTTGATTTTATTTGTTTTATGAGGAATGGTTGTTCTGCTTTTCCATTGTTAATACACAGAGTCTGGCTTCTTGGGGTTTCCATTTCAGTTTTTTCTAATTTGTGCTCCTTTATTTTGTATTCTGTATTTGGTGAGGGTCTGTCTCTGCTCTGTGTGTGTGACCATGATGAGCGATTCTGCTATCATATAGTGTCTGTATAGAGATCTATAGCAATTGGGTTTGTTTTGTTTCCTCAGTAGGTGGTGTATTGGTATTCTAGGACCCAGTGTAATATTTACCCTTGCTTATTCACAGGTAGGGTTATTGTTGTTTGAGTCCTTGGTGTTATTACTGTTATGTTACAATGGGATTGCAGTATAGATTTTGAGTGTCTTTTTTGTGGGGTTTTGTGTTAGTTCACAATGTGCCTGGCAGTGGAAGGTGTTTGTGCTGCTGTTACTGTGAGGTGACACCAGAATTTGAAAATATCTTTCAGTATGATGAGCTGTAAGGGAAACATCCAAGCTCCATTGTTTGGGGGAATTTCAGTGGATGCACAGAGTTACAGAACTGGAGGTGCAGGATTTGTATTGACATTCTGTCCCTTCCTATATATTCCAGACTTCACTCTCATAATCCATATAGAATTAGTTGAATGAGGCTATCAAATAATTTTATAGTGTGAAACTGGCCAGCTTTTTAAAATAATGCAGAGGACCCTTTCGACTTTTTTTTAACAACACTTTTTTTTATAACCAATTTTAAAGCAGGATCCATGCTATAGAGGTGGGTGTGATGAAGAAATGTCATTTTGGCTTCCCCCCCACCCAAAACAAATTCTTCTGTCTAGAGATGCCACTGATTTTCTGTGGCACACAAATGCATTGGCCCCTGGGCGCCGGAGACCCTTGGTGCGCCACTGGGTGCGAGCCATATGGGGCCGCAAGTGGTGGCAAAGAGGAGTGGAGATTTGGCGGCCGCAAGCAGTGCCCAATCTGCTCGCGACCCAGAAAACCCCAGTCAGCGGGCGTGATTGAGAATGAGGTAGGAGTCGGGGCCGAGACCGGGGGGGGGCGCAAGGAAGAAGGCTCGCCTAGGGCGCCAAATCCCCTTGCACCGGCCCTGGATATGATAGAGGTGTTTAAAATCATGAGAGGTCTAGAACAGGTAAATGTGAATTGGTTATTTGCTCTTTCAGAGAAGGACTAGGGTACACTCCATGAAGTTAGCACGTAGCACATTTAAAACTAATCAAAGAATGTTCTTTTTCACTCAATGCACAATTAAACTCTGGAATTTGTTGCCAGGGGATGTGGTTATTGCAGTTAGTGTAGCTGGGTTTAAAAAAAGGATTGGAAAAGTTCTTTGAGGAGAAGTCCATTACCTGCTATTAATCAAGTTGACTTAGAAAATAGCCACTGCTATTACTAACATCAGTAGCATGGGATACACTTAGTTTTTGGGTACTTGTCAGGTACTTATAGCCTGGATTGGCCACTATTCGAAACAGAATGCTGGGCTTGATGGACCCTTTGTCTGACCCAGTATGGCATGTTCTTATGTACCACACGCCAAAATGGGAGAAGCCTAGGAGCGGGGCCTAGCGAAATGGCTGCTCAACCTGCCATGACTGCAATATCTCTTCACCTCACAGAACTCTCCAGAGATGTGAGCAGGTCAGCCGAACGCCAAGGAAACAATCCCTTCTCCTGTTTTCTTCCTTTTCACTGTTTTTTTAATTTTAACTTTAATTTTTTTTTTTAATTAGCTTGTAACTGCCAATTCAAATTTAGGTCCATGCCAGTCAAGGCTACCAGACTGAGGCTAGTGGTGCCACATAGACATCTCATCTTTACGATATCTCCTTTCCAATGTCTTTCTTTGTTGTTTTGTTTTTTTTTTTTTACTCACAGGCAATCCCCCAAAGGGAAATGCCTGTTCATCATCTGCTGGAGACGGAGAATACTGGAGGGCTGATGTCGGGGCAGGACTATAGAGCTGTGACATCAGCTTTTGCTCTGTCTCCATCTGCTGGCAGAGGTGCATAACCCACTTGTAGGGATTGACCTGCTCAAATGCCGAGGAAGCTACAATGATGGCTTATAATTAGAAGTGGTGATCACAAAATATGCTCCAAGGCTTTAACAAAAACAAAAAATACAACACAACAAAGGTCTAAGAAAGGGTCAACTAAGCTTCAAAAACAAGAGACGGTAGTAAGCAATAACAAGCCAAGGAAGCTCTTCAGATTTGAGCTAAAATTTTTATCTCCCTATTTGTGAAGTAAGTCACTCTCTCCTCCCTAGGCCTCACTTTATTCCATCATAATGGTAATATCTTTCTTCTTCTCTGTCCTGTAGATGCTGTCATACATATTGGCCATTACAAATGGCAATCATTTTACATTCTAAGCAAGACTTCATAAATCCACTGTATTATTATTACTAATGCGTAAGTGACCTAAATTGCAGGTTACTAATACATCAATCCATCCTGTTTCTTTTATTTTATATCGCCTTATCCAATGTGGCTCAAAGAGATTAAAAGCAACAAAAGCAGCCAAATACCACATGAAGCAACAGATAGCTCAACCAAATACAAGAACTTGTCAATAGTATACATCATGAGGTCCCATATGCAGCCGCAGTGCGGCTCTGCTAGTTAGCTGGGCGAATTTAGCTGACTAACCAGTGCTGTATATTCAGCAACACTGCTTAATATACCTGGCTATCTTAAAGTTAGCTGGATAAAGTTTATCCAGCTAACTTTAGGATAGCCTTGTGGCCCGATTAGAGTTAGCTGGGTAAATTAATCGGCTAACTCTGAATATCGGGCTAACTAAACACCTTCCTGCTATACCCATCCCCATCCCTGACTTAACCAGCTAAACATAATCTGGTCAATTTTAAAAGCCCTATGTGCACCAAAGCCGGGAGATAAGCGCATGACTTGGCCTGGTGCGTGCCGTGCGGATCTTAAAACTAGCAGGGGTATGTGCATAAAACCTTTTTCTCACCAAAAGGGGAGAGGGGTGGGCTGGGTCTGTAGCATGAATCCAGTGCGTAAGTATTTATGTGCACAGGCGCATGCCGGGATCCCCTACCACTTAACTTTACTTCTGCTATGGACAGCGTGCAAGTTATGTAACAAAACAAAATATGCTAGTTAGGGGGGGTAATAGGGTGAAAGGGAGGCAAGTTAGCTAGGGAGTTAAGGAAGCTCTCTCCTTTAATGGGGAGAACTGGGAAAAAGGCCTATTGCGTCGCCACGAATGCCTACTAAAATTCCTCCCACTTAACACACTCGAGACAGCATTCACTTGCGCATCAATATAAAATCATGCGCACATGTACTCGCGGATAGCAGATTTTATAACGCGCGCACGTATATATGCTTATGTTATAAAAGAGGTGCTTCCATGTGCCTACGGCGGCAGAATTGCACGCGGATCTTAAATTTTACTTCTCAGCCGGCTAAATGACCCCCGCTTATCCTAGCCAGATATTCAGCACCACCACATAGTCAGATAAGTAGTATAGGCCTTCATATAAGTAAGCAATCCCAAAAATTCACTGTCAGCCCAAATACTAACAATTCAAATAATCTTCAAACCATAAATATCAATAGTTATTAATATACTTGAATAATAGATTTTAAAAGTTAATAAACAAATTAATCCAAAGGTCACCCACCCAAGCAATTCTATACTCAGCCCTTAAAAAAAATTAATTTCAGACATTATCAATTGTTCCTTAGCCCAAGGAATTTATCCAGACGACCTGAAAGTTGCTTCTATCAAACCCCTATTAAAAAAACCGAACCTTAATCCTAAAGATCCATCCAACTTCCGCCCAATATCCAACCTTCCTTTTATAGCCAAGGTTACAGAAAAATTAGTCAACACCAGATTATCAGAATACCTCGAAGACAACAACATATTATTCCCCACTCAATACGGCTTCCGAAAATCTTTAAGTACAGAATCACTTCTCATATCTCTGACAGATTACCTCATCATGGGCCTCGATAAAGGTCACGCCTACTTGCTGATACTCCTCGACCTATCGGCGGCCTTTGACACCGTGAATCACTCCCTTCTCCTAAATCAACTAGCGAACATCGGAATTACAGGCTCTGCTCTTGCCTGGTTCAAATCATTCTTGGGAAACAGAGGATATAAAGTCAAAATACATAACAAAGAATCACAGTTTTACCCTTCTTCGCTAGGTGTTCCACAGGGCTCCTCTCTCTCCCCCACGCTCTTTAACATTTACCTCCTACCCCTATGTCAACTATTAACTAATCTTAACCTCAAATACTTTCTATACGCAGATGACATCCAGATTGTCATCCCTATCAAAGAATCCCTTACAAAAACTATCAAAATCTGGGAAAACTGTCTTCAAAATATTGACAACCTCCTCTCCAGCCTAAATCTAATCTTAAATTCCGCTAAAACCGAAGTCCTCATAATTTCCCCTGAAAACAGTAACCTCACCTCAAATCCTCCAACCGGCTTTCAAACTTCACATGTAAGAGACCTAGGAGCCATTATCGACAATCGGCTAAATCTAAAATCTTTTATTAATCAAACCACGAAGGACTGCTTTTATAAATTACACGTCTTAAAAAGAATCAAACCACTTTTCCATTTCCACGATTACAGAACAGTTTTGCAATCAATAATCTTCTCTAAGTTAGATTATTGCAATTCTATTCTATTAGGTCTCCCGTCTTCTCATACTAAACCTCTTCAGATGGTTCAGAACACGGCGGCCAGAATTTTGACAAACACAAGAAGAAGAGACCACATATCTCCGATTCTCAAAGACTTACATTGGCTGCCAGTGCACTATAGAATCTTATATAAATCCATTACTACCATCTACAAAGCATTCCATCAACTCTCTCCGCTTAACCTCCAAATCCCATTTAAAAAACATACCTCCATCAGACCTATCAGAGAGTCCTACAGAGACTCATTACAGGTGCCTCCTGCAAAAACCTTTAACCATAGGACTCTCAGAGACAGGGCTTTCTCTACAGCAGGACCTACCTTGTGGAATTCTATACCACCAGAACTGAGACAGGAACCTTGCCTCCCCACTTTCAGAAAAAGACTTAAAACCTGGCTATTCTTGAAAGCCTTTCCAGACACCAACTGAACCCACTCTCAACTTAAGCAACTAAGAACTCCCGTCAGGGTAATCAACAACCTTTGACAACTCAATAATGTTCTCTCTTTTTTAATGAGGCAGGTTTATTTACCTTGGTTTTATTTACCTTGGTCATTCTTTTGTTATCTCAGTGTTAATCTCTCTTTTGCCTTCTCTTCATTCCAAGTTGCATTTTATCCCTGTTTTATTGTAACTGCTACCTTATTCTTCTATCACATGTTAATGTTTTTAAGTTATTAAGTATTTATTCTGTTGTCACACCTTGTTATTTGTAAACCGGCATGATGCGACTCCCATCGCGAATGCCGGTATATAAGAAATTTAAATAAATAAAATAAATAAAAGCAGGCAAAAACAAACATTCACGTCGTCACCTTTCTCCAGAATAACATCAGATCAGAATTAGAGCTGGGTAATTGTTTAAATCAGTGGATTTTACCTGGGTTGGGCAGAGGCAGGTATGGAGTGGTAAGAGAAGATAAAAACGTCAGTGGGAGGGGAGGGGAAGCAGGAGAAAGAGTGTGAGTGTGTGAGTGAGTGTGAGAGTGTGAGTGAGTGTGTGAGTGAGTGAGTGAGTGTGTGTGTGTGAGCTTTGCCTACACAGCATATTGTCTTTGCACAGTACACCTACCATTGTTCCGTGCATCGCCTGGTGGCCACAGACAGACCGACCGACACAAGCCTTTTATATATAAATAGATTGATAGCTGTAGAAAATCTTTAAAAAAAAAAAATCTTTAAGATATTCTGCAATCATATATATATATATCCACAGCCACTCTAGAAAATAATCTGTTTTATATTATACTCTCTTATGTTGACAAAGTTAATCGAGTGTACAGCACACAATCATGAGGGTATGTTATAAAATTGGGGGTACATGTGCGCGCGCATGTTTTAAAATCCGGCCCATAATGTAAAACATCGGGGGGTCAATATTCAAACCTAGCCATTTAAGTAACTTAGTCAGATTTAACTTATCCGGCTAAGTTATGAGAGATATTCAGGGATATGGCTAAGCTGAATATATGTGTATATGTGCGCACTTAGTAGGGAAGTGCAGTCATTGGTTTTTGGATGTCCATTCGTTTCATGCGTCTTCGTCTAAATTGCATCTATTAGGCGCATACCATTCGTCATGTGTACATTCATTCATTCATTAGATACGAGATGTCCAAACGAATGGATGAACAAATGCACATCCCTAGCCCTTAGCTGCATAAGTTAATTACGGCTAACTTTAGACCTGCTATTGAACAGGTCTAACTTAGCCACATAACTTGTGGCTAAGACTCAATATTGGTAGTTAGCTGCATAACTTATATGGCTAACTTTCTCTGCCCCCAACCAGTCCACTACATGATCACAGGTTATGCTGCTAACCTTTTAGCTGTATAAGGGACTTATGCGGCTAAATCACGCTCAATGCGTTTCGAATATCGACCTCCAGATTATTTTCCTGAGTAGAGATATATATATATATGATTGTAGAATATCTTACATTGTTTTAAGATTTACTACAGCTATTCATATTATATATGCTAGGTAAAAGCACTGTCTGGATAGCAAAAATGTTCTTGATTTTGTTCTTTTATCTTATGGCATTCTTTCCCTCCATTTTAGCTGCAAGGGATATGATCGCACCTCCGCAGCATCCCCGGTGCTGACCAGCCTAAAGAGTTAAAAACTGGACTCGAGAATTACAGGACCAGAGATTTGGTAGCTTGAGAATATGCAGAAGTCTTCCATAATTATCTACTTACCGATTCCACTTGCTCATTAGTTTCCTGCAGTTGCTTAGTCATTTGCTGAAAACCAATCAAGTGGTCCTAAAACAGGGAGTAGAAAATTTGCTGTTAGTAATGGCCAGGATCTATATCTCTACATACATGTGTGTGTGTGTGCGTTAGGATTATTGCTTTCTCAACAGATACTGATTATTTCTGCTGCTTTGCTTTTGTCTATGTTTCTGAATAATTAAAAAAATATATATTTGTGTGTTCTTGGTCCTTCTGGTTTTCACTCTGTCTTGTGCAGTCGTATTATTTAGCTAATTATTATTTTTAAATTCCCTGTGCATTGCTAAGGGAGAAATTCAGGGCTCTTCCTTTCAGAGTTTTGGGGAGTGGTTTGTAATCAGTTGCACAGCAAGGGGTATTCAACAAAGCCCTCCTAATCCTAGTTGGAGAGAGTTCAGCACTGGCTGAGGGTTGAACAGCCTACCCTGGCTCTGGTTTCTGCTTGGTTAAGTTTAAAGTCTCATTTTAATATAACTTTATTCTTTACTTTTCCCAATATACATTGCTCTTATCTTTGCTGTTTATGGAATAATAAAAGGTTATATGGTAAGGATGGCCTATACTTGTCTATGGCAGGAAAGAGGATACAAGGTGAAACATTCAGATCAGGCATTTAAACAAGAAAGCAAGAGGTGGCCAGTGAACGTTGGCCTGTCACCTGCAAAAAAGTAAGAGGGAAGAGGAAGTAACAAAATCAGTTAAAAAATGCAGAAAAGGTGAGTAGAAAGAGCATCTGGAAAAATGCTCGTAATCTGGGCAATAAAATTCCAGACCTACAGGCCCTAATGGTGAAGGTGGACTTGGACATTGCTGCTGTTACAGATACATGGTTCACTGAATCTCATGATTGGGATACGGCCATCTCATATAACGTGTTAAGGAAGGACAGAGAGGACAAAAAAAGGGGAGCAGATCTTTGTGTTATAAACAATGTCCAAGCAACTAAACTGCAAGGGATGTGGGGTAGAGAAGAAGCATTATGGACAGTCCTTAAAAAAAAAAAAAGATGGTGCTTCCATTTTTACTGGTGTGATCTACAGGCCATTGACTAAAACGGAAGAACTGGACAGAGATCTGATCGAAGACATCCAAAAGGTGGGAAAGAAGGGCGAAGTGTGGCTTGTTGGAGATTTCAATCTGCCAGATGTGGATTGGAGAATCCCTTCTGCAGAATCTGCGAGAAGTAGAGAGATAGTGGGTGCACTTCAAGGGGCTCTGCTCAAACAAAAGGTAATGAAACTCACAAGGGGTAATGGGGACAATGCCTCTAATGTTCAGGTAGGGGCTCACATGAGTACCAATGATCATCATACCACAGTATGGTCTGACATTGCAAATAGAGAAGTCACATTAAGACCCAAGTTTTGTATTTTACAAATACAGACTTTGTCAAAATGGGGATGTATCTATAGGAAGAACTAGAAGACTGGGAGAAAATAGGTGAGCTGGAACGACAGTGGGCTAAATTAAAAGGAGCTGAAAAAATAAAGGCAAAAAGAACAGCATTCAAGAAGAATAAGGAATCCCAAAAAAAGAGAACCACATGGATAAATATCTGTTAAAACAGAGAGACAAAGAAGGAAATAAGGAAAGCAAAAGGTCTAACAGAAGGAAGGATTGCCAAAGAGGTAAAGCAAGGAGACAAAACATTTTTCAGATATATCAGAGAAAGAAGAGACTGCCAGAAGTGGTATAGAGAAACTGAAAGGTGACAAGGAGCAATGTGTGGAGAGTGATGAAGAGATGGCGGAAATATTAAACAAATACTTCAGTTCAGTGTTCACTAAAGAAAACCCTGGAGGAGGACTATTGTTAGTTAAGAAGACCATAGCTGTAGCTGGGGTAGATGAAACTCAGTTTTCAGCACAGAATGTATGGGAAGAGCTAGGCAAACTGAAAGTGGACAAGGCCACGGGGCCGGTTGAGGTACACCCCAGGATGCTAAAGGAGCTCAGAGATGTACTGACGGATTCACTGAAGGACCTGTTCAAAGGATCCCTGGAAAGGGGCACGGTGCCAAGGGATAGGAGAAGAGCGGTGATGGTCCCACGTCACAAGATTGGGAGCAGAGAGGAGGCTGGAAACTACAGACTGGTTAGCCTCACCTCAGTGATGGGAAAATTAATGAAGACGCTGCTAAAGGAAAGGAGAGTGATCTATTTACCATTGGGTGGTTTGCTGGTCCTGAGGCAGCATGGATTCACCAGGGGAAGGTCTTGTCAGAGAAACATGATTGATTTTTTTGATTGGGTGACTTCAGAACTGGATCGAAGAAGAGCACTTGATGTGATATACTTGGATTTCAGCAAAACCTTTTGATACGGTCCCGCATAGGAAACTTGTGAATAAAATGAAAAGCTTGGGAGTGAGCGCCAAGGTGGTGGCGTGGATTACAACTGGTTGCCTGATAGGAAACAACATGTAATAGTAAATGGATTCTACTCTGAAGAAAGAAGTGTGTTAAATGGAGACGCGGTAATGCAAAAAAGAGTTGTATATAATGAGAGGTGAAAGACTGATGCGCACAGAGAAAGAGAGGGATCTTGGGTTGATAGTATCTGCCGTTCTGAAGATGGCGAAGCAATGTGACAAGGCGATAACCAAAGCCAGAAGAATGCTGGGCTGCTTAGAGAGACGAATAACCAGTAAGAAAAAGGAGGTGATGATGCCCCTGTATCAGTCCTTGGTGAGGCCTCACTTGGTATATTGCATTCAATTCTGGAGACCGTATCTCAAAAAGGGTAGAAACAGGATAGAGGGGGTCCAGAGAAGGGAGACCAAACTGGTGTGGGGTCAGCATCGGAAAACTTATAAAGAGAGGCTGAAGGATCTAAATACGTATGCCCTGGAAGAGAGGAAGTACAGGGAAGATATGATACAGACCTTCAGATACCTGAAAGGTCTTAATGATGCACGAACTTAGAGTCTTTTCCATTGGAAAGAAATCAGTAAAACTAGGGGTCATGAAATGAAACTCCTTGGGAGCGACTCAAAACCATCAGAAAATATTTCTACACGAAGAGAATGCCCTGCTGGAGGAGATGGTGAGAACGAAAAAAGTCAAAGAATTCAAAGTGGCAACTGATAAACACTGTGGATACCTAAATGCTAGAGGATGGACATGGAGAATAAAGAGTGCATGGGGGTGAGTTGCTGGTGCGGTGGTTCCTACCCTTAACCAATAAGTCTTGCTGCTTTCATGCAACTGCAACATTGCTCATCGCTGCAACGGCAGAGGGAAAAAGGGATTTGGATTTAGACAACAACCAACGAGGGTCCCGACTTTTACGGACTGGGAAACTGATAGGCATGGGGGTAACCTGCACAGAGGGGCAGTTACTACCTTAAAATAAGGCATGGGTTTACTTGATTCCTTTGACGTAACTGCAACATCACTCTCCGCTTTGACGGCGGGGGTGGGTGGTGGAAAAAGATACAGGATTCAGATGACAATCAACCCAGGTCTCGACTTTTATGGTCAGAGGTATTGATACACAGACATAAGGGAAAACGCACAACACTGCTTCTACAGCCAAGTCCATAAGCAAAACACATCAAGCAGCACCGTCTGAAGTTTCAGGAAACCTCATCACCCAGTAAAAGAGAAACATGGGAGTAACCTGCCCAGCATGGCAGATACTACCGTAAGAAGCTTGCTGGGCAGTTGGATGGACCATTTTGGTCTTTTTTCTCTGCTGTCATTACTATGTTATCACATTACATAAAACAGATAAAGGTATGCTCCCAATAGGGAGACCTAAGTATGGATGGTGTGAGAGAGAAGAAGGCTGAATCCAGTACTCGTTTTGTGCATGTGTCCCCACCTTTCAGAAGAGCAGGAAGCCTAGACCTCACTGTTGAAATCGAATGAGATCTTGCTAAACCCCTCTTTCAACAAGAAATTCTAAGTTAGACAGGAAGAGGTAAACAGTTTAATCCTCCTTACACCACACGTTTTCTAGTTGAAAAGGAAAGATCTAACCTATTAAGACCACAGGAGCAGCTGCCTCTGGCCATGCACCCAGGAGAATGGTGCTGAAACATGCTCTGTGCTGCTGAAGGTGCAACCAACACAGACTCGGATATGAGGAATTCTTATGCAGAAACCAGTGGTTTTTTTCCCAGTCACTTGGGGAGGAGGAATAGACCTTGTGGTTAGTGCAGGGGGCTATGAACCAGGAGACCAGGGTTTGAGTCCCACTGTCACTCCTTGTGATCTTGGGCAAGTCACTTTACCCTCCCCATTGCCTCAGGTACAAACTTAGATTGTAAGCCCTCTGGGGATAGGGAAATACCTACAGTACCTGAATGTAAACCGATGTGATATCTCAGCTCGAATATATAAAAAATAATAAATAAATAAAATCGTAGTGTGGGCAAACTGCATTCTGTTTTAGCTTATTTATTCCTTTTGAATTCAAACTTGATTCCTCACTACATATCCAAAAATCCCAAAGCGGATGTATGTATTTATTATAAAGAACTCCTAGCCCGCGTATCTACTGTTTTAGGCAAGGTATCATCATACGTTCATTATCGTAATAAAACATCATGGACCAGACATGGACGGATTTCAGTAAAACATCATGCGTCAGCAAATAGTTTCCACAATGAAATCCCTTCCCCACCTCCCCTTTATTTCTCACCCTGATTCTGCCCCCCCCCCCCACCACCTCCCCTTCCTCTAATTAATGCTAAAGAGAAAGTGGCGATCACTCACAGGGACCCAGCCTATGGTCTTCAGAGTTATAGTGGCCAAGGATGAAGGCTTCTATTGTTCCCAACAGCAAATGCTGACAAGCCTCATGGCCATTTTCAGATAAAGTTGCACCCATAACTTTAGGACAGGTATCTTTCCCACCAGACTAATGCACACAACTTTAACTGGCCAGCGCTCAATATCTGCGCGTACCTGCTAAACCTTAGTCTTGCCCCCCTGGGATGCGTCCAGCGTGGCCCCTTTTTATCTGGACACATTTCGTGCACGCAATGAGCTGCGGACACAAAATGTGTCCGCTCAGCAGGGGACATATTCAAATCTTGGGTTTGCCAGACAAAGCCTTTGAATATTGATGTTAAGGATCCCATAGAGAATACCACACTGACAGCAAATTAGAAAGATAACTTTTTGTCAAGAAAAAGACGGTACAAAGGTTTGAAATATGTCACTGTTATAGTAAAAAAAACATATTTCTGAATGTGATATGGCATTCAGAAGAAGTGTAAAAAACTTGGAACTAGACTGGGTCAAACAAGCTATAAGCGCAAGCAAACCAATCATAGCTGCACACACTGAAAAATGAGATAAAGATAAATGTCGTTCTTCTTACCTATTATTGACTATCTGATTAATTTGATGGGCATAGACGGTGCAGAATGCAGCTGTGTATGAAATTAAACCAGCAAAGTATTTTTTAATATGGGTGGATTCCACCTCTGACATAGATCATGTTGACCAGTTCACAATCAGAATTCATAATGGGGCGGATTTTAAAAGGAGTGCGAATAGCCTACTTTTGTTTGCGCTCCAGGCGCAAACAAAAGTACGCGGGATTTTAGTAGATACGCGCGGAGCTGCGCGTATCTGCTAAAAACCTGGATCGGCGCGCGCAAGGCTATGGACTTTGTATAGCCGGCGCGCGCCGAGCCGCGCAGCCTACCCCCGTTCCCTCCGAGGCCGCTCCGAAATCGGAGCGGCCTCGGAGGGAACTTTCCTTTGCTCTCCCCTCACCTTCCCCTACCTAACCCACCCGCCCGGCCCTGTCTAAACCCCCCCCCCTTACCTTTGTCGGGGGATTTACCCGGTTTTGGGCGGATTTACGCGAGCAGGGCTCTGAAAATCCGCCCCAATGATGATAAAATTAGTGGTGAACCGCTGGAGAGATTTCTGAAGTGTGTGCCTGTACATTAGTACACATATGATTATTAAGACACGGGAAGATCACAGGATATTAATGGTATTTCCTTAAAAGCAAAGAAGGTCCCCAGATTTATATTTCATGCAGGGTCCCCATCAGTGCCTTAACCCAGCCCTGGCTGGGAGTGGGGAGGTGCCATGTGTGCCAAAATAGGTTTCATTGAGCCAGTAGTGTTCAAATGGTTAGAGATGGAGATAGACTGCTTTCCTAATCAAACATTTACAAGGTCTCTGTATTGGCAAATTAAGGAGAAAGCGGACTTTTACTGTTTTCTCTGTGTCATGAGATGAAACAAAATAAAACAAAACAACAAAAAAAAGTATGCACCAGGAGGTTTCAGTCACCCAGTTTACCTGCTCAAAGCTCATTCCCAGGTGTTCACCTGCTTTGTACACTGACTGAACAGGTATTACTTCCAGTGTCACCAATATTCTCTGTCCCCAGGAAGAAATACATTTCTCTCACTTCAAAATAAAACCGGAGGGGGTACTCTCGGCAGTGTGAGAAATGTACACCAACTTCCTTCCTGGACTTCAAGCGAGCTCGAAATGTAGGAGGAAAGGAAGAAGAGCAAACAAAAGGTTACGTTTTGCTTTTGCTTCTCAGCCACGTGAATCTGTGCCTCGGTCATGTGTTCCTGGTACAGCTGCTGCAGGCGATCCAGTTCCTGAGCAACGGTCTGCCAGAGCTCCAGCGCGTGCTCCTTTTCCTAGGAAATAAAGCAAAACCGGGTGGAAGATTCCTCCTCGCTTTCCCCTGCCGGCAAAGCTCTTTCAAAGCACAACGGCCTGCGCGTTAGGTTCCATTCCTGCGGCAGAGGCAGGTAAAGGTTCGCATCTCAGGCCGCTCTGAGCCGGCTGGAAAAGTGGAATACACATTTAAAATGCATAAAGGTGAAACAAACGTTCTTAGGATAATGCAGTGTATAAATGTTCTAATAAATAAATAGCCAAGAGCAAGACTGAATCTAAGCTCCTGCTTTCTCAGCTGCAGGATATTTTCCAGCCATCTGATGCCATATGCAGGGTGAGGGTGGAGAGCGAGAACACAGGGAGAAAAGAAAGACTTTCAGGACTAAATCTGGTAGTACCAAAAATATTCTGTTAGAGATAAAAGGGCATTTTGGTTTCCTTTTCCTGCAAGACGAGGAAGAGGATGATATCAAAGATAAAAAGTATATGACTGAGCTAACAAACCAAAGGCCTAAAGGAGGATTGTATCGGGCTTTAGCTTACTTGATTGGCCAGATGTAACTGCTCCTGTAGGTTTCTAATCATCTCTTCTTCTGGATGCTGGTCGCTCCCCAGATCAGAGCCAGCAGGCAGAGACTCTACCTGCTTCTCCACAAACTCCCTTAGTTGCCTATGCAGCCTGTGAAAACAGAGGGCAACAATTCAACACCTCAGCATAAGCAGCCATACTGCATAGGCCATGTCCTCTTAAATTGATTGATGTTTTTGCTCCAAGTCTTCCAATTGTTGGTCTTTATTTTAGTTTAAACTGTCTAGGTCTTAGGATTTCACATTGTGTAAAAGGACGACACTGTTTTTTTATGGCTGTTATTCGGCTTTAAAAAAGTCTCTCTGACATCACTTTTCAGAAGATTTTTGGATACATTGGGGTATAGCAAACAGATTCATTATTAATAGCAGAGCAATATCCTGCTTTACCGAGATAGAGAAAACAAGAGTAGCAAAGCTTTCTTGGCCAGTGTTCAGCCATCGGATGCCAGGGCTGGCAGGACTTAGGTGCGGGCCTCTGTGAATGAGGTGAAGATCTATCGAGGAAGACAGGTCCCTGGCCAGGGACTGACGCAGATCAAATACAGGCAGAATCAGAGTCAGGCAGGGGGGGGGCAGGAAAGCAGAGACGTGGTACAGGCAGTGGTCAGTGGCAGGCAGAGGACAAGCTGAGTCAAGTAAACAAGCCAAAGTGAAACCAGAGATCCATCCAAGGGAGACAAGGGATGGAGGGCAGGCAGGAAGGTGGGGGAACAGCACCGTGGGCGGAAAAGACACGGAAGACAGAAGTCCAAGAACTGAAGACTGACCAGGGGGTTGATGATGCCAAGGAACTCAGACCAAGACTGCACCAACAGGAACCAAGGAGATGAGAATAAGACACCAGGAACTCAGGAACAAAGATCAGGAACATGCAGGCAAAGCACTACTACCAGAGTAGTCAACCTATTGCCAAGGCAAGGAGAGGCAGCTGAAGTGGCCTTTTGAGGGCCCGGACTTTGACCTCATCAAGAGGTGCTGTGGGGCACTTCCCGCCACGGTCCCTTAGCTAAGGTGCGCATGCCTAAGGAGGACGTGTCGTGGCAGGACTTGATGGCGGCGTCTAGACAGCAAGACCTGGTCGTATGCTGCTGGGTCGAGCGGCAGTGCTCCTGCCGCAAACAGTGGCGCGAAGCATCAGGGAACACCCACCATGGCGGGACGCAGTGCAACTAACTCGTCTGGGGAGGAGGTGAGAGCGGCAGTCCACGGAAATAGCCCTCGGACTGCCAAGCGCAATAGTTGGAAATGGAAGGAGGGAAAAGCGTGAAGTGAGAAGAGGAAAAGAAAAAAAAAAAAGAAGCAAAAAGTACAAAAGGCAACAGAACAAAAGAAAAAGAAAAATCATTTTCACCTGGCTCCTGAAACTTTGGGCTGGCATCCGAGTTTTCTGAATATTTCCACCCCTGCCTGAGATAATGAGCGATAAAATGACTCGTCCAAGGGGACAGCGAGTGTTGGTGGTAAAACCAGGATCTGACCACAGACCTCCCGGCTCCCTCTCTCTAATCGCCAGCCTTCTCCCGACTCCCACTTTTGTGAAGGGAGACAGCATCTGACAACCTCTATGTCATGGGTGGAAGTGCGTGTGTGGGGGACAGTGAGAGTCGACATTGTACAAGAGTCAGTTACATGGATTTCCTTGAAAGCTTGCAGTAACGAGACCAGGAGGAACTCTAAAATGAGAACTCCTACGTCTAAGCAAAGTGCTGGTAATGAAATGTTGGTGATGGCAAAACCTTGCTTGTGATATGCATGGAAACCAAGGGGCAGGCAAAGGTAAAAGAAGTGTTGTAATGACTCTCATATTACTTATCGGGCACAGAACCAGAAAGAAAGGAGTAGGGAAAAGCACAGAAGAGTTTAACAGACATCATCTGTTATCCATTTGTTACTGATTAAAGGAGAAGACAAAAGAAGGAAAAAAAAAAGGCACAGCAAAAAAAAAATGTAATAATCAGAAAAGGAAAGGATGGAAAAGTAGTTTTGGAAGTCAACTAAAATGTGTACCAACAGAATTATTAAACTGCAACCAAATGGTTATATCGATGAAGCAATCTACAGTATTTCCAGATCTAAGTGCATTTGTACAAACAACTCACAAGTCATTTGTTCATCTCTCTCAACACTATCAAGTCATAAAGTGGCTTTTACTAGCACTAATGACCCACTCTCCTGGCACTCAAAGCTGAGACTCTTGGATAGTGATCATCATCATTGTGGGTCCATGAAGCAGACGGAATTCAAGATTTCTGAACAGGCAACTATTCCGGATGGCCACAAAAGCAAATTTATATCTAAGTATTTTGGGGAAAGGGGGAAAGAGACATTTTTGGATTGTGATACAATTCTATCTAGAAAAATCAAAGAACATATTGCAATGAAAAAATACCATACCTAGAAAACACAAACATGCAGCTGCGCATTAATGGATGCCTATTGTCTCAATCCCAACTTTATCCCATGAAATCCTCAATTTATAGTTAGGGCCCTTGGTCTCCTGTGATTCCGTGGCTACAGCAAGGGCCACAAAATTCAACCTTTGCTGCAGAATTGTCCGGTTCCCCGTGGAACAGCAGATCAGGGTCCGGGTCTAGGGGGCAGCAGCCGGCTGAGCACATGCATGCAGATGTGCTCCTCTCTTTCTCCCCCAGTCCTCCCCCCTCCATGCTGAGCCAGCATTAGGAAAAGCAGAGGTGGCTGGGATCATGTTCTCCTTCACTGCTACCCAGAACCGACGCAGACTTTGAAAGGTGCAGCATTATGGCGTTCCATGCAATCCAAAGTGTGAGTCAAGCCCTGGATGATGGAGAGGAGTCTCCAAGCACCACCACTCGTCCAGAGCTTTGCTGGAAGGATCAATAGAATAAAGATGAGAGGGGGGGGGGTCAAGGATGAGTAGGGGGTAAAGGGAGACGGACAATCAAAAGAGGGTGAATCATCAAAAGGCTGGGAAGAAGGGGTGAATATGAGGGAGAAGGATTCAGTGGAGTGGGTGTGAAGGTACCAGCTGGAGGGTTTCAGAGGGGCTCAGCTTGAAGGAATGAGTAAAAAAGGAGCATCGAAGAAAGGAGCTAATGATGAGTAGGGGAGGGTAAAAGAGTGTGTGTGTGTGAGAGAGAGACAGAGACAGACAGGACTGGCACCAGATGTGTGTGGATGTATGTGAGAGGGGGATCTGTGCCAAGTGGAAACAGTATCGCCTCTCCCCCATTCCTCGATCCCTCTCCACCCTGGATCTTCCCTCCCTCTGCTCCTCCAAATCCTATCTTTCTCCTCTCCATCCCTCTCATCCCTACAAGGTTAATCCTTCCCTCTCTCGTCCATTGCTAATCCTTCACTCCTCTCTGCAATCCTCCCCATACTTGTGATGCAGTCCCCACACCAATCCACTTTGCTTCCTTCGCTGGACCAATCATTAAGATCACTTTTCCTAAAAATGCAAGACAAGTTTCACTTACCTGTAAAGTAAACTTTCAAACAGCTACAGTTTGAAGATTATATCAACAGTATATATTGTAGGTAAAGATAAAAAGTAGTACAATTATATTCAAACAGGTACCAAGTTCTTATCATTTGGCAAAACTATATCTGATTTTTCTGTGCATTTGACAGGTGGTTACCATTTTAGACACAGTAGAATGGAAAGTATGAGAAAGGGAGATTGTCTAAAAAAAATGTGCCCTCTCTCAAATGGGAATGTTTTTGGAGTAAGTCTCCGAGAGTTTCACTTTCAGCAGCTTGGATGCAGACATACTTTATGGCTCATCGTGAAATTTGGTCACCAGTCAAGCTATCAAAGACCACAACCACAAAATCCAGTGACTGTAATTTTTGGTTTTGTGGTATTGAGCTGGGAATA
The DNA here is from genome assembly GCF_901001135.1 of Rhinatrema bivittatum. Taxonomy (NCBI): domain Eukaryota; kingdom Metazoa; phylum Chordata; class Amphibia; order Gymnophiona; family Rhinatrematidae; genus Rhinatrema; species Rhinatrema bivittatum. The sequence continues at coordinate 21,194,486 of NC_042615.1, forward strand.
TTATCACATACGTCATATGAATGTGCTCATAGTCGGCCCATTTGGAATGCAATAAGGTGTTGAATTTTTTTTTTTTTTTTTAAGGGTTTTTTATATACCGAGGCACGTTTGCAAAACATCACCTTGGTTCACAATGTAACATAACTTAGCAACTAGCTTTACAATAATAACATTAACAGGGAGAGGTTAACAAGGGCAGGAGATGATAATACGAGAATTATATACATATGTACAAGTTAGTTTTAACAAGAGAGTTAAACAAAGCAATCAGAATAATTAGCAGGGTAAGGTAATGAAGGCATACTTGGTATTGAAGGGGAACCCTCCTTTTATCATGATCTCTTGTTCAAAAACTCTTTCCGCTGATAAGTGCTTGCTTCTTGTGCATTATTTATACACCTTTGAGGTATATTAACGTCTCTATTATATGCTCCACTCTTTCTCCTCTCTTCTAGGGTACAGCAGTATTGCTTACCTGTAATAAGTGTTCTCTGAAGACAGCAGGATGTCAGTCCTCCCAAGTGGGTGACATAATCCAATGGAGCCAAGCTGGAAACTTTTATGTCAAAATTTGGAGAATTTAGACTGTGCCCTACTGGGTATGTGCAGGCTTGCATGAAATCACGTGTCCACTCTGGGGCCCCCCAGTCTACTTTTTTTTAGTTTATACTTGAAGAAGCCAACCCCAGGGGGAGGTGAGCAGGTTTTGAGAGGACTGACTTCCTGCTGTTCTCACAGAGCACTTGTTACACGTAAGCAACTCTGCTTTCTCAGAAAACAAGCAAGATGGCAGTCCTCACAGGTGGGGAATCCCTAGCTACAGACTGCCCCAAACGAAAAAGGGGAAACAAAGCCATCAAGCAATAAGTCAAGGAGGGAACGAAGGTGGGTTCTACACCTCAAAGAGATTCCACAAGACAGACTGGCTGACAGTTCCTGTCCAAACGACAATGGGATGTGAATGTGTGGAGAGCTCCTTGTTGCAGCTCCTCCATAGAGACCAAACTCAGGAAGGCTACTGACACCGCGAGCCTTGACATGATCCACCAGATCTCGACCTGCCTAGGCATAACAGAAGCAGATGCAATCTGCTAGCTAACTGGATTTTGATATGGTTCCGCAAATATACAAATGAGAAGCCTAGGAGTGGGTGCCAACATAGTGGAATGGATTACAAATTAGTTGACTGACAGGAGACAGTGGGTAATGATAAATGCAACCTACTCTGAAGAGAGAATAGAGCTTTGTGGAGTCCCTCAAGGATCAGTTTTGGGACGGATTCTGTTCAATGTTTTCATGAGTGACACAGCAGAGGGGTTAGAAGGAAAAGTTTGCTTTTTTGCAGATGATACCAAGATCTGCAACACAGTGGACACAACTGAAGAAGTAGAGAGAGAACAAAAAAAAAATGTAAGAAAGCTTGAAGAGTGGTCAAAGGTTTGGCAGCTAGGTTTCGATGCCAAGAAGTGCACTGTCATGCACTTGAGGTGCTGTAATCCAACTGAACCATATATGATAGGGGGTGAAATACTTACGTGCACAGAATGTGAAAGGGACCTTGGAGTCATAGTGTCTGGAGATCTGAAGGCATCAAAATAATGTGACAAGACAGTGGCTAAAGCCAGAGGGATGCTGGGCTGAATAGAGAGAATAACCAGCAGGCAAATAAAGAGGTGATAATGCCCTTGAACAGTCTTTGGTGAGGCCCAACCTGGAATATTGTGTTCAGTTAAGGAGACCTATTTCCAAAAGGATAGAGACAGCCAAGGCAGTCAAGAGAAGGACAATCAAAATGGTTTGGAATTTTATTGGAAGACCTATGAGGAGAGGCTGAAGGATCTAAATGTGTATACCCTAGAGGAAAGGAAGTACAGGGGAGATATGATACAGACCTTCAGATACCTGAAAGTTTATTTCCATTGGAAAGAAAAGCTATAAAACTAGGGGTCACAATATGAAACTCCAAAAGAGATGACTGAGAACCAACATCTAACTATATTTCTTCACAGAGAGGATGATGGATGCCTGGAAATCCCTCCTAGAAGAGGTGGTAAAGAAGAAAAGGGCACAGTATAAGCACTGCAGGTCCCTAGAGGTTAGAGGATGGAGATGAAGAAGTAGGATAACCTTATCCACTTATATACTTTGGAACCATTTCAGATTGGAGGTAACCTGCACAGACTGGCAGTTACCACCCTTAACATAAGACTTGGGGTGACCAGGATACAGGTGGAGTGATCAGCCTGCATAACTGAGGCCAAACATTCATGGCTAGGTTGTGGCATAGAGCAATTATTTATGAGACACTTTTGAATTTGCATCCTAATTAGGCTTGATGCTTTTGACACAATTGCAACATCTCTCTCTGCTTTGACAGCAGGGAAACTGGATTGAGACGATAGCCATCACAGGTACTAGAATCCAGGCTATCCTCTCTGTGATCCACAAAAACCTCTTCCCTGGTTATGACTGGACTACTTGCTGTGGCTTAGTGGCCCCCTGCAACCTTGGATAAGGGGGGGGGGGCTTATTATGCATGGAACAAAGGGGGTAGAAGATAACACCTCTTCAGTTGGAGCAAATTTCCTTTTGGCCCCCAACTCGGGTATCTCCTGGCAGACGAGGGCAGGTCTGTAGCTGCAGAGAGCTGCTGAAGTGTTGCACAGTGTTCTCTGATCTATATCACTGCTTCCTTGACCCTATCTCCAAAGAGATTCTCTCCAGAGCACAGCACATCAAGTAAGTCTTTCCTGGACCTCAGGTCAGAAGTATGAGGCCTGCAGCCAAGCAAGTCAACAGGCACTAATCCCCACAGCAGAGACTCTCAATGCCATTTCAAAAGCATCAAAGGTCAACCTGGTCATATGCTTTTCATACTCTGTTTCCTTACCCTATGACTAGAGATCATCACACTGCTTCTGAGATGGCCAAACAGGTGGATAAAGTGACAGCAAAGCCAGAAAGATGCTTGGTTGCATAGGGAGAGGAATGGTCCCAGAAAAGAAGGATGTGATATTGCCCCTATTCACCCGCTGGACCCCGGAGGAAGCCTTTGCTTCCTCCGGGGTCCAGCGGTGAACTTGGCCTGCGCGATCGGCGCTGAAGCCCGTCGGGGTAAGGCCTCTTGTTCCGCTCGCCCCGTTCGGGCTCCTGCGCCGATCGCCGGCCCTTCTCTGCAGCAGCTCTCTTACCTGAAGGACCGCAATCACCCGATTCCCTCGGCATCGACCAGGGCCGCGAGCCCTCGCTTCCTGCCGGCCTCCACGAGCCGCGAGCCCTCGCCCGGAGCCGCCATCACAATACACAGAAACGCCCACGAAAACGTCGCGGCGGTGACGTCAGAGGCGCGACAGACCGGCGGGGTATTTAAACCGCCACTCTCCTTGGCGTCGCGCGCACGAAGGAGCGCAACAAAGGGGCCTGCCCCTTTGTTTCGCCCCTTCGGTTCGCCCCTCGCTTTCCCCAAGTAGCACCCCACCAGCACCCGACTAGTGCTCACCCTCCATCCAGCGCTCTGCAAACAACCATCCAGCGTTCTGCAAACAACTTCCAGCGCTCTGCAAACAACCATCCAGCGCTCTGCAAACAACCATCCAGCACTCTGCAAACAACTTCCAGCGCTCTGCAAACAACCATCCAGCGCTCTGCAAACAACCATCCAGCGCTCTGCAAACAACCATCCAGCGCTCTGCAAACAACCATCCAGCGCTCTGCAAACAACCATCCAGCGCTCTGCAAACAACTTCCAGCGCTCTGCAAACAACCATCCAGCGCTCTGCAAACAACCATCCAGCGCTCTGCAAACAACCATCCAGCGCTCTGCAAACAACCATCCAGCGCTCTGCAAACAACCATCCAGCGCTCTGCAAACAACTATCCAGCGCTCTGCAAACAACTTCCAGCGCTCTGCAAACAACTTCCAGCGCTCTGCAAACAACCATCCAGCGCTCTGCAAACAACTTCCAGCAATCTGCAAACAACCATCCAGCGCTCTGCAAACAACCATCCAGCGCTCTGCAAACAACCATCCAGCGCTCTGCAAACAACTTCCAGCGCTCTGCAAACAACCATCCAGCGCTCTGCAAACAACCATCCAGCGCTCTGCAAACAACCATCCAGCGCTCTGCAAACAACTTCCAGCACTCTGCAAACAACCATCCAGCGCTCTGCAAACAACCATCCAGCGCTCTGCAAACAACCATCCAGCGCTCTGCAAACAACCATCCAGCGCTCTGCAAACAACCATCCAGCGCTCTGCAAACAACCATCCAGCGCTCTGCAAACAACTTCCAGCACTCTGCAAACAACCATCCAGCGCTCTGCAAACAACTTCCAGCACTCTGCAAACAACCATCCAGCGCTCATCCTACAAACAACCACCCAGCGCTCATCCTACAAACAACCACCCAGCGCTCATCCTACAAACAACCACCCAGCGCTCATCCTACAAACAACCACCCAGCGCTCATCCTACAAACAACCATCCTGCGCTCATCCTACAAACAACCATCCTGCACACATCCTGAATTCTTCCAGCAAGCAGCTAACCAGCGTTCTTCCGGCAAGCAGCTAACCAACAAGCAGCTAACCAGCGTTCTTCCAGAGCCCCAACCTCCCAACTAATTTCCTCTCATCCGAGCCTCGCCCCATCGGCCCCCCAGCTACTCACAGCGACAGCCAGCTAACCATCCATAATGTCTCCAGCTCTTCCAATACCAACGTTGCAACACCGCCTCCTACCTAAAAGACCATCCACCAGACAAGCCCTTCACAACAACTTAAAATCACTCACCCCTATTCTGATTGCACCAATCACCCAGCTGTTAGGCCTCACCTTCTTTTCACTTTCACTCTTCAATGCCCAATCACTAACAAAAAAATCCCTTATTTTCAATGACTATCTCACCGACGCCAAGCCAGATATTTGCGCTGTAACAGAAACATGGCTCAAGCCCTCAGATACAGCTTTAATAAACCAACTCCCTACGTCGACCTACGACTTCTTCTCACTCCCGAGACTGAAAAAAAGAGGAGGTGGAATCCTTCTAGCTACCAAAAAAAGCCTTAATTTCACCCAACACCCATTCACTTCTAACACAAAACTGGAAGTCGGTTTCTTCACATCCAAACATCTTCAAATCCTTCTTGTCTACGCCCCCCCAGGGCTCTTAGAAGCAGACATCTCCCCAATCCTCGAAATCACCACCACACTCATCGACCTGGATTCTCCAGCAATCATCTTAGGAGATTTCAATCTGCACATAGACAATCCTTCACCATCTAATAGCTGCGTAACCCTCCTCACAGCCCTGTCAGCAATGGGATTCCAACAATTAGTCAACCAACCCACTCACAAAGCGGGGCACACTCTGGACTTAATCTTCAGTAACAAAGGCATTACGACCACATCAAATTTGAAGATCAAAAAAGTACCATGGTCGGACCACTCTCTTATCTCTACCTCTTTCGCTTTGAAAGAAACCACCACTCCTAACATCCCTTCACCTTCATTCCATTACAGGAGGCGATGCTCCCCAGATGATCTTAACAACCTGTTGGAGTCACAGCTCCCTCTATTAAATCTCACCGACCCAAACACTGCCATTCGCTCCTGGAACAATATAACAGAAAATATAGCAAATAAGCTCTGCCCTTCAACTACAAAAAAATCTCACACCAATGCCTCCAACAGACAACCTTGGTTCACCAACGAGCTCAGAAAACTAAAACAAAGCTTAAGAAAGAAAGAAGCGACTTGGCGTAAAACTCCTTGTGACTTCACCATTTCATCATACAAATCCACACTATACCAATACAAAGCCCTCACTTCAAAATCAAAAAAAGATTATTTTGCATCTAAGATTCACAACCTGGTCTTTGATGCTAAAGCCCTCTTCGCTTATGTATCCAGCCTCACTCAAACCATACCGCGAGAAATCCCCGGCGACATGGCACAATCCAAAGCTGAAGAACTCGCCCAGTTTTTCCAAAATAAAATCAACAATCTTTTAACTCAACTGCCTTCCAATTCAACGGATGCCCTCCCGACATATCAACACCCGTCCATCATAAACTCCAGCCTAAACACTTTTGAGCCCGTCTCTTCCACTGAGATACAAACCATCCTGAGAAGAATGAAACCTTCGTCTCATCCTGCAGACCACATCCCCACCAAACTACTCCTATCTATTCCAGACTCAATAGCCACATCATTGACAAACATCATCAACTGCTCTCTAGCCCAAGGATCCTTCCCAGATGATCTCAAAATGGCCTCAATCTCACCACTCCTAAAGAAACCAAACCTTGACCCGAAGGACCCCAACAACTTCCGCCCCATAGCTAACCTCCCATTCATCGCTAAGATCATGGAAAAACTAGTCAACTCTCAACTTTCAAACTACATCGAAGACAATAACCTCCTCTTCGCCCCACAACACGGATTCCGAAAAAATCGAGGCACAGAATCTCTCCTTATCTCTTTGACAGACCATCTCCTATTGGGCCTCGACAAAGGAAACTCATTCCTATTGATCTTGCTAGACCTATCTGCAGCGTTCGACACTGTCAACCACGCCATCCTCCTAAACCAGTTGTCATCCATAGGAATCTGCGGCACCGTCCTTTCCTGGTTTAAAACCTTTCTCAACAATAGAGGTTACAAAGTCAAACTCCAAAACAAGGAATCCTCAAGATTTGACTCTGCCATAGGAGTCCCTCAAGGCTCCTCATTATCTCCGACTCTATTCAATATCTACCTTCTCCCTCTATGCCAACTTCTCACCGACCTCAATCTAAAGTTTTTCCTATACGCAGATGATATTCAAATCATCATCCCTATCAAAGACACATACTCTAATACTCTTGTCTACTGGGAATCATGCCACCAAAAAATCAAACAACTACTCAACAGTCTACACCTCATCTTAAATTCCTCCAAGACTGAGATCCTGCTCATCTCGCCTGAAAACAACACCAACAACAGTATACTTCCTACCAATCTTCCTACCACACAAACCAGAGACCTAGGAGTGATAATAGATAACCGGCTAAACTTCAAGGCCCACATCAACAAAACAACCAAAGACTGCTTCTATAAACTCCAGGTCCTGAAAAGGATAAGACCTCTTTTCCACGCTCAAGATTTCAGAACGATCATCCAAGCAGTCATATTTTCGAAACTGGACTACTGCAATTCCCTATTGCTAGGTCTACCTTCATCCTACTCCAAATCACTACAGATGGTTCAAAATTCAGCTGCCCGTATCCTGACAGGCGCAAGGAAAAGAGACCACATTTCACCAGTCCTGAAAGAGCTTCATTGGTTACCCGTATACTTCCGCATCATGTATAAAGCCATAACTATCACCTATAAAACTATTCATCAACTCACCACTCTCGATCTCCAATTCCCGCTCCAAGTACATAACTCTACTAGACCTACCAGAGATGCTTACAGAGGTTCCCTCCTGGTTCCCCCAGTGAAAACGACCAAACACATTACCCTAAGAGATCGTGCCACCTCCACAGCTGGCCCTCTACTGTGGAATTCCATTCCTACAGACCTCAGACAGGAGCCCTGCCTCCCAACTTTTAGGAAAAAACTTAAGACTTGGTTATTCAAGCAAGCTTTTCCGGACACAACCCAATGACTCCCAAAACACCTTACCATTTGTATATAACATTTATTTTGTATACTACATTTAAATTGTACATTGTTTAACCATTTCTATCCTCTCTTCTCTTTTCCTTCTCCAAGTTTGGCCTCCATTGTTAAATGTAACTGTACCTTCTGTCACCTCAGTTCTGGTTCTATGTTTTTAAGTTCTATGTATTTATCGCACCCCCGTTCTATGTAAACCAGCAAGATATGTTTTCATGATTGCCGGTATATAAAAACTCTAAATAAATAAATAAATAAATAAAATAAATATTGACCTCACTTGACATACTGTGTACAATTCTGGAGACTGCACCTTCAAAAGGACATAAACAGGATGGAGTCGGTCCAGAGGGTGGCCACTAAAATGGTCAGAGATCTTCATTCTAAAGTATATGGGGATATACTTAAAGATCTAAAGATGTATTCCTTAGAGGAAAGGTGAGGTAGGGGAGATGGAGACATTCAAATATCTCAAAGGTTTCCATGCACACGAGGTGAGCTTCTTTTAACGGAAAAAGAGGTTCTAGAAAGAGGGGTCATGGGATGAAGTTACAAGGGGATAGACTCAGGAGTAATCTTAGGAAATATTTCTTTACCGAGGGGCGTGGATGCATGGAACAGTCTCCCAGGGAGATGGTAGAGACAAAAACAATACCTCAATTCAAGAAAGCATGGGATACATACAGGAGATCACTATGGAAGCAATGGGAATTATAATGCAAAATTAATTGGGTGGATGGGCAGACTAGATGGGGCATATGACCTTTTTCTGGCGTCATATTTCTATGCTTGGCCACTTCTGCTTCAGCAAGTTCCAAATGTACTGGCTCATGAAGAGCAGAGTGGAAGCAATGCGGTTATTGAGTATTGCTCTCTGGAAAACCTCTCTCCCAAGAGTATCCAGGATTCTGAAATCCTTCCCCCAGGGCAGAGAGGAATGCATTCTAAATCCTCTTGGCCTTCTCAAGAGTGCATTCTACTACCACAGATTGCTGCAGTAGCTGCCTTTTTTCAATACCAGGAGTTTTCTGGACAAGATAAATCATATCTAGCTTCTTATTCACAGCAGCCATAAAGAGGGAGCTCTCCCACATCCTTATTTTCTCCTCCTGAAGGATCGCTTATCTTGGGACTGCTGCAATCTCCTCCTGAAATGCCTTAAAATGCAAGATGTCCAACATTTTGTTCCAGATTTCATCCTCCTTCACCAAAGGAAATAGAATATTCTCCGCCATTCTCTGCACAAATCCGGAAAAGGAGAGATCCTCGAGTTGGGGGTTGGGGGGGGGGGGGCACGGACTTCCTTTTTTTTCTAAAGGAGAAGAGAGGTTGGAAGGGAGACCTGTTCATGCCTCATCTTCAGATACATCTCCAGATCTATAACCATACCCCCAAGTATACTTGGAGTCTGAATCTGACTGGAACACTTGGGGAGAGAACCCAGATGCTACCCCTTTCTGCAGACAAGGCTTCAAAGAGGGAAGCACTTGTCTGATCAGGAACTCGAGGAACTCCCCTGCCTCCCCCCCTGATGGACTGCAGATCACCATTGGCACAGCCAACATTGCTGCAAATTCCTCTTTGGGAATCCAAATTGCTACTGCTGCTGGTACTAGCCTGTTGGGCAGCTACAAGGACTCCAGCTGTAGTTGCACAATAGTTTGCACCAACACCCATGCATTCAATGCCTGGGCACTGATGCTCCACAACACCTTGTCCAAGGCTAGCTGGATTTTCCTATCCAGCTTCTCCTCAAAAGACTGCTGATGCCACCACAAGTTGGGAGGCCACATCTTCTTAGGAAGCCAGATATATATTGATGGCAGACCCCTGAGGACAGTTGCATTTCCTGGGAATGCAAGGAGTATGAGCTTTCCTCTTCAGGGGATTCACAGCTGCAGCCAAAATATCCCCACTCCCAGCATTGTGCATCGATACCAATACTACTCCTTTGCTTGATGATGGAACTGAAGAGGCTAAAGAATTGGCCTTCTTTGGATGGGAAGAGCCAGATGACAGTCTGTCTCTGCAGTCATTTCCAATACTCAGTGTGGACGGGGTTCAATGCCCTCCTGATGCATCACCAGCATCCATTGGTGTTAATTTCAGTGCCTTCAATGCCAATGGGCTGAACTCATGATGCACAAAGTGCTTCTCTATCAGCTTCAATCAGGACTGGATTCTCCCCAGGGATCATGATTGCGCACTGATGACAAATAAAAATCACACATGCCAAATTTTATGTAGACAAGCAAAAGTTGACTTAGGGGTCGATTTTAAAAATAATGCGTGGGCATCCATGAGCGTGCGGTTCCCAGTGCGTGCACATGGATGTGGCTATTTTATAGCGCACTCATTATAAAACATGATATTCATGTGCACATGAGCACGCATATGCGGGCGGATGTCTGTCACGCGCGCAACAGGAGGAGATCTTGAAAAAAATACGCACAGCGACACAGGTAGACCTTTCTCAGTTCCCTTCCAGTTCATTCCATTCCAATTAAGGAGCGGACAGAGAGGAAACTTCCCTACCCCTAACCTTATCCTTCCTCCCCTCTTCCCCTCTCCTCCCCGACCCCTAAACTATCACTACCAAACTCCCTTTTTTTTTTTCCCATACTTACTTCTGCTCTGGCGGAGCAGTATCTTCCGTGCGTCAGCCAGCTGCCTGTATTGGCTTTCCCAGGACAGCGGCTAATGGCGCTGTCCTGGCCCACTCGCCAAGACCCTGCTCCCCTAGCCCACCCCTTTCAAGAGGCCCGGCACTTCAGCGCATAACGGGGGTTTCGCGCGTGGCCGGGCCCTTCCAAAAATGAGCATACGTGGCCCTTTTAAAATTGGGCCATTAATCATTACCTTAATATGTGGCTCCATAGACAAATTGTCTTCTACCAGAACTCCACAGACAATGAACTACCTCCTTGAGGTTCAACTCAACTCCCTTAATTACCAGGAGTGTTACCAACAATCTACACCATCTACTCACCCATAAAAGTTCATGGTAGGGGGTGGGCGGCAAGAGCAAGGGTGTTTTAGTGGATAAATGGGCTTAGGGGGTAGAGGGCCCACAGTGGGGGAGGGGGAATGAGTCTGAAGAGATTGAAGACTTCTTGGGTGTGGGGTCTTGGACTTGAATTGCCTAGACTAGAGAGCCTCTAATTTTTTGTAATTCATTGGTTAGAAAGGAAGCTAAATTTAACCTTTAAACTTCAGTAGTTACACATGGTAAAAATGGTAGCTAAGCGGGTAGTAAAGTAAAAGGTTAGAGGTAAACTTTCAAAGAGTTTAGATGTCTAACTTAGGGAATTCAACTCTTAAACTGACTGATTTGAAAATCTACTAGGATGGAGTGTTTAAATTTATATCTTAGTTTCACTGGTGCCTAAAGTGAAGAGACTAAAAAGTGGAAGACAATGGGGATGGAGTTAGGGTGGGAAAAAGGTTGGGTGCTTAGCACTGATTTTAAGCACTAGACACCTAACTTTGAATGTCTAATCTAGGAAAATGAAGAGCAGACCTAAATTTGGCTGAATTTTCAGCTGAAATTTGGGCTCCCAAGAAATGCACCTGGTATCAAATTCATCTATTGCTGGTCTTCTGAAACAATAAAGGGACTGTTGTAATTCCAAGGAGATGCAAAGAAATCTAGTTAAAAAAAAAAAAAAAAAGAGACTCAACTACAGTGAGATGAAATGATCTTTCACAAGGTTGAAGGCAATGACTGAGAATGTCTGCTAAGACATTGTCCTTGCCTGGAAGATACACTGCAGAAAGGCTGATGCTTGCCCAATTACATACATTGAGCGCTTTTCTGTATAAACTTGATGAACTTGTGGCTCCTTGCTTAAGTAAAACATTACTACTTGATTGTTTGTTTGGATATCAACTATGGAATGATTTATCCAAGACTTGAACATCAGCAGAACTTTGAAAATGGCTCTTGGTTCTAGAAGACTGATGTGCAGATTGGATTCCTGAGCGGACTAGTTCCCTTGAGAATAAATGTTGCCTAGATGAGCTTTCTAGCCATCTACATTTATAAAATCTGCAAACTGCCCTACACAAAAAGGCCTGGGCGACGAACATAAAGAAACATACATGAGATGTTCAATTGATGCGGGAGAAAGGATTACTCACAAAGAAGATTTGACAGTTTTGTCCACTCCTTCAGAGATATGGTGAGATTTTCTGAAATTGGAATCCGCAAGAATAATCTTGCTTTCATTGTTGGATGACTTGAAATAGACTGGACTGCCATAATTAGGTTCCACATTCTCTAGTATGGAAGAAAAACTTTCTCCAGCGTTTAATTGGGCTTCTATGAATTCTAGGCAATAAATGAAACTGAGGTGAAACTTTTCTAAATTGACTATGAATGCTAGTAATTTTAGAGTGCTGATAACAAAGCACATTGTTTTTGGATTGACTGTAATTTCTGCTCAGTACTAGCCAGTCCTCTAAATAAGGAAATACCAGTATGTTCTTTCTGAGAAATGCTGCTACCACTCCAAGATACTTTGCAAATAATCTGAGAGCTGTTGCCAAATCATAAGGAAGAATTTTATATTGAAAATGATGGGTTCCAAGAACATAAAAAAAAAAAGGGTATTTCCTATGAGATTTGTGATTAGCGATGTGGAGAAAAGAATCCTAACTTTGTTAGACAGTTCTCTAGAAGAATTGTACCTAATTTCATTTTTAATTTTTCCTTTTTGAAATGGATGCTTAACTTCCTGAGGTCTAGAATTGGACACACACACCTCCTGATTTTTTGGGATAAGGAAATATCTGGAATAAAACTCCTTTTCTCTTTGATCTTGAGGAACATGCTCAATTGACCCAAAATTGACCCAAGCACAGGAACTTGAAATTCAGGAAGCTGCTAAAAATTATCCCATTTCCCTGGAGGTCATAGATCTAGGGATATTTCTAGATTGTGAATTCACACTGAAAGCATGCATGAAAAAAATCATTAAATGATGGGTATTTTAAATTAAATGTTCTAAAAAGACTAAATACGGTAACTACAAGGGTAATATACCAGTTCTTAACTTAACAATACCTAACATCAAATAAGGACATAAATTTGTTATATAGAACATAGTATATTCATTAATTATAGTTATTTAATCAGTCACAAGTTTTCTTTAAAATTGTTATAATTTATTTAAGATACATCTTATCACAAATCACCATATAACCTATAACTATCATATCACAATGTAATTAAACATCATCTCATACAAAACATGTATAATAGGAACTAAAGCCACTTCTAGTTCCAAAAGATTTCAGAACAGTTTTGCAAGCTCTTGTTTTGTCAAAATTGGATTACTGTAACTCACTGTTTTTGGGCCTACCAGCGAATATTACCAGACCATTACAATTGTTGCAGAACTCAGCTGCCAGACTTTTAACAGGAACTAGAAGATCAGATCATATTACGCTAATATTGAAAGACCTACATGGTTGCCTGTTAAATATAGGGCTCAACATAAAGTTCTCTCTCTAATTCATAAAACTCTCTACAATGAAAAGATTGAATGGTTAACCTCAGCATTACATTTTCATATCCCATCAAGAATTACAAGAACAGCAGGTACAGGGATGTTACCCATACCATCCCCTAAAATTGCTCATTTGAATAATGTAAGAGAAAGGGTTATTTCCATTGCCGGGCCCCAACTGTGGAACTCTCTACCACAGGAATTAAGGATGGAGTCAGACATTAAAATATTTAAAAAGGGTATTAAAACATGGCTATTCGAATAAGCCTTCCAAGAGTCTTAACTTAATGATTATACTTCCCCTTTATTTTATATACTTAGTTACATATATTATCTCTGCTCTTACTGTTCTGCATCTTTAATTGTTTAAATTTTTAGTAATTATTTACTATTTTATTTGTTTATATGTTAGTTTATTATGAAACTTTGTATTTACTTCTTTTCATTCTAATTTTGGAAATGCAAATATTTTTACATGAATATTTGTTAACTAATGCAAACCGATGTGATATGTTCTCATGAAACATCAGTATATAAGAATTAATAAATAAATAAATGAATGAGCTCAGTAGAGATTTTCTCTGTTTTTGGAGCATGGGCAGCTGATCTTTGGAATGATAATATGGATGAGGCCTTGATAAAAGAGGACAGGATTGAAAATTGAGGCAATAGCCCTTTTTGACAACGGATATGAGGGACCATTGAAGAAAAAATAATGAACTTTTCTCCCACAAGAAGGAATCTTAACTGGCAGACAAAAATTCTGAGTCCGCTTTGAGATAATTGGTGAGCTTGTTTTTTTTAAGTGTATTCCCTAACTCGAGAGCAGGATTGTTGAGATTGTTGCCGAGGATATGCTCATTGTTTATAATATTGGTAACAGTAGGATCTCTTATGTAATGCCTCAGTGCCATGCCTAATACCCACTCAGAGTTAATCCCGTGGTCACTCGGAGGGTCCTGCTGGACACTGTCCAGGCCTACCATCTACACACATGCAGCCTCCCACCTGCCAACTGGGTCCTGCTGGCCTCCGAGCAAGTACCTTATCAACAAGCTATCCCCTGGTGGTTTCTAGGGACACCAGGAATCCACACAACCGAGGAGTCACACAGTTTCTAAAAATACTACTGCAGACCAATTACAAAACACTGGGAACATCAATCAATCAATTCAGAACAGGCAGAGCTATCAATCAATTGAGTTTAACAAAAAGTGGGAACAGTGAATGGAAAAATGTTTAATTTACAACCAGCAACAAATACAATAACAAAGATTCAACAATAAAAGTTAACTAAACACTTTTCACTGTTTATCAGTGCCTGGGAAGCTTCAGGCATGCTAGACAGATAAAGTTCCTGGATGGAGTAAATGACAGTTTTATGGAGCAATTGGTTCAGGAACCGATGAGAGAGGGAGCAATTTTAGATCTAATTCTCAGTGGAGAATAGGACTTGGTGAGAAAGGTAACGGTGGTGGGGCCACTTGGCAATAGTGATCATAATATGATCAAATTTGAATTAATGACTGGAAGGGGGACAGTAAGCAATTCCATGGCTCTCGTGCTCAACTTTTAAAAGGGAAACTTTGATCAAATGATAAATAGAAAACAACTGAAAGAAGCAGCTACAAAGGTAAAAAGTGTGCAAGAGGTGTGGTCATTGTTAAAAAATACCATCCTAGAAGCACAGTCCAGATGTATTCCACACATTAAGAAAGGAAGGCAAAACGATTACCGGCATGGTTAAAAAGGGAGGTGAAAGAAGCTATCTTAGCCAAAAGATCTTCATTCAAAAATTGGAAGAAGGATCCAACAGAAGAAAAGAGGATCAAGCATAAGCGTTGGCAAGTTAAATGTAAGACATTGATAAGACAGGCTAAGAGGGAATCTATTTGTCAGATTTTCCATACCGTCGTTCAGATGTGCCATCACAACAGTTTACATTGTTCAGAAAGAAATACATAAGATAAAAGCGTACATTAAATATAAGAAACTTAATAATAAATATAATCAATATGAGGTAGAATAAAAGATACAGGAATAGCATTAACAAAATACTGTAAAATAGTATACGTAAAAGAACTAGTGGGTAATAAAATGAACGTATATTAAATATTAAAAGCTAATCTCATTTTTTGACCATGCAAGCCTTCCCAAACAATCAGGTTTTTAGATCCTGTTTAAACTTCTTGAAATCAGAACAAGAAAATTATTCCTTACCTGCTAATTTTCGTTCCTGTAGTACCATGGATCAGTCCAGACAGTGGGTTATGTCCCCCTTCCAGCAGATGGAGTCAGAGCAAAAACTGTAAGGATGGCCCCTAATAGGCTGGAGCCCCCCATGTGTCCCTTCAGTATAAGAGAATATCAAAGCAATCAAGGGAACATTGGATGGATCAAGTAACATTGAACTTTAAAAACTTTAATCGTGTAGAACGCAGTCAAAAACTTGCACAAAATGAACTATTAGTCAGTCACATAACATCACAAAGTAAATTAAGCAGTCGAGCTGAGAATGATCCCTATCCCATAGATCCTTAAGGAGGGCGTCTGGACTGATCCATGGTACTACAGGAACGAAAATCAGCAGGTAAGGAATAATCTTCTTTTCCCTGTACGTACCAGGATCAGTCCAAACAGTGGGATGTACCAAAGCTTCATATGAAGGGTGGGCCCCGGATAGCCCAGCTCAAATGACGTGTGCACCGAAAGAACCAAATACCGGTGGTTGTACATTCAAGCGATAGTGACGTGCAAACGTGTGCAACGATTTCCAGGTAGCTGCTCTGCATATCTCCTGTGGAGAGACGGCCTGGCTTTCTTCCCAGGAAGCAGCTTGAGCACAAAGCGAATGAGCTTTGATGCCATCCGGAGGTGAGCGACCAGCACTGATGTACGCTGAAGAGATCACTTCCTTTAGCCAACGAGCAATGGTGGTTTTAGAAGCCTTGTTTCCTTTGTTGGGACTGCTCCAGAGGACAAAGAGGTGGTCCGATAAGCGGAAATCATTAGTAACCTCCAAATATCGAATGAGGAACATAAGAACATAAGAAATTGCCATACTGGGTCAGACCAAGGGTCCATCAAGCCCAGCATTCTGTTTCCAACAGAGGCCAAACCAGGTCACAAGAACCTGGCAAGTACCCAAACACAAAGAAGATCCCATGCTACTGATGCAATTAATAGCATTGGCTATTACCTAAGAAAACCTGATTAATAGCTAGGGGTGTGCATTCGTTTTCGCCGTATTGGCGATCAGCAACATATATTGCACTATTCGTAGTATTCGTGGGGAAGCGAAATGTCGGAGAATGGAGGATGCACTTAACATCGAGTCGAAGTTCTCTGGATTCTTCGTCCGGAAAAGATGGAAGTTCCACCGTCTGATTCACATGAAAAGTGGAGACCACCTAGGTAATAAAGAAAGTACCGTGCGCAAGGATACTCCAGAATCCGAGAAACGGAGGTAGGGCTCCCTACACGACAGAGCTTGGAGTTCCGAGATTCTCCGAGCCGAACAGATAGATACTAGGAAAACAGTCTTGAGTGTGAGATCCTTGATGGTAGCTCTTGACAGCGGCTCGAAAGGCAGGCCGGTGAGAATCCGGAGGACCAAATTCAGGCTCCAAGAGGGACACAAGCTGTGAACCGGTGGTTTTACGTGCTTCGCTCCCTACAAAAATCGCACAATGTCAAGATGAGACGAAAGAGGAGCTCCATCCAAGTGACGCCCTAGGGAACCAAGGGTCGCCACCTGGACCCTCAGGGAATTGTAGGCCAAGCCTTTCTCCAGCCCTGTTGTAAAAAGGAGAGAATGTTGGCTACCGAAGCACGATGTGGAGAAACATGCATGGAGTCACATCAGGTCTCAAATACTTTCCAGATTCATACATATGCGATGGATGTAGAAGTTTTTCGGGCTTTGAGGAGGGTGGAAACAACCGCATCCAGGTAACCACGTCTTCTCAGCCTGTGCCTTTCAAAAGCCAGGCCGCAAGTTAGAAGCGATCTGCCCGGTCGAAAAATACTGGTCCCTGACATAGAAGGTTCGGTAGATGCCCCAGCCGAAGAGGTCCTTCCACTGCCATGTTGACTAAGTCTGCAAACCACGGTCTGCGGGGCCACTCCGGTGCCACAAGGATTACTGTCCCTTGGTGGACTTCTATTCTTTGAATCACTTTTCCCACCAGGGGCCAAGGTGGAAACATGTAGAGTAGAAGGTTTTGTGGCCATGGGAGGACCAGAGCATCCACTCCTTCCGCGCTGTGCTCTCTTCTGTGACTGAAGAAGCGCGGAGCCTTCGCATTCTGCTGAGTGGCCATGAGGTCGAGATGGGGAATTCCCCATCGGCAGAAGAGCAGCTGCACCGCTTCTTCAGAGTTCCCACTCTCCTGGATCTAAGCGTTGACAGCTTAAGAAGTCTGCCTGAACATTGTCCACTCCCGCGATGTGGGAAGCCACTAGCCTGGTGAGGTGAAGCTCCACCCATGCCATCAGCTTGTCCATCTCATGGGCTATATGACGGCTCCTTGTTCCTCCCTGATGGTTGACATACGCTACTGTCGTCGCGTTGTTGGAGAGTATCCGCACCGCTCGCCCCTGGACTAGGGGGAGGAAACACTGCAACGCAAGACGAACCTCTCTGGTTTCCAGATGATTGATCGGCCACTGCCCCTGCATGGGTGTCCATCGACCCCGAGTCGACTGCCTCTCGCACGCCGCCCCCCAGCCAGAGAGGCTGGCATCCGTGGTGACGATCACCCACTGGGGAACCTCTAAGTCCACTCCCCGCAATAAGTGATCCAGGCTGAGCCACCAGAGCAGACTGTCCCTGGCCGAGTCCAGCAGCGGGAGTCATGCTTGAAACTCCCAAGATACTGGCTTCCAGCGAGAGAGCAATGCACTATGTGGAGGACACAGATGTGTGAAGGCCCAAGGAACTAAATCTATAGTTGAAGCCATAGAGCCCAGTACCTGGAGATAGTCCCATGCCGTGGGGAGTGGAAGGCAACTGAAGCATTGAATCTGAGCAAGTAGAGATTTCACCCGGTCCCAACGAAGGAAGACTTTACCCAGCCTGGTATTGAAATATGCTTCTAGGAAGTCTATCATCTGCGAGGGCGTAAGACTGCTCTTGGCCAGGTTGATGACCCATCCAAGAGAGCGGAGAAAACGGAGAACTCGGTCGACGGCTTGCTGCACAGATCCCTGGACTTCGCTCGGATGAGCCAGTCATCCAGGTAGGGGTGCACTAGGATCCCTTCCTTCTGTAGTGCCGCCGCTTCAACAACCATCACCTTGGTGAATGTGTGTGTCGCGGTCGTTAGACCAAAGGGCAGAGCCTGAAATTGAAAATGCTGGCCGAGGATCTTGAAGCAGAGAAAGCGCTGGTGATCTTGCAGTACAGGGATGGGTAGACAGGCCTCTGTCAAATCCAAGGAAGCTAGGAATTCCCCTTCTTGCACCGCTGCTATCATGGAGCGCAATGTTTCCATCCAGAAATGTGGAATTTTGAGGGGTCCTGTTGACCATCTTGAGATCAAGGATTGGACGAAAGGATCCTTCCTTCTTGGGAACTATGAAGTAGATGGAATAATGGCCTAACCCTTGTTCCGCCAAGGGCACCGGAAGAATGGCCCTAAGTCCAGGAGACGATCGAGCGTCTGGCGAACTATGCATTGTTTCTTCACTGGTCCGCAAGGGGAGAAGACAAACCTGTCTCTTAGGGGCCGAGCAAATTCTAAAGCGTAGCCGTGCTGTAGAATATCCAGGATCCATTGGTTTGAGGTGATTTTGACCCACTCCTCGTAGTTGAGACACAGCCGTCCCCCTATCCTGAGGGTCGAAGAGTGGGTCAGCAATACTTCATTGTGAGGATTTGGAGGGAGCACCTTGTGAGGGGTTATCCCTGGTTGGTCTTCGTCCCGAAAGGAATGGGACCAGGACTGGGACCTGGAGGAGGGCGTCCTCTGTGAAACTGTTCGTGATTGCCAAAAGCGATGTTGACCCCCGGAAACGTGAACGAGTAGCACTGAATGTCCTGGAACTCAGGATGATCTTTGGGTAACTTGTGTACCTTATTCTCACCAAGGGACTTGATGAGCTGGTCCAGCTCCTCTCCAAACAGTAACATTCCTTTGAAAGGCAGGGAGCCCACTGAAACTTGGAGGAAGAATCCGCCGACCAGTTGCGGAGCCAAAGCAGGCATGTAGCAGAGACCATAGATCTGGCCAGCACCCGGAGTAGGTCGTAGAACACATCTGCTCCATAAACTATAAAGCACCTCCCCTGGAGGTAGCTCTTGAGGACTGAGCAGCTGTTGTACCCATCTGAGGCCTGCTCTTTGCATAACAGAGCTACAGACAGCCGCTCTGACACCCAAAGCTGACACCTCAAAGACTCTCTTTAGGTATACCTCGAGCTTACGATCCTGCATATCTCGCAGAGCTGCGCCCCCAGTGACTGGAATGGTCGTTCTTTTCATGACCGCTGACACTGACGCATCAACCTTGGGGACCCTGAGGAAATCCAAGGAGTCTTCAGGGAATGGGTACAACTTGTCCATTGTTCTGTCGACCCTCAGAGAAGCCTCCGGAGCATCCCACTCCCTGGACAACAACTGAAGGAGCATGGGATGAAAAGGAAATGTATTTATTTGTTTGTTTTTATATACCGTCATTCGATCTTGCATATCACAACGGCTTACAGTGTAACATAGTTCCAGTAAGAATCATACTACTTACTTTACATTGTAACTTCATATCATTTTTAAACATTTTAACATGGAGTAACTGGCAATATATTACTAACATTTTCGCTAACATAACATTCATTTACTGACATTTAGCTAACTTTTTAATTTGGTGTCATTAGTAATATTTAACATTCTGACTTGTCGTTGGTGAAGTTTTACATTCTAACATTTTGCATTCTGTCATTTTAGCTTGGTGTAGTTAATAGCATTTTACTTAGCGTCTTCAGGTCATTTAACGTAGTAACTTCAAGTCATTTGTAGCATTGTAAATTAGGAGGACTTAATAGAGAATATTAGAAGGGTCAAACAGTAGTATAACAATGTGACATTTATATGGAAACATAGAATATAATGGTATGACTAGGTAACGCAGAGTGCAATAGGATGGTCGACTGTAATTTGACAGTGTAACATTTGACAGCAGTAATTTAACAGTGTAGCATTTTTTGAGTGACCTAAAAAGTAGGAAGTTGGATGTGCAATGCAAGATAGAGTAGTGAGGTTTACTGCTGGTGGGAGTGAGCTTTAGGTTGCTGTTGGAAATGCTTTTTTGAAGAGCCATGTTTTGATATATTTTTTTTTGAAGGATTGGGTTATGGGATCCAGTCTGAGTTGAGGCGGTAAGCTGTTCCAGAGTGAAGGTCCTGCTATCGATAGAGATCGTTCCCTTGTTGTGGTCAGGTGTGCTGTTTTTGGCAAGGATATTGTAATGAGTCCAGTGTTGGTGGCGCGTAGTTTTCTTTCGAGTGGTGTGAAAGTATTTATTTATTTATTTATTTACGTTTTTTTATATACCGACATTCAAGACGATAGTCCCATCATGCTGGTTCACAAGAAACAGGGGTGCAATTAAAATAAACTTTACAATTTGAACAATAGTGCAGAAAAGCAGTTACATGTAACAGGGAATCAATAACTTGGAGTAAGAAGGAAAATGAAGATCAGATAATTATAAATATATATAATAACATTATAAGGGGTGGCTATTAATGCTATTACTAGCGAAGTATGTTGATTGAAGGGAGTTAAGTAATGTTGGAGTTAGCAAAGGCCTGCGTGAACAGCCACGTCTTGAGTCTTTTCTTGAATGTTGAGATGCTGGGTTCCATTCTAAGATCCGGGGGAATGGAGTTCCATAAAGTTGGACCAGCTGTGGAGAAGGCCCGATCTCTAAGCGTGATGTGTCTGGTAGTTTTGGCTGGAGGTACTTGAAGTGATCCTTTGTAAGCATCTCTTGTCGGTCTTGTTGAGTAGTGTAATCGGAGGGGGATATGGAGATCGATTGGGGCTAATTGATGGATGTTTTTGAAAATGGTGAGAATGGCCTTGTAGATTATTCTGAAGTGGATAGGCAGCCAGTGGAGGCCCATCAGGATAGGTGTTATGTGTTCTCTTCTCCTGGTGTTAGTGAGTATACGGGCGGAGGCATTTTGGACCATTTGCAATGGTTTGGTGTGTGATGAAGGGAGACCAAGCATGATGGTGTTACAATAGTCCAGCTTTGCGAAAATGATTGATTGTAGAATCGTTCTAAAGTCATGAGTGTGGAAGAGAGGTCGTATTCTTTTCAGCACTTGGAGCTTATAAAAGCAGTCTCTGGTGGTTTTGTTGATGTTCGCTTTCAGGTTTAGGTGATTGTCAATTAGAACTCCTAGGTCTCTCACTTGTGTAGTGTTTGGTAAGGTTGGATGAGTGTGTGTGAGGGAGCTGTTTTCTGGTGTGATGATTAGAAGTTCCGTTTTGATGAATTTAGTATCAGGTTGAGACTTGTGAGAAGCTGTTTGATATTTTGGAGGCAGGTTTCCCAGTGAGACAGTGTTTTTGCGAGTGACTCCTTGATGGGGATCAGGACCTGAATATCGTCGGCGTAGAGGAAGTGTTTGAGATTGAGGTTAGTGAGGAGTTCACATAAGGGTAACAGATAAATGTTAAACAAGGTAGGAGACAGGGATGAGCCCTGAGGGACTCCTACTGACGCGGGGTGAAGAGAGGATTCTTTATTATGAATCTTAACCTTATATCCTCTGTTGCTGAGGAAGGTTCTAAACCAAGATAGGGCAGTGCCAGAGATACCTATGGCTGTTAGTTGGTTGATGAGAAGAGAGTGATTGACCGTGTCAAATGCAGACGAAAGGTCGAGTAGGATCAGAAGGAAGGATTGTCCTTTGTCTAAGCCTAGGATGATGTGGTCGGTCATAGAGATGAGGAGGGCTTCCGTGCTTAAGGTTTTACGGAATCCGTATTGTGATGGGAATAGTAGGTTATTGTCTTCAAGGTAGTTTGAGAGTCGTGAGTTTACCAATTTTTCCATTATCTTGGCTATGAAGGGGAGGTTGGCTATCGGTCTAAAGTTGTTAGGATCGTTTGGGTCAAGATTTGGTTTTTTGAGAAGGGGTTTGAGTGAGGCTAGTTTGAGGTTGTCAGGGTAGAGTCCTTGTGTGAGGGAGCAATTTATGATATCTGCCAGGGTTTTGGAGATAGAATCTGGAATTGATAGTAGTAGTTTGGCTGGGATGTGGTCTGAAGGGTGGGAAGAAGGTTTCATTTTCCTTAGAATTCCTTGGATCTCCATGGATGAAGTTGTATCAAGTTCTTCTAACTGAGTGAGGTTGATTGAGGGTTGAGGAGTGGTTAGTGGAACAGTGGGGTTAGTGGGGAGCTGAGATAGAAGAGTGTTGATTTTGTTGCTGAAGAATAGAGCTAATTCTTCCGCTTTCGATTGAGCTTGGTCATGTGCAATCTCTGGTTGGTTTACTTGTGTGAGGTTGGCTACATAGCTGAAGAGGGCTTTGGCATCGAATACAAGGTCGTGTATCTTCGAGGCGTAATAGTCCCTCTTGGATCTTAAGGTGCTTGATTTGTATTGATGCAGAGATGATTTGTAGATTGAAAGGGTGTTGGTTCCTGGGTTTTTGCGCCATTTAGCCTCATTTTGTCTTAGTTGGAGTTTGAGCTTTCTTAGTTCTGAGGAGAACCAGGGCTGTCTTTTGGAGGAATTCTGGTGTGGTTTTTTTGTAATTGAAGGGCATAGCTTGTTAGCTATAGTTTCGGTGATTGTATTCCATGATCGAAGTGCTGAGTTCGGATCTGTAAGGTCCAGTTGGTGGAGTTGTGGTGATAGGTGATTATTGAGGTCTTCTGGGGAGCAAGTTTTCCTGTATGTGAAAGAGGGCGAAGGAATGCAAGCCGGGCTAGTATGTTTTATAGAGAATGAAGTTGTTATGAGGTAGTGATCTGACCACGGGACCTTTGTGCAATCTGGGATAGATACGGGCTTGATTGCAGCGTTAACGAAGATCAGGTCTAACGTGTGGCCGGCTTTGTGGGTAGGTTTGTTAACTAATTGAGTGAAGCCTAGCGCTGAGAAGGCTGTGAGTAGTGTTTCACAGTTAGGTGATGGGGTAGGGTTATCTACGTGCATGTTGAAATCACCTAGAATGATAGTTGGCGAGTCAAAGTTGATGAGGGAAGAGGTTAATTCGATCAGGGGTGAAGCATCTGATTCCAGGAGTCCTGGGGGAGCATATACGAGAAGGATTTGGAGCTTGTCTGAGGTGAAAAAGCCGAATTCAAGTTTTGAATTGGAATTGGATTGCTGTAGAGATTCCAATTCTCCAACATAATACACCACAATTCCAATTCTCCAACATAATACACCACCTAAAAGAATTTCTTTCCGTCATGCCCAACAACACAACCTTAAATCCCTCTCTTCAATTTTGATCACTCCTACCACGCAACTGCTAGGCCTCACCCTTTTCTCTTTAAGCCTTTTCAATGCTCAATCTCTAACGAAAAAGTCTGTAATCTTAAACGACTACCTCATCGACGTGAAACCGGAGATATGTGCAATCACTGAAACGTGGTTAAAACCATCAGACACAGCAATAATTAATCAATTACCTACAGAGGCTTACGACTTCTTCTCGCTACCTCGTCATAAAAAAAAGGGAGGAGGTATTCTTTTAGCAACTAAAAAGGACCTCAGATTCTCTCTACAGCAATCCAATTCCAATCCGCCATCAGTATAGTGCGGAGTTAAGCCAGTTGAACTTCTCGTTGTGAAGAGCTTTGTGAATTAGGGTTAAGACTTTATATTGTATTCTGTGGTGGATGGGTAGCCAATGTCTTAGCTGGTGGGCGGAGGTCCACCAGGACAGGATCACCTTTTGCCGTCGTACTGGGCCCTGTAGTGTCTTGTGGGACCTCACACTATCCAGTTCATCCAGTACACAGGGGATAAGAGGATCTAACTCATCCCTCTGAAAAAGTCGCAACACCCGGGGATCATGCCCTTCTATTTGAACTGCAGGTGTCGGATCAACCAGGTCTGGGTCGATAGTAGGATTCTGATGAGGCAGATTAGGAATGAGGGGGTGAGAAACCATCTGTACCCGGGAGGACCCTTGTGGTACCCCTGGTGCTTGGGGGACCCCCTCCTCCTGTAGACCCCAGGGGAACTCCTGGTGCTTGAGGGGGTGCCATAGAGTTCCCAGACTCAACCAGCCTGATCACCTTGGCAGGAGGGGGGCTGAAGCTGGGTCCATCCTTGCTAAGTAGGCATTATGGAGCAAAAGAATAAGCTCCGCCGAGAAAGGCTCTGGAGGAGGAGCAGGGGCCAGGACCGCAGAAAATTGCCCCGATGGTGGTTCTGCATCTGGGAGGATCGCCAGAGTCAGAATTGGCGGTGAGGGTGAAAATCCGTGGTCTGCAGCTGAATCTGGCTGCGTCAGAGCAGGCAGTGCAGGAGACAAAATGGCCGCTTTTTCCCTGAGGGTGTGCGCGCTCAAGCGCGCGAAACAGAATGCCCCGCTGGCCTCGAGGTACCCTCCCCACCGGGGAGGCATCTCCCACATAGGCCTTCCTGGGAGAACCGTGATCCAGGCATCGGATGCGGCATCGGAGGGGGACAGAGCCGGCACAGAAATCACCCCCCCCCCCAGAGGCTGTCAGCAGCAACAAGATAAAACTGTGCTGGCAAGGTAAACAAACGACCAAATTGAGAAAATATAATTTAAACAGAGGAATGGCGCCTCTCTGTCAGAACTGCCCTGAGGAAAACAGCTTCTCAGGGTAGCTGGTCATTGTAGGTGAGGGGGGGGAGGTTGGACCACCAACGTGCACCCCTGTGGGACAGCCGTTAGTTAAGAGGGCTCCTGTGAAAAAGAAATGCTACAGAACTTACCCCAAAGTGAAAAGAAGGACATAGACAAATTTATGTAGTCTACTAGTACCAAAAGATCTGTCTGCAAGTTTCAGGATAACTGAATACTAAGAACAATTAAGGCAAAATCTCGTCACATATGTGAAAGATTTTGCTAAACACTAAACTGTCTGCAAGTTTAGTGTTTAGCACCAACACCCTTCATCACTTAAGCCCCACGCTCTTTCAACTGCTGAATACCCTGCCTCTTGTTTCTCTCAGTTTTCTTGCCCCTCTCTAACACATCACCTCCTTACAGCTTTCAAAACAAAAACTACTGTTGTAGTCCAGCCTACAATTTACTTCTATATTAAGACATCATCTGCTGATCAGGTCGCACCGACGTGACGAGGAGCGGATAACGTGGAAAAGCTGGTCACAGACGTTAGGCTAGCTTGTTCGCTGTCCTTTATCTAAGTGGACTAATCTGACAACTACACAAAACTTTCTTCTGTATGTAACACTATTCGAGTGTTCGCTGATAATTATCCCCATAGCCCTACGGTACAATGGTGATAGGGAGGGTGAACCAGCGCAGTCAGCACAATCACCTTACTTTTCATTTTCCTGCATGATGCTTTCCAGTTTTAGCCTCATTTCACCAATTTCAGCCTGTAAGAGAAGAAGAAAGTCACTAAAATGTTATAGAAGCATGCAAGGCAAAATATACACATGCAAGCGCACATTCTATATATATTTACACGTAGACATGTTTCGTTGGACAGCAGACCATGCCGAAGAAGGATGCTTTGTTTTCAGCTGGGTTGCGGAAGCACGGGGAGAGAACGCGAATAGCTTAAAGTCACACAGTCAGCCGGAGAGGAGGGCTTTCAACTCATAGTCTAATTCCTGTAACCACCAACTACTTCTCCATAAAATGGCTAGTATTCTTCACAGATTACAACCTTTCGCCGTTATCCTAGCACTTCGAACAAATACTCTGCTTTATTTTAGAGCCAAGAGCAGGGCAAATTTTATGAAACTGCATTTAAAAAAAAAAAAATCCAATGCAACATTACATTTGCATTACACAATAAACTGCATTACACAATGAAACTGCATTTAAAAAAAAAAAAATCCAATGCAACATTACATTTGCATTACACAATAACGCAATACAGTTCCGCAAACACTCCAGAATCCCCAGACCGCAACACGCAGCTACACTCCAATTACCCCCTCACAAAACTACCAGACTCGACACAACCAGAAAACGTGCCTTTGCCTTAGCTGGCCCCTCCTGCTGGAACAGTTTGCCACCTGACCTTCGTCAGGAACTATGCCCAAAAAAATTCAAGCAGAAACTTAAAACATGGTTATTCTTAAAAGCCTTCACATAAAGCAACCACCTTCACTTCCAGCTACTCCCCCCTTGCTTCTCCCTGAGACCAAACTTATGTAAATTTGTAATTATGCATTATCCTTCGAATTACATAATTTACTCCTCTCTAATATCTCTATAAAGTTGATGCCTAGTAATCTATTATAACTAATGTATTTAATGTATTTATCTATGTATTAACGTTAATATATTCTTCTTAATTCTTCCTTTATTTTCCCTCTCCCTCCCCTTCCCTGTTTGCATTCCCTGATCCAATCTTTCCTTGTTATAATCTCCTAATGTCCTTTCTAAGTTGAATATTAATTGTAAAGCACTGCCGCTATTTTCTATCTGTTCCAGCGCTGCTGCTAAAGTTTTGTTGAATGTACACCGACATGATGTTACTAAACGAATGTCGGTATATAAAGAACCTCAAATAAATAAAAATAAATAAATAAATTTCATATTAATATAGTTCCAGGAAAGCCTCTGATCCTTGTAAATACAATCTGGTAATTTGATGCAAAAATAACACAAGTAAACTGATCATCAAGTGTTCAAATTAAATTGCGCTCCCTGCAATCATTGTTAATGTTTATTTTATGAGTGGGAGTCAACAAATAAGGCGAATGTAAGCATAGCATCAAACAGCTTAAGTTCATCTTATTTACTGACTCCTCCTAGTACAAAATGTTTATCTAATAAGAGTCTGGTGTGCACAAGGCTCTTTATTGTACAAAACTTGTATATGACTATGTCTGTGAAAAAAACAAAGCAGTGCGAGGAGCGTTTTTCTTTTCATAAAACAAATCAGTCATTAAAGTAGCTTCTTTTAGTTTAGGCCTTCGTTCTTGGACTTCACTTGCATTCTCCCATGCCAGCACCTCCCACGGTCGGCGTTTCTGAAATCCAAGACTTTGAGCTCTGTACAACACTTCTCTTCCGTGGCTGCTAAATCAAACCACAGTGTCTGATGATCACTAGCACTCAGGTGGGCACCTAACCTAACATTAGGGATGCCTTCTCTGTTAGTAGATACCCAGCCCAATATTGTCCCATCCCTTGTGGGTTCCGCTACTATATGTCTACGAGTCCAGGATCTCTCCGCTTCCAAATCTGTCAACATAAGACTCCTATCCACATCCAGAAGGTTAAACATCTCCCACCAACACACCTCCACACTTTCATTCCCACCGGATTCTGGGCCTCCATAAAAGCTATAAATATACTCAGGCCTATCTCTTCCTAGAAGGCTTGTCAGTCTGGAATTGTATTGCTTGGAGTACAAGCATTTGTGATTATATCGTTATAGCTATTTCGCCTTGGCGTGCCTGCACCCTTTCTAGTCTCCTATCTGTTCCCTCATCTATCCTGCTGCTTAAGAGAAGATTAGTGAGCTCCTTGCTTCTGAGATTTTCCTCACAATCTTACTGTGGGAGTGACAATCCAAAACAGTTGGCTTCCACCTGCCCTCCCCCTCCTCTAGTTTAATCACCTGACAACATATGATCTGAATTTATCACATAGCATCTTTTTTCCTCTCATAGAAAGATTAGGCCATTACTACAGTTGAGTGCTTTTTATTTCATACATGACCTTAGATCTCAATATATATATATATATATATATATATATATAAATATAACTTTCTTCTTTGCACCAGGTTTTGAACCACACACTGAGACTGGTGATATGACAAAGGGTCTCCTCTTCCTTACCATGGAAGGTAATACCTCTGAAAATACTATGATCTTTGCCAGGAGAGGACCTGTTGCAGAGGCCCGGGGACAGTCTGAGGCCAAGTCCCAGTTGCCGAGGCCCAGGCCTAGACCCTAGGCTTAGGTCCAGGTCCTGGCTCCTCCCATGTAGAAATCCCCTGCTACTACACTGAACCCATTTCTAGTCAGATCATTGGCCCCTCAGATGGAATATGACATTAGAATCCCTTCTTTCTTCTCAGATCAGACTCACTTATTCGAGCTAATCTAATTAGCTATGAGTCAGAAAACACAGTTAAAGAGAAAATGCAAAAAAGTACATTTTTTACCAAATAAAAACATTTATATTTTGTGTTTATTTATATACATTTGCTTTAAAAAAAAAAATTTAAAACAGGCCTTTGGCAGAACAGGGCCTCAAGCCCAGTCCCAGTTGCAGAAACCTAGGCCTAGTCACGAGACAGGGGCCTGAACCTGGACCTAGGCCCAATGCTGGAGCCTAGCCGAGGAAGGGTCCTGTCGCCAAGGCCTAAACCCAAAGCTGGGTCTCTGACATTGACGCACAGGCCTGGTATCTCATTAAACATGGGACAAATACACAATAAAGCTTTTTGATCTACATTCAAGAAAATACAAGTACAGAATGCCAGTACTGTCATTATTACCCTTCAGTACCTGACAGAAGTGCAGCTGGTCACTCGTATCTTCCACATGACTACTATGCTCTCCCACAAGAGGTGCCATTAAGCTAGAAAGAAAATGAAAATATGAAATACATCACGATGTATTGATAATAATGTTATCTGTGACTAGAAACAAATCAAGATACTTCTTTCTTTTTCTCTTTCCCAGTGGTATTAGTTGTTCTGAAAGGGATTCATTGAGAATATATTGGGATGTGTAGTATTTAAATTTTACTAGTAAATAACATGTAAACTAGAAATTCATACAGGTCCTTAAATTATTGCCTTACCAAGGCAACAACGACTCAATAGGAACCAAAATATTTCCTTTGTTTTGTTTTAGGCACAGAAATGTTACCTAATCATTAATTATTCATTTTCTTTCATAACGCCCTACAGGAATATTACAGGTGTCCCCAATCTGCAGGCCCCCGCTATACGTCATAAGCGACAGCCGACGATGGAGGAAATGGGGTGGCGTTCTGTCACATGGAAAGAGGCAAGGAGCACTGGCGAAATGATCACTTTAGAAGATGATCAGCCCTGCAGGTAGAGGAGAACAAGGGTTCCAGGCATTTGCTGCCGGCATTAACACCAAACTATAAAATGCCTCTCCCAACACCACTTTCAGTTTGTACAATCATTGCCATAGTTGCATCCAGTCACTGCTGGCAAAGGCACAGGAGAGCAGTGTGCATTTCACTAACATAACATAAGATATTTTATTTATTTATTTATTTTATTTAACTTTTTTATATACCAACATTCAAGACGGTGGTCCCATCATGCTGGTTCACAAGAAACAGGGGTGCAATTATAATAAACTTTACCATTTAAACAATAGTGCAGAAAAGCAGTTACATTTAACAAGGAAAACAATAACTTGGAAAGAGAAGGGAAATGAAGATCAGATAGTTATATATATGTATAAATAACATTGTAAGAGGTGGCTATTAACGCTAATACTAGTGGAGCGTGTTGAATGAAGGGAGTTAGATGGAGTTGGAGTTAGGAAAGGCCTGCGTGAACAGCCACGTTTTGAGTCTTTTCTTGAATGTTGAGATGTTGGGTTCCATTCTAAGATCCGTGGGAATGGAGTTCCATAATGTTGGACCGGCTGTGGAGAATGCACGATCTCTAAGCATGATGTGTCTGGTAGTCTTGGCTGGAGGTACTTGAAGTGATCCTTTGTAAGCATCTCTTGTCGGTCTTGTGGAATGGTGTAATCGGAGGGGGATATGGAGATCGATTGGGGCTAATTGATGGATGTTTTTGAAAATGGTGAGAATGGCCTTGTAGATTATTCTGAAGTGGATGGGCAGCCAATGGAGGTCCATCAAGATAGGTGTTATGTGTTCTCTTCTCCTAGTGTTGGTGAGTATACGGGCGGAGGCGTTTTGGACCATTTGTAATGGTTTGGTGTGTGATGAAGGGAGACCAAGCATGATGGTGTTACAATAGTCCAGCTTTGCGAAAATGATTGATTGTAGAATCGTTCTGAAGTCATGTGTGTGGAAGAGAGGTCGTATTCTTTTCAGCACAAGATATGTCATACTGGGTCAGACCAAGGGTCCATCAAGCCCAGTATCCTGTTTCCAACAGTGGCCAATCCAAGTCACAAGCAATGGCAAGTACTTAAACATTAATTCAATCCCATGCTACTAATGCCAGCATCAAGCAGTGGTTATTCCCTATTGATTAGCAGCAGTTTATGGTCTTCTCCTCCAGGAACTTGTCCAACCCTTTTTTAAACTCAGCCTCACTAGCTGCCTTAACCACATCCTCTGGCAACAAATTCCAGAGCTTAATTGTGCGTTGAGTGAAAAAGAATGTTATGCTTGGCAGTCTGTGGGCTATTTCCACCAACTACTACCCTCACCTCCAGGCTGGCCTGTGTGGGTGCACCACGTCCCAGCGTGAGGGGGTGGCTCCCTGTGCACCATGCCGTTACATGCAGCAGAGGCACTGCCAGCTCCAGGCCTGACGCGATGCTTCCTGACTTGGGGGGAGGCCCCCACTCCAGGGCACTCTGGTCTGCTGGGCACTGCTGGCTTCGCAGCCGTCCCTTCCAATGCAGACAGCCCGGAGGAGGCAAGTAGTGGGCCTCATGCACAGCCTTCCTCCAGCGCTGCTCCCCAGGCCTCCATAGGCGTGTGTGCACCAGACTGAGCTCTCTTAAAGGGCCAGAGGCGGGAAACTCCAGAAGCTCCCCTTGATGACATCAACTAGCGAGCTCTATAAGGACTGAGACTTCTATCCGGTGCCTCGGCAATAGGTCGACTCCCATTGGGAGTAGTGCTTTGCCTGCGTTCCAGATTCCTGTTTCCTGATCCTTGGTTCCTGTCTTCGCTGTGGTATTACTGAGAGTTACTGTCTTCTGTCCTTGGTTCTCTACCAGTCTGGTTTGTCTCCTGAGCTTCTTGCCTGTGGTCAGTCTTCCTCTCGTCTGTCTTCAGTGTCTCCTTATGTTCCTGTGGACCCTCATGCTACTCCTCTTCGTTATCTTCCTTGGACTGATCTTCTGGCTTTGACTTTTGACTGGATCCCAATGCTACTTGTCCTCTGCCTGCTACCGACCACAGCATGTATCTTGTCTTCGACTAAACTCTACTTGCCTCCGACCTCTGCCTCATTTAGACTCTGCTGCTTGTCGCCTGTCCAGATTGTGGTCTGACCTGACTGTGCTTCCTGCTGTGCCGGCCTGCCTCGTCTTCCAAGCTTCGGATCTTCACCTCCACAAAAGGACCACGCCTAAGTCCAGCCAACCCTGGCACCCGAGGGCTCAACCTAAAGGGAACAAGGGTTGGTATTGGTGAAGCTCTAGTTGGGCCTCTGCTCCTGCCAGCTCCGGCTACTCACGGCATAAGGAGAGCTTCAATGGATGCAGATGAAGTGCAAGCTGTGGTGTTGAAAGATTTGTATACAGAGCAGAGAAGGTGACGAATAGCTACCTCTAAATCAAAGATGGATGGCCAGGGAGATTTGTTCTCCAATTTATGAATGACTGAAGGGTTTTAGTTTTTGGACACAGTTGTAAATGTACTGGATCATGTAAAATTGATGTTGCATGATTCGTACTGTAAGCATTGTGTCCTGTAAGACTTTCTTGCCAAAGTCATCAAGAATTTGATGATCCTTCTCAGACAAAATGCTGGCCTGAAGATGGGTCTTGTTTGCTTTTTTTTTTTTTTAGGGTGGAATCCACTAATATGGTATTATAGGGGAAGTTCTACCACACTACACCCTGGTGACTTTTTCATACAGAATTTTATTTATTTATTTATTTTTATTTTTATCATTTTATAAATACAAAGATCATAAATTTTTGCATTTAAAGAAAAAACATGAGATGACAGTCTTGAAAAAATTATACCAATTTCAAAATTAACGTATGAAGTTGACTCCATCATTATTACATATCAATCAATAGAAGAGATGCTTTGGATTATCCATGAAATTCACAGGGAGAAAAAGAACAATAACAAATATCCATCAAGTAATTATATGGCAAACCCTAACACACATTTTTTATTCCATTACTGGATAATTGGGGATGATGTAGGCAATTTTCTCTGATCTATAAACAATTTTAATTGGTCTGGATTAAAGAAAATAAAGGATTCTTCCTGCTTAGAAATAAGACACTTGCATGGGAAATGCAATTTAAAAGAAAAACCCACTGAAATTAACTCCTGACGAAAAGCTAAAAAAGCTTTTCGTCTTTGCTGTGTTACCACAGCTAAGTCAGGGAAAATTTTTATTGGTTTCTCCAAATAGGAAACCTATAAAAGTATTTCTTCATAATTTGGTTCAGATCCTTTATTGAAAAAAGGGTCACCAAAAGGGTTCCCCAATCAATGACATTTGCACTAGAATCCTCTATTCATACAGAATTTTAAATCTAACTTTCGGGCAGCAAGACAATGTTTAATATTGCATGGGTCAGTAATGCTGATGGTTCGGCTGAAAAGTATAGGATCTCTGGAATACCAGTAGGAAATATTACGATTCTTTTTTTTTTTGAAATTTTTTATTTAATCTCTTACATAACAGGAACTACAACGTACCTTCACAGGTAGAACAGCCAACTACACAAGCAGTATTCTTACAACCCTGTGCACAAATAAACGAATGCATAGTGTGATACATTCCCAAGTTGTACATCAATGTGCCCTCGGTCATAATAAACAGAAACTTAATCAACAACAAGTGTGCCGTGAGTCATTGAACAGCTGAAATATTACGATTCTTGCTAACACGGCAAACAGCTAAGATGGGCTCTCTGACATCAGTAGAAATGGACATTGTCCTATTTGGGCTATGCACATTTAAATACAGAAAAAAAATGACATTGCCTGTTCTGCCAAGGACAGCCAAAAGGAAACTCTGCAGTGCTGTGTACATGACTAAGCTGCTGGATTTATTGGCCCTTTCCAGCCAAGCAGATGCCAAAAAAGAGACCAAGAGCAACAAGGGCCATCTGGCCCTGGGTGAATCAGTTCTGAAATAACATTGGGGCCTCTCTCTTTATGGTCCTCCTTTCTTATCCGGGATCAGAGTTTATCAGAGCTCTGTCAAACCTGGGCAGCCCTCATTCATCAGAACTGAATGCTTGAAGAACCTGGAGATGAGACAAAGAACTGGTAAAAGCATGGGAAGGTCTGCAAATTAAAAGCCTTAATTATGCATTCACTTGACTATGCATGAGCTGCTGAATTATGCATAGGTGAGCCCTTGAAAAGGAGCCAGTTAACAGTGCTCACAGCCATCCATCATCAGCTGATCGAGACCCATCTGAAGAGAAGGAGGAGACTCATCTGTGTGATGTGGCTTTCCCCCTGCTTTGCCCCCATGCATCCTGAGCCAAGGTGACTTGCGGAGATAAGGTCTAAGAGACTTGACAGTTGAACAGTCTGTTGTTTCGGTGGCCATGACTGTCCTCTCTGCCTCTGTGCTGGAGAACTGCGAAGGGAAGGATCACCCTGCCAGCCTGAGAACATAAGCTACTGCCAGCTGAATGGTAAGAACCTGGGCTTTATTTCCTACCCCGTGGAAAAGTAAATATCTGCTAAAAAGAGGTGAGACCAGCAGAAATGAATGGTTATTTGATAAGCACCCGATATCAGATAAGAAAAACAATAGTTACAAAAACATATTGCCTATGTCCCCAATTGCTTGTGTGTTTCTTGACACAAAGTGTTAACCTTAGCCCTGTGTAATTTTGGAATAAAGGAGATTTGTTTTGTTTGGCAGTTTGGCTAATTTTCTAATAACGAACTGGAGGGTCCCGGGTAAATAGTAGGTACATACATAAAAGGGAGGTGGGGTTAGAAATCAG
Source organism: Rhinatrema bivittatum (assembly GCF_901001135.1). Classification (NCBI taxonomy): domain Eukaryota; kingdom Metazoa; phylum Chordata; class Amphibia; order Gymnophiona; family Rhinatrematidae; genus Rhinatrema; species Rhinatrema bivittatum. Next base: position 21,228,676 of record NC_042615.1, read on the forward strand.
AGCTCTTCTCCTTACATGCCCATGACTCCCATCCTGGGATCCAGATCTTTACGCATCACTACATTAAGAGCCACGCCCATCTTGTCCATAAACTTGGAGTATGTTAGGTCTTCTGGCAGTGAGGCATGGTCCAGCAGGCCCGGAGGCACATCAGAAGGAATACTGGTGGGGCTGCCAGGGAATTCCCCTGGGGAAGGTATACTGGGCCATCAGAAATGGGGTAAGACCTGAGGGCTCTGCAATACCAAGGAAGAAGAGATAGGTGGTGGTGGCTCACTGGGGGAAGACCATATACATCCAGAGGATGACTATGCTGGCATTACTCTCTGAGAAGAGAATGGCAGAATGGGATAAGCTGGTGGGAAGGTCAGCTGTTCTGATTCTGGGACTAAGGAGGAAAAGAAATTGCGAACAATGTCTGTCATTTCTTCCACTGCTTACTATGACCTCTGGGCAGGTGTCAATTTAAGTGCATTTTCCTTGAAGACCAGATCAGACTCCTGTTCCCCCGCGGGTGGATTCAATGCCAAGGGTGGAAGAGAATAAATTGATTTTTCAGATTGCAGGCAAAGGTCCTAGAATAGTAGTTGGAAAACTGGCAGGCAGAAATTGAATCGTATCCTCTGTCATAGAAGCACCATATGCTGCATATAGTTAAGTAGGTAAAGCTATCTTTAGTATTCTTTGGGCATAACGTTCACCTGGGCATACTGGTAAGACTGGAAACGAAATTGGCTGTTTGGTGTGTTTTGAGCATCATGAAGCGTTGGAGTGATGAGATAGAGAGAGAGATGTGATGCCTCATCATAACTAATGGGAAGGATTTCTGATTCCTTCTGCATCGAAATTTGGAGTGCTTGTAACCTGCATAGATTTGGGCTTTGATGACCCATGCGCCTAAGAAGGTTGGTGCATAGAGAGCTCTTTCATTTTACTTGCTGGCTCTTTTCGATGCACTTTGTATCGGGTGCTTTGATGCAACATGTGTCAGTTTCGTCGACGCAGCATGCATTAATCTGTGGGATGTGTTATGGCTTGGTCAATCTGATGCGCTGTATATTAAGCATTTTGGTGTGAGATGCATTCCAATGCACCGTGCGTCAGTCATTTTGATGTATCAAGCTCCAAGCGTCCCAATGCACTATGCACTGACGGCTGCTGGTTCATGCCTATAAATTTCCAACTGTCCTTTGTATGTTAAACGTAAAATATTATGTTACCGTGACTTAATAAACAAATGCCTTACTGATAATTTGTTGCATTTCGATATATTCTAACTACAGTTTATTGAAAAAATGTATATACTAATATAGAAATCATGCAGAAAAGGATTAGTCTGCCCAGCAAGCTTCTTATGATAGTATCTGCTGCACAATGCAGGTTACCCAGTGTTTCTCTTAAGGGTAGCAACTGCTGTTCTGTGCAGTTATACCAAGCTTTATGATAACCCATAAAAATTTACTGCTAGCAACATTTTGACTGGGTGATAAGCCATCTTGAAAATTCAGACAGTGCTGCTTTACTTATGGACTTGGCTGTAGAAGCAGTCCTGTGGTTTTTTCCCTTATGTCTACACATTAGTTCCCCAGACCATAAAAGTCGGGGCCGTTGTTGGTTGCTGTTTGAATCCAATACCCCTTTTCCCCTTGCCGTTGAAGCAGAGAACAATGTTGAAGTTGCACCAAAAGTATGAAGGCTTATTGGTTAAGGGTAGTAACTGCCGCACCAGCAAATTACTCCCATGTTCTCTTTTCTTCATTCCCATCCTCTAGCCTTTAGGGATCCACAGTGTTTATCCCATGCCTCTTTGAATTCTTTGACTGTTTTTGTCTTCACCACCTTCTCCATAAGGGCATTCCAGGCATCCACCACCCTCTCTGTGAAGAAATATTTCCTGACGTTGGTTCTGAGTCTTCCTCCCTGGAGTTTCAATTTCTGACCCCTAGTTCTACTGATTTCTTTCCAACGGAAAAGATTTGACATTTGTGCATCACTGAAACCTTTCAGGTATCTGAAGATCTGTATCATATTTCACTTGCACCTTCTCTCTTCAATGGGATACATATTCAGATCCTTCAGCCTCTCCTCATAAGTCTTCCAATATTGACCCCATATCATTTTGGTCGCCATTCTCTGGACCGCCTCCATGCTGTCTCTATTCCTTTTGAGATAAGGGCTCTAGAACTGAACACAGTACTCGAGGGTAGGACTCACTAAGGCCCTGTACAAGGGCATCATCACCTTTTTTTGTTTTCTTACTGGTTATTCCTCTCTCTATGCAGCCCAGCATTCTTCTGGCTTTAGTTATTACCTTGTCACATTGCCAGACACTATCACACCCCTCCCTTAGTCTGTGCACATCAATCTTTCAACAAAATTCACAGCGGTGAACAAGAAATATGCATAAAAGCCCACACAAAACATTTGACAACATAACATAAAAGAATAGTCTGTTCTTTTTGAATGAATGATTGAAATTTGCCGTTATTTTTTAAATTTAGATATGTTGAGACTGTGGATGAAAATTAGAAGAAAAACACTGTGCAAAAACAGCATGATGAGGCAGAGAAACTTTCAGGAAAATAACTCTAGTGCTCTGGGCTTATATCATAGTCTCTTTTATTCTACCCAGGGACTGGGGAATGGTTGATGATTTTACGAAACTTTTGAGTGGTTGATCTAGCCTGGTATAATCATTGCAGTAATGATCTTAAAGTCCTTTTCACATATGTTATAACAATTTCTGATAGCTTCAGGTTTAATGTATTACTATATCTCTTTTAACTATTAGATTAGCAAACATGTTCCTTCCTTAATCCTCTTGGAAGAGAGTGTCACATTGTTTGTATGAATAAGACCTAGTCTGTGAGAAGCATAATTATCTTTTGTGCTTGTATGTTTGTTTTATTGGTTGCAATAGTCCATGTATCTATTTTATAATTTGCTCATTTGAAGGAAATGCAAGACAGAGCAACTTAATCTCGTTTTCCTGATTTTTTTTTGTTAGTCATCTGCCCCCTCCCAAAAATAAATGCCACAAATAACCTGCTTCTGTAGAGGGCTCACCTATTTGCTGGAAATTGCAAGCATTTGTTATAAAAAAACAAAAAACAGTAAAATTGCTGCGGTAATATTTTAGCAAGACATAATTACCTTCTGTCTGTCGATGTGTCAGCTTCACTGAGAACACTGTCCTGCAACAAAATAATCATGCTTTAGATTCTTCTAATCAACAGAAAGTACTTCTTAAAACACAAGACAGAGTTTCCTCAAACCTTTATTTGAAAGACAAAGATTACACTCTGTGTATGGAAGATAATTGAGTTGGGCTTAGGTACAACGGAAAATTACAGAAAAATAGCAAAATTTTGGAAAAGTAAATAGCAAAGATGTTCTGACTTCCTAAAGTATTAGTAATCTTGAAATATCTCAGGAGAGCTCTTCCTACATCCAAAGCACGTTGCAGCCTATATTCAGACAAATCTGAATGCTTGATAAACGAAGGTGCAGACCAATTGATTCAAATGAAAGGGAGAAGCGATGATTTATAGACAAAATGTATGAATTTGATCATATTCCTAGTTATTAATAAAAGGAGTTCCCTACAAGAAGGCACCTACAATTCAGAAATTATTCGAGCTGACCAAATTGCCAACAGGAAACCGCTTTCAAAGTAAGCAGTTTTAGAAAAATACCCCAAACAGGCTCAAACTGCAAGCATGACAGATAAGACAACACCAAATTCAGGCCTTATATGTTCAATGCCTCTTTAAAAATGGGACATATCTGGATGCGAAGACAAAGGCCAACGAAATATATACCACCTGAAACAATCCCTGGCAAGCCTGTTTGGCCTTATTCTTCGCAAGGTTCGATTTTATTTTACGGTATCGTCCAGCCGCCAAGAATTTGAAGGCGGACATGCTCTCTTGAGCCTTCGACACTACGGACATACCAGAACCTCCCAGCTTCATCATCGACCTGTTTCACGTCCTATTGGCGGTCACTATGCCAATTCCACCCGGAAAAGCCTTCGACCCGCCATGTCTCCAGAGTCGGGTATTGACCTGGGCCCACGACTCCTGCAGCTCAGGTCATCCAGGACAACACCGAACCCTGGTTGCTCTCAGTCGGTTCTACTGGTGGCCCGGGATGACGAAGGATACCCGGTCCGATGTTGAATCCTGCCATATGTGTGCCCGGCACAAGAATACTACGGGTTTACCATGGGAGCCTACTCCATCCACTGCCGATCCCTAGCAAACCATGGACACATAGCTCAACAGACTTTATTGTGGTCTTACCGCCGTCCAAAGGCAATAAATCGTTGATCGCTTCTCAAAAATGACTCATTTCGTGGCATTACCAGAGCTACCTTCTGCACCACAATTAGCCCAACTATTTATCCACCACGTCTTCCGACTCCATGGCCTACCCAATGTCATCTTATCTCACCACCAAATTTTGGAAATCCCTTTGTCAAAAGTTTGATGTTACCCTGGAATTTACATCAGCTTACCATCCACAAACCACCAGCCAAGCAGAAAGAATGAAACGGACCCTCAAACAATTCCTATGGACATACATGAACAACAAAACAGGATGATTGGGCAGAGCTACTGCCCTGGGTCAAATTCGCCCTCAACTCTCATCCATCAGCAGCCACCAGCTCTTCACCCTTCCAAGTGATATATTGCAAGCAACCCCTCCCACCTCTGCCCATTCCCGTGACCGTCCCTTCACCTGCCACTCAGCTGTCCGCCGAGGAACTGCATCGACTTTGGACCTTCACATAACAAACCTTACTCAAAGCTATCCGGGCAGCCAAATGATTTTCGGACCTCCACTGAAGACCTAGCCCCCTCTTCGACCCGGCCAGAAAGTATGGTTAAGTACGTGGTTTATCTGCCTGAAACTACCATCTATGCGCCTCGCTCCCCACTTCATCGGCCCATTTTCGATACTCCGCCGCATAGGCTCGGTGTCTTACCAGCTTCAACTTCTGTCCTACCTTAAAATTCACAACACTTTCCATGTGTCGCTCTTAAAACCAGTGGTGCTGACATGGCCATCTGGGATTCCACCCGAACCGCAGCCTCTCTCTTCCAAAGACAACTCCACTTACCAAGTCCGGGAAGTTCTCGATGTCAGGAAACACGTGAGGAAGTGGGAATACCTGCTAGCTTGGGAGGGCTTCGGCCCTGAAGAAAATAGTTGGGAACCTATCGCCAATATCTTGGACAAGGACGTTCTCGCTCAGTTCCACAGGGCCCATCCTTCCAAACCAAAACCCCCGGGGAGGCGCCCTAAAAATGGGGGTACTGTTAGATGCTGTGGGTGGCCTCAGACGGACTCTCCTACTTCCTCCCCGGGCGTTGGCGCTCCAGCCGCAAGCCTCGTGCCTTCTCCCGAGACTTGATCTGTGCCGCACTCCACGGCGGCCGAACAATTTCCGATTCCCTCTTCGCGGCACTAGGCCACAGGCCTCTGCTCCCAGCAGCCCACGTCGGGCAGGACTCTCCCGCACCTCCTGAGCTGTTTTAAAGGGCCAGCACATATCGATGCAGCCCAGCCTCCTGGATGACGTCAGGAGCCGGGAACTATTTATTGGAACCTTCTCTTCCTGTTCCTCGACTTGGCAACGAGTCTGCTTCACTCAGGAGGGGGTCTTCTGAGCTGCGTTGGTGTCTTGAGTCCTGTTCCAAGCCCTGTTCCTGCTCCAGCTCCCATCCTTGGTTCCGGTCGGATCTTCTGGCTTCGGCAACTCTCTGGCTTCTGATCCTGGACTAACTTCGGACGACTCTCCCAGCTGTGAATCCACCATCTTCGCAGGGGCCCACCTAAGACCAGCCAGCCCTACGACCCAAAGGCTCAACCCGCGGGGAACGGGGCTAGTATTGGTGAAGTTCTAGCTGGTCCCTGCGTCAGCCCAGCCTCGCCTCCTGACAGTGGGGACCTGCGGGGGTTCTCCCTCTCAGGTAAGGGGTCCACACCCTCCTTCGTCACTTCAACAGCCACCCTAAACTTTCGTCATCTTCTCAAGATCTTCTCCAAACAAAAGCTGCCCCTTAAAGGGAAATTTTGTCAAACTGATCTTAGATATGGAATCCACTAACCAATTATGCAGCCATAGTAATCTCCTAGCTGCCACTATGGACGTTACACCATTAACAGATGACTGCGCCAAATCAAAACCAGCATCACCTGGTTCTAAATCAACGGATTCATCCAAAGTATCTTCCTAGACCTGCTGAGCCAGACTCAATCCCGATCTTGCCACTATACATCTATAAGCTGCTATTTTCAGGATCATACTGTGCTGTGACTTCAAAGGCTTGTTTAAGCATAGACTATTTTCCTATCTTGAGAGTCTAATCGAAGTACCACCCTCAATGGAAATCATTGTCCTTAATCACCAAACAGACTAGAGCAAAATTTCTCCCTTGCCTGATGAACTAAGAAGAGCATTCTCCTTTAAAATTTGCCTCTGGAGATACTCGTTCTACATCAATCAAATCTTTCACTAACTTGTGAAGAGACAGTTTTCTACTACTGACCATAACAGAATCCTCCACAGAATGAAAAAGCTCATCTCTTTTATCCTCTTAAATATTCAGCGTACGCATGGATTGAGAGATCAAGGTTGTGAGTTATCTCTTATGGAATAGCCATAGCATAGAATTACCACCCTCCTCTTCAGGAGGAAACTCCCCTTCTTCCAAATCTCCCTCACTATCGCCTTGGTGAATGGTATTAAAATCCAAAAGAGACTCCTCTGAACCAGTAAGATTTTCTTTTGGTAATTTCTCCTCTTCTTTCTCGCTGGACCTCTTCCTTCCCTGAACCCCTGCTAAATCCGTAGGAGGAGGGAGGACTGAAGCAGAAATATACTGCTAGCAGCCACTGTGGATAGAGGACTTACTGCAGAACCTGATCCAGGAATACAGAGCTGAGACTAAAGGAAAATTATGTTTCTTACCTGATAATTTTCGTTCCTGTAGTACCAAGGATCAGTCCAGGACACCTGGGTTGTGACTCCGCACCAGTAGATGGAGACAGATTAAAACTTGTGGGCGGAGCCATATATAAGCCCCTGTGCCAGTCACAGCCCCTCAGTCATACGTAATGTCAAAGTAGAAAAATTCAAAAGCCAACATAGCTAACCAAAGAAACTTACTAAGTAAAATAACTCCAACACCCCTACAGGAATGAACAGACTCTCCAACCGGGAGAGCGAACAAAATAAGGGGTCAGCGTATTAAAAAACAACAATGAGCGGACTCTCCATTACTATAGCGCCACACTGCGGGCGGGATCCTGGACTGATCCTTGGTACTACAGGAACGAAAATTATCAGGTAAGAAACATAATTTTCCTTTCCCTGTACGTACCAGGATCAGTCCAGGACACCTGGGATGTACCAGAGCTAAGTTATCGAGGGTGGGAAGCAGAGAGTCCCGCTCGGAGTACCCTCTCTCCAAATCCCCCAGCATCAGTAGCTTGAACATCCAATCGGTAATGTTTAATGAAGGTATGCAACGATTTCCAGGTAGCCGCCCTGCAAATCTCTTGAGACGACACCTGAGAAGATTCCGCCCAGGACGCCGCATGAGATCTCGTCGAATGAGCTCGAAGACCCACTGGCGGTGTTTTACCGCGGAGAATGTACGCGGAACCAATGGCCTCCTTGAGCCAACGGGCGATCGTTGAGCGGGACGCCGCAGAACCTTTCTTCGGACCCGACGTCAACACAAACAGATGATCCGTTAAACGAAAAGAATTTGTGACCTCCAGATAGCGAAGAAGAGACCTCCGCACATCTAGTTTTCTCAAATCCCTCAACTTCGGGTCGGAAGAATCACCAACCGCGAAAGCGGGAAGTTCAATCGATTGATTCAAATGAAAAGCCGATACGACCTTAGGTAAGAAAGAGGGAACGGTCCGCAAGGAAACCCCTGAATCAGAAAAGCGCAAGAAGGGCTCTCTGCAGGATAGAGCTTGCAACTCAGAAACCCGGCGAGCCGAAGCAATAGCTACCAGGAATACAGTCTTTAACGTGAGATCTTTGATCGTAGAATGCTTCAGAGGCTCAAAAGGAGCTGAGCATAAGGACGAGAGCACCCAGTTGAGGTTCCAAGAAGGACAAGGGAGCCGCAAAGGAGGACGGAGGTGTTTCGCTCCCCGAAGGAAACGGGAGATATCCGGGTGGAGAGCCAGGGAGACTCCCCGAATCTTACCACGCAAACAACCAAGCGCCGCGACTTGGACCCGTAGGGAACTGCACGCTAAGCCTTTGGCCAGCCCAGCCTGGAGAAAAGCCAAAATATCGGGAATAGCAGCGGAAGTGGGACTAAGACCCCGCTCCACGCACCACTCCTCAAAGACGACCCAGACTCGAACATAAGCCAGAGACGTGGATTGTTTTCTGGATCTCAGTAACGTAGCAACTACCGCATCAGAGTAACCTTTTTGCTTCAACCGATACCTCTCAAAAGCCATGCCGCGAGACAGTAGTGATCCGCATCCTCCAAACAGACGGGACCCTGACGAAGGAGCCCCGGAAACCCCTGTAGACGAAGGGGTGCCGCCACCGACAACTGGACCAGGTCCGCAAACCACGGACGGCGCGGCCACTCTGGCGCCACCATGATCACGTTGGACGGGTGCAATTCTATGCGCCGCAGTATCTTGCCGATCATGGGCCATGGTGGGAACACATACAGTAGCACCTCCGTCGGCCAGGAAAGTGCTAACGCGTCGACCCCTTCTGCTCCTCTTTCTCGGCGTCGACTGAAAAATCTCGGAGCCTTTGCGTTGTTCCACGTGGCCATGAGATCCATGTGGGGCGTTCCCCAAGTCTTGCAAATGAGAAGAAACGCTTCTTCCGCTAGCTCCCACTCTCCGGGATCCAGGTGGTGTCGGCTGAGGAAGTCCGCCTGGACATTGTCGGCTCCTGCTATGTGAGACGCAGCGAGATCGCTGAGATGCCGCTCTGCCCAGGCCATCAAGGAACATGCTTCCTCCGCTACTTGAGGACTTTTCGTCCCTCCCTGGCGATTGATGTAAGCCACGGTGGTCGCGTTGTCCGACAATACTCGGATTGCCTTTCCTCGTACAAGGGGAAGAAAAGCTTGCAATGCCAGACGGACCGCCCTGAACTCTAGGCGGTTGATAGACCACTGGGTCTGATCTTCTGACCATAGACCCTGAACTGATTTCTCTTGGCAAACTGCACCCCAACCGGAAAGACTGGCATCCGTGGTCACCACTGTCCAGTTGGGAAGAAGAAGAGATACTCCACAGGAGAGATGTTTGGAATCCAGCCACCAGCCCAGGCTGGAGCGCACCTGATTCTCGAGAGGCAGTGGAAGATAATATTCCTCTGAGATCGGTTTCCAGCGGGACAACAATGAAGACTGCAGTGGCCGTAGGTGAGCGAACGCCCAAGGGACTAATGCCAGCGTTGAGGCCATAGATCCGAGAACTGTCAGGTAATCGCAGACTCGCGGACGGTGTTGAGACAAAAGTCGTCGTACCTGAGACTGTAGTTTGCATATCCGATCCTGAGAGAGAATCACTCTGCCCCGTTTTGTATCGAAAACGGCTCCAAGGTACTCCAAGGACTGAGTGGGTTCCAGATGACTCTTGTTGTAGTTGACCACCCAGCCGAGGGACTGCAAGAATTGTAGCACCCTGGATACCGCTTGCCGACACAGGCTCTCTGACTTCGCCCGAATCAGCCAGTCGTCGAGGTAAGGGTGAACCAGTAGGCCTTCCCGACGTAAGTGCGCCGCCACTACCACCATCACTTTCGTGAATGTCCGAGGCGCTGTCGCCAGGCCAAACGGAAGAGCCCGGAACTGGAAGTGTCTGCCCAGAATGCAAAAACGCAGAAACCGCTGGAAGGCTGGCTGGATGCCCACATGAAGGTATGCTTCTGTGAGATCTAGTGACGCAAGGAATTCGCCTGGCCGCACTGACGCGATCACCGAACGAATGGTTTCCATCTTGAAGTGAGGGACCCGAAGACATCTGTTGACTCCTTTCAGATCCAGTATGGGTCGGAAAGTGCCGTCCTTCTTGGGAACTATGAAGTAAATGGAGTACCGGCCCTTGCCGTACTGATCGGCCGGAACTGGAGAGATGGCCCCCAAGCTTTCTAGTCTTCGGATGGTGTCTAGCACTGCCGCCTTCTTCTTGGGATCCTTGCAAGGCGAGACCAGGAACTTGTCCGTTGGGATGCGAGCAAAATCTAACTCGTAACCGTGTCTTATTACGTCGAGGACCCACTGATCCGACGTCATGTTGGCCCATACCTCGAGAAATAAGGATAGACGCGCCCCCACGTTTGGGACAGCGTGCTGAGGGCGCGACGAGGAATGGGCCGGCCGAACTTCATTGCGAAGGTTTGGAACCCGTACCAGACGGGGCTCCTCCTTGCCTGCCAAAGCGTTTGCCCCGAAAGGAGTGCTGCCAGTGAGTGTTTCTAGAAGAGGCCGGCCTGTACGAAGGTCCGGTGGATCTTTGCGGCCTGGACTTCCGGGGACCCCGGAAACGGGCCCTGCCAGAAAACGAAGAGCGCGACCGGGTCCTGTCCTCTGGCAGCCTAAACGCTCGGTTCTCACCCAGGGAAACCATCAAGTCATCTAATTCCTTACCAAACAGCAATTTCCCTTTGAAGGGCAATGCCCCGAGGTGAGCCTTGGACAGACCATCCGCCGCCCAGTTGCGCAGCCAAAGGAGGCGGCGTGCCGACACCGCTGCCACCATGGATCTAGCTGAAGTGCGTAGAAGATCATGGAGCGCATCGGCCCCATATGCGATAGCTGCTTCCAACCTATCTGCTTGGGAAGCCTCCTCCGGAGAGAGATCTGCATTCGCCTGCAGTACCTGGGCCCAGCGCAGACTAGCTCGCATAGCGAAGTTCGTGCAAATGGCAGCTCGAACTCCCAAGGCGGAAACCTCAAAAATCTTTTTGAGCTGTACCTCCAACTTTCGGTCTTGGATATCCCGAAGGGCCGTCGCTCCCGTGACAGGGATGGTAGACCTCTTCGTGACAGCGGACACCGCCGAATCCACTTTTGGAAGTCGGAGGAGCTCCAGCGCGTCCTCTGGTAAAGGATAGAGTTTATCCATGGCCTTGCTGACTTTCAAACCTAACTCCGGAGTATCCCATTCCTTGAAAAGGATATCCGTGGACGAGAAATGAAAAGGGAAGGCAACCGCCGGTCCTGTGAGGCCGAGAAGAACAGGATCCATATTCGCCTCCTGGCGGACCACCACCGGAGGAGCTTCAATTCCCAATTCATGGAGAATGGCCGGAATGAGAGGTGCCAGTTCCTCTCTGCGGAATAGCCGTACCACCTTGGGGTCATCTCCTTCTGCAGCCTGTGCAGCTTTCTCTGCAATGGGCTGTGCAGTACCATCCACTGCTGCCTTTCCGGCCCCCGTCAGGGGCTCCTCGGCGGACTCCGTATCATCCTCAGGGGAATCCTCGGGATCCGATTCCTGCGGCACCCCCCTGGGAGGCCGCTTCCCCCGGGACGCACCGTGGGCGATCTCCGCGCCCTTCCTGGACTTCTTTTTCCGTGGAGGAGACCCGTGGTCGGCCGCACGCGAGCCATTCCCCCGGATGCGCTTGCTGCGCTTGTATTTGAGAACTTTGCGCAGCAACAGCGCAAAATCCTCAGAAAAATCACCAGAATCCGAAGAATCACTCTCGGAACCCTCCCGGGACCGAAGCCCCTCCGAGGGAACCTCCCCCGCCGCGACACGCTGTGGGGAAAGCGCAGGAGGAAAGGAAGAGGCCCCCACCGTTTCCCGCGAAATTTCCCGGCCGGTGGCCAAGATGGCCGCCACTCCCGCAGTAACCGGGAAAAAATCCTGAGGCCTGTCAGCGGAGCTAACACCGCGCGACGGCGAACGCGCGACCCGGGAACGAGCCCCCCGCGGTGCTGCCGAGGATCCCTCATCACCCGGGACGCAAGCTGAACAAAGGCTGTCCCTTGAAAGACGCGCGCGTGCCGAGCCGCAGGCCCTGCACTGTGCAGCACGCGGCATGCCGGCGAAAACGCGGGATAAAACGGGGCCGCGGCGAAAAAATTACCTCAAAAATTAAAAAATTAAAAATAAACAAAAGGCGCAATTCGGCGACCTCCCCCCTGCCAATGACGCCCCCCCACCGAGAAAAACGGAGCGGCGACGCCAGGTAACAGAGAGCCGCAAAAACAAAAGTAAAAACTTTTTTTTTTTTTTTTTTACAAACAAAAACGCTGTCCGTGGTTCTGAAAAGCCCTTATTCCTGCAGGGGTGAGTGAACCAGGCTCCCTGGTGTCACCCCTGACGCTGCCACTAGCTTAGCCGGGTCCTCAACCCTGGCAGCGGCCTCAACCGGGGGAGGGTAGTCCCCTCAGGACCTCTCAACTCCCCTGGGAGGCAGGGCACCCGGGACTAAGAGATTAAAAGAAAAAAACCCCAATTTGGTAAATAAACAACTAAGCCTAATAGAAAAGCCTAGCCCAAAAAATTCAAACCTGACTACACCAACACCAGAATCAGGTCAGGCAGGGCTGTGACTGGACCTGCACCATCTACTGGAGACAGAGTAAGACTGAGGGGCTGTGACTGGCACAGGGGCTTATATATGGCTCCGCCCACAAGTTTTAATCTGTCTCCATCTACTGGTGCGGAGTCACAACCCAGGTGTCCTGGACTGATCCTGGTACGTACAGGGAAGAAGCCTTAGCTCTCCTCCATTCCCACGTGGTTCGTCCACGGCAGCCGATCCCGATTCAGAAAATCAGGACTCCCCCAGAAAAAGGTTGCATGGTTGATTCTGTGAAAGCAGACCCCCACAGGGAGCAATAAAATCAATCACCCCCCCAAGCTATACTGCATGCACTGCACAATTCTGAAGTGGATCCTGATTGCACCATTCTCAAACAAGTGGTGCTGAGTGTGTTATTTTTTCCCACGCTCTACAGTTGCCACCATGTATTCCCCTCAGAGGCCCCAGCACACAGAAAAATACTATGCTGAAGGAAAAAGGCTTAGAGACTCACCCGGGAGCTCAATGTTGCCTGCACGGCTCCAGTCTGCAGCTGCCCACAAGGCCTGAACAGCCAAGCGTCTCTCTTTATTTTATTACCACAGCTCCTCTGCATTTAAAGAAGCACCCCTTTTAAAGAAAGAGGGGGAAACTGAGAGACCGCAGCCTAAAATCAAACCCCAACCCCTGGACCAGGACTTCCTCAATTGAGGGAGAGAGCTTAAGGCTTTTACCTCAAGAGCTGCCTCTTTCCTATTCTTTTTGCTTTCCTTCTGTCACCTGAGGAAGAGCTTAACTGAGGGAGAGAGAGAAACTTGTCTTTCACTTCAGGAGCTGCCTCTAATCTCCGTTTCCTATTCAGCCTACTAGGCCTCAGTCCACAGCAGAGGATGCTCCTCTACCATCTGCTAGAGACAGAGAATACAGACAAGCTGAGGTCAGCATGGATGCACACAAGGAGTGACATCAGTGTCTCCATCTGCTGGTCAGGCAGCATAACCCATTCGTCTGGACTGGTCTGACTGGATGAAGAATTCTATATCAAGCAGCTTCTCTGGAACTCTCCTGCAAGAATGGCATAAGCGGCATGTAGGCCCAAACCTAGCCAATTTGTACAGTGCATACAATGCCTTTAGTTATACAAATATGAACTAATCAGATCCAGTGTGTCAGATGACATGTTTAACTCTTCCAACGTACGTGCTCTTGGCAGTGCAGGGAATTGTAGAAGTATGTCATTTTAAAAAAACACTTCTAATTGAAGCAAAGCAAGTCTGCCTACATGACGCGTACAGTTCTAAAATATAATAGTAAAGATTCATATTATGCCTTCTATCCAGACTGCCTCCTACTTAATACTTTAGAAATATATACACAGTCACCTAAGGGCTGGAATGGATGTGCTTTTGTCATAACAAAAACACATCCTCCCTACCTACGACTTGAACCTTCCCTTTCAAAAAGGGCATCAAGGCTTGGCTCTTCAAGCAAGCCTACTCAGAAGCTAATCAAACATAGCCTTCATCCCACTTACCTCCCCTGCCATCCCCGATATTTTCGCTTCCAACCCACTCTCCTCCCCACACTCACCCTGCCCCTGACACCCCATCTGCCCTCGAGGTGTCTCCCCTCTATCCCACCCTCCACACCTCTCCCACCTGTTACCTCCCCCCTCACTCTGTCTGTCACGGAGACTCCCCCAAGGACATAATGTAAACGAGCACTCCGCCTGACTTTATCAATCAAGAAAACAGTCACAAATATGTTACTTATCGAAGTTTTTCTTTTTTTGTTATCTCTCACAGTTCAATTATTGTTTATTCCTATCAATTCGCTCTGGTCTACCCTCTCTCCTTCTCGCTGCTCTTTCTCCTCCCCCCCCATCTCACCTTTTTCTTGCCTGCTCCTCCTACCCCTCCCTGTTCATTGTAATTTTCTGCCTGCTTCAGTTTTTTGTAAACCGGTGTGATGTGGGTCCACGAATGTCGGTATAGCAAAAGTTCATAAATAAATAAATAACTGAAAGCATCATGTAGGGAGACAAAGTGATGCGCCCATGCTCAACACAAAGTGGATCAGCCAGATGTGCACTTACAATCGTTAGGTGCTCTGCTGACATATAGTCCACTGATCTAATAACTTGACCACACCGTCTTCCTGTCTCACATTGCAGAGAACAGATGGCACGGCTTGCTTTTAAACTTTCACGCATAAATCTTAAATCAGCTGCAGAGGGGTAATGCCACTTTCTTTACTTTCACTAAATACATTTCATCCATATACCTTCACAGAAGGAGGCCTGGAACGATTCTCGGCTTGGACATTTCTGATAGCTGCACATAATTTCTGCACTAAAACAAAAGATCAGAAAATGACATCACATTTGGTTCGTGCACTGCATGTCACATTACCCACAACCAATCCTACACCGGTTCCCTTCTTTTCTTACAGTGCGGTTTTGTAATAAGGCCTTTGGTGCGTCACTCAGTTTAGCTGGGATATCATCCTCATTATGGACCAATCAGGTGCAGCATTTGTCATGGATTTGTGGCTCTCTTCTAAACATGGTTGCTTCCAAGCAGCTATTTAGTAAATAGTTTTGAGAATGCCCTGAAAGTAAAAGTCTTTAACTGATCCCGCGTCAGTACTACCACTAAATACAAAACAGTTTTGTTTGTCACAGCCTTTACCAGATGATCTCTGATTCCTGATGTTTTTTCAATACTACTTGTCGCCATGTGCAATTTGAAAATACCGTGCAATGCAGAGTAAATACTTTTTAAAAGTAGGAATCTACAATATAAATACTCCAGAGGCATGTTTAAATTTAATTTTTGCCAAACTATAAAAATCTGCTCTTTACCTTGAGAATCTAGTTCCAGTTTTGCCATTTTGTAGACAGTTGTGCTGTGACCAACCACAACCTTTCGGTTAATCCCTCTAGAAATGAATGTGCACAAAACCTGTTGAGAGAAAGAACAAGCACAAAGTGTCTTCTTTGTACAGCACTAAGAACCCAATCCATTGCTGAACACCGTTAGACTCATCCAGTCACTGCCAATAGAACTGCAGCTTAAACACTGCTTCCCTGCCACAATGGTTAGAATTGGCAGGCTAAGAATAATGCAGCTGAGACTTCTAGAAGTTTATTTGTAGAACTACAACTATATGAGGATAGGGGTTAATTCACTTGTGAGGCTGGAAAGAAAGCAGTGAAAAATAGCTATTTGAGTTGGCTGGTGAAATATTTGCTGTACAGGAGTAGAGGGCTGTTCAGGAGGGTGCATAGATTCAAAATGGACACAAATGAAGGATTTAGTGCCTGCTTCACACCAAGCCACGGAATGCATTAGCTGCCTGTGCAGGAGCTTCATCATCCCTTCTCCGACATACATATGTTCCATATTCATTATACAGCTTATGTATTCAGACACTTGTTACATGTTCCCTATTCATTCACTTGTTATATGCACCGCATTCATTCTCTCTTGTTATATGTAACGTATTTAACATATTCTACTGTTCTATGTACAGCTTCTGGCTAATGTACAGGGTTATGCACAGCCTTTGGCTAAGTTACAGTTTTATGTAAACCGGAGTGATTTGTATTTCATACAGGAACCTCTGTATATAAAAATTAAAAATAAATAAATACAGTCTCCCGCATGATGCCGATGATTATATAGAAAAAAAGACAGTGAAAAAAAATCTGACTATGTGCAGATCAGGATGTCAGCATGAACCAAGGGCAAAAAAGGTAAAAACGCACATCCACACTACCTCATTTGTATACACACTAAAACAATTATTCTACCTGGCACCTCAGGAATCAATGGGGAAACTGTGTTCAGATACATGCAATGTTTGCAGCGATATCAGTGATTATAATGGTGCAGTGTGAGACGTGGGTAATGTAAGACAAACCAGGAAGCAAGTGTGAAGAGGACAGGCAGGAGAGCCACCAGGAGATAAAGGTGATGGTTGAGCTCCCGACCTAATATGGAGATAGATATGTACTTGTATGCTGGGGACCAGGAAAGGGAGAGATGACTTCTTTTGCCTGTAAATATTATATCCTATGAAATCCAGAAAGCAGCTCTGCTTGGCACAATGCAAAGAGAGCATTAGAAGTAAGTCTGAGAGGCTGAGGTCATACCCAGCATACCCTGACATACGAGCGAGATTCACTCCTGTCATGGTATGCACAAAACTAACCCATTTTGAAACACAATCCTGTGAAAGAATCTTTACTTGTAGATACCTGCTGGCCTTGCATGCCAGTACTTCTCTCTGCCCCAAAGAGCACAAGATGCCTCTTAGTTGTGCTTAGGCAGCATGTAGCCAAAAGTATTGTTTCATACACCATATATTTTTAGCCATAACATAAAGAGGGGCTCCTTTAGGTGTAACTAGCCAGGAGAGAAAACTACATATGCATTTTGAAGTTTCTAAAATTGACATGGGTGGGCAAACATGCATGTTTTAGAAATTGTAAATTTACTTTTAGCTGCATAAAGAGTCAATATTCAGCAACAATGTATGCAACAATAATATTTTAATATTATCTGGATTGGTGAAGACCAAAAAGTAGGTGCATAGGAGTGCCACTTAGGTACCCTCCTGAAAATGTATCCTGGGCAGGTGTCACATGCTCATGTTTATTGCATAACTGAGAGAGGATGACAGCCGGTTCTGGCATCTCTTATAACCCCCAAGCATTGCTCCTTCAGCAAATCCTCCAAGACCAACGCACAATAAAGCTCTGGAATTTGTTGCCAGAGGATGTGGTTAGTGCAGTTAGTGTAGCTGGGTTTAAAAAAGGTTTGGATAAGTTCTTGGAGGAAAAGTCCATTAACTGCTATTAATCAAGTTTACTTAGGGAATAGCCATTGCTATTAATTGCATTCCCATGTTCAATATCCACACTGCAGTTTTAGATACTTTTTTTTTTTTTTTACCCAATCTGGAGACTTTTCACGGTGGATCTGATGATTTTCTTGAAACTGGAATTGACAACATTGCCCTGACTCACCTCTGCTTATTCTACCTTTGACACTGCACCAGTATCCCCACACAGTGTGCCCTGTTTTCATAGTGTTCAACATCCTCTCTTTCGCCCCTAAATCCCTTTCTATCCTTCTCTTGTACTCCACCTATTCGACAGTGCTACTCTTCCCCCCCCCCCCCCCCCGAAGCTAATCATCAATCAGGCAAAACAACAAAATCTTCTTCTCTTAATCTCGCCTCTTACCTTTAACTGCAGGTCCCAGGCAGCAGCTGGGTTAGGAGGCTTCAGCAGGGTAAAGTGGGGAAGTGAGCAGCTTCGCGTTCAGCACTCAGACGCGGGGATGATCCGGCAGCAACAGCAGGTTCAAAGATGAAAGCAGACAGCCCTGCCGGAGGAGCTCTCCTTCTATGCGAGGGCAGGCACCTTCCTCTTTCTTCCGGGTTCTGCAGCCGCCCCGCTGCTTCTGTCACCTCTGATTGGCTGCTGCCCAAGAGTCATCACTCTGCGACTGCTGGGCGGACGGAGGCAAAGGAGAAAAAAAAAAGCCAACGACAGCAACACAGGGAGCTGCTAACCCTCAGCTGCAAGCCCGAGAGCAGCCCAACCCGCTCACAAATCTTTTTTCCCCCCGCACAAGGGGGTTAAATTGTAGCCCAATCCGGCAACACTCGGTCCACAGGCGGAGCTCGCGCCGCCCTCTCACCCCGGCAACCAAGAAGCAAAGCCCAGCCCGCCAATGGGAACGGAATCCTCACCCGGCGCATGACGCGGGGAGAGCCAATCCGAGCACCGTTGATAGAGACGGGGAGTGGGGCGGAGCTCGCTAGGCTCCCTGCCGCCAGGAAAGCCCGCCCTCTTTGAGCGTCAACGTTCCACCTTACACGTGTCTGTTGGGCAGCAGCCAATCAGAGGTGACAGAAGCAGCGGGGCGGCTGCAGAACCCGGAAGAAAGAGGAAGGTGCATGCCCTCGCATGGAAGGAGAGCTCCTCCGGCACCCTGCTCTCACCTCCGCTGTGCTGCTGGCAATTTTTGAGACGGCAGGGCTGTCTGCTTTCATCTTTGAACCTGCTGTTGCTGCCGGATCATCCCCGCGTCTGAGTGCTGAGCCCGAAGCTGCTCACTTCCCCACTTTACCCTGCTGAAGCCTCCTAACCCAGCTGCAGCCTGGGAAGTGCAGGTAAAGGTAAGAGGCGTCATATACAAACGTTGTCTAACGCACACATTCAATTCTCTCCCCTTACATTGTCACTCACACGCTCCATCTCTCTCACAAACACACGTCTCTCTAATTTTAATAAAATATACCTCTCCTCTTCATAAATCTCGTGCATGCTCTCCCCTTCCCTCTCCCTCATATGTTCGCCTCTTCTCTCTCCCTGGTTCACACACTTTCCTTCATAAGCTCTCTGTCTCCTTCACACACTCACACACACACGGGCTCTACCAGTACTCTGGCTCCTATTGGAGTACTGCCCCTCCTTCTGGCTTTGCAGCAGGATTCCCACTGCAATGAGACATCTGACCCACCTAATGTATGGTTTCTGCGGTCTTGGAAGTAGGTCCTGCGAGAACAGCATATAATCTGCTGGTCACTACAAAAGCTAAACACTAGCGGAAAAAAAAGACACCTCGGGAACTCGTCATCTCATTGACATAGCAACACTGGCCCTACCTTCAGCCTGCCCCTGCTGTTTTCAACCTTGCTATTAGCTGTGCAGGAGCGGCGTGGCAACAGCAGCCACGCTGAACCAGGAAAAACACAATACTGCTGGGGCCCATGTGTGCTGTGTATACGGGAGCAGATTAAGATTTGTTGGACTGCATGCTCATGGGCTATCGCTGCGCACCTCTTCAGAAGACGACAGCTGCAGATGCATCCCAGCACCCCTTTGATCTTCCTGTGCTGGTTCACAACTGTGATTAAGTACTGACCACTGCCTATAGGCTCTATGGCAGGCCAATGCACACTCGGCACTGTGCCATCCCTGCAATAGGCTTGAACTCTGCTATTTTTTTTCTCCGTACCCTATCCACGGGATGTGGACCGTGCAGAGGTGATTTGATTTTCTGACCAGAGCAGGGCGCCTCTTGATAAAATAGGCCATCTCTGCAATAGCATGAAATGCACACCTGAATGGGAGTGAGGGTGGGAGAGATGCAGAGATGTATAGTCCCTGTTGGGTTTTTGTTTTTTTTTTATTGCTTTCTCTCACCCTTTTTCCCTGTCTTGCCTCTATCCTCTCTCAAAACTTTGGTAAAGAATTTGTTGCTCATGGGGTATCTTGCTCTATCAGGAGTCACAATTAACTTTTCAGTGTCAGAACTATTCCAAACTGGACGAAGAGCAATGGTGGAATGACCTTCTGTGTATACTGTGGTGAGGGAGGGGTTTCAATATTTATTGTATTTGTACACTTTTGGACATCCACCTACTGACATACTGTAAATGTGTAAGTTTTTGTTTTTAGTACATCAGAAATAATAAAAGTAATGAAAATACCATTTATATTAGCTTTATTTGATCCTCTGAAGATTGGGCTTCCCTTTTCCTTGGGTAGTTAGGCCGTGGAGAGCGGGATGTAGTTTAAACTAAGTGGGGGGAGAGATGCAGTGGAGCTCAGCCTTTTCATAACACTGCTGACTGATCAGTGGCACTGTAGGTGTTTAAGAATCCCCTGTATTGAACCAATTCCTTTCCTCTATTTATGGAGGGGTCATTTTTGACACACTCTTCTCCTCCCCCCCCCCCCCCCCCCCAAACAAAATAATTTTTTTAAAGTTGGCTTCCGTGAGCAGTGCCAGCTTTTAAGTGTCCTGCACCACTACTACTGCTTTAATTCAGTGGTTTTTTGTCCAGGATGTCCATACAAGTCCGCTTTTTTTTTTTCCAGCAGCAGAATTAGGGTTGTTGATGCCAGCTGGCTCTGTGTATTCAGGACCGGCTGATCTGGTTCTAGTATTAGCAGACCAGGCTTCTGGTTTTCCTGAGAACAGCAGGCCGGCAAGTCCATGCATAAGTGGAGTAAAACCTGGGACTGGATCACCCTGTCCTGAAAGCAGAGCCAGTTGGCAATCCTAACTATGTTCATATAGAGAAAATTTGTATTGAATACAGCTTTTGGAACAGCGCATTATTTATGTATTTATTTACTTAACGTTTTTCTATACCGACATTCGTTGTTGGACATCATGTCGGTTTACAGGCAACTTGGAGTCAGCAACAGAGCTTTACAGTGTAACCAACATAAGTTTTACAGAGTAACTATAATAACAGTTTAACAGAAACAGCTATGCTAATGCTTGAAGTAATACGTTGTGCTTAGCAGACCTCACAGTTTGACTTACAGTTGTGAGGCACATTTTTTGCGCTCAGACTTTACATCCGAATCAGCATGGAGTATTGTGTGTAGAACTCTGTGCACTGGTAGCACCCTGGCATGGAAATACCTTGCAAATGAATCATAGAAATGATGGCAGAAAAGGACCAAATGATCCACCCAGTCTGCCCAGCAAGCTTATGCCAGTATCTGCTGCACCGTGCAGGTTACCCCCATGCTTATCAGTTTCCCAGATCGTAAGAGTCAGGGCCCTCGGATGCTGTTTGAATCCAATTTCCCTTAAGCATTGCTGTGAAAGCAGAGAGCAATGATGGAGCTGCATCAAAAGTATCAGGCTTAGTGAGTAAACGTAGTAAGCGCAGCGACACCTTGTTACCCCCATGTTTGTTTATTCCCCAAACCATAAAAGTTGAGGCCCTTGTTGGGTGCTATAAAAGACAGCTGAAAGGCAAGCGGGTGCAGGAAGCCAAGCATGCGGTGATGGTCTATGCCTTCTTCACCCCACAGCCGGAGACTGATTCTGTACTCAGCCAGGAAGGGCTGAGCTCAGGTAAAGAGTTAAAAAAAAAAAAATGGCATGGAGAAAGAGTTTTGGTAGGGATTCCTCCGGTCTCCGTGCTCGGCTTGCTGATCCGGCTCCATTGGAGCTCAAGGGATGTGGGCAGCCTTTTTGGCTAGGCTCTGTTTGCTGCGTGATAGTCCACCATAGCATCTTCACACATCTTTTCCTGTGCATTAGGCTCTTCAGACCCATCAGTTCGTGCGAGTGCATCTGGGCATCCAGTTGTGTGTCCAGGTTTTGGACGTTTAGTTGATAGGGATGTCTGTCTCAGGCACGCGCTTCCCTATATGCACAATTGGGCCTTGCGGATGCTGCAGGCCTTGGCTTGCCGGGAGCCATTCCTTCGAATGATTCCCGGGGCAATACAGCTGCATACTGTTCTTTCCTTTTTGCCAAAAGTGGTTTCAGATTTTCACTTGAATCTGTCCATTTTCCTGCCTTCTCTGGACAGGGAAAGAGATGCGGAGAAATATCTCCTGTTGCGGCCCTTGGAAGGCAAGAAACATATTATGAGGTTTCTGGAGGTTTCTAAACCTCTCAGGAAGATGGATCACCTGTTTTGTTCTCCACGGTGGAAGTAAACGGGACAAGCCAGCTTTATGAGCTGTAATAGCTCGCTGGATTAAGGGGTAGTCACGGCCATGAATGTGGATGCTGAGCAGTGTTGCCTAATCAGGTTAGGGCTCAGGCAGTGTCATGGGCGGAGGTTAGATTGTTGTCTCCCATCGACATTTGCTGAGCTGTGACATGATCCTCCTTACACACCTTTTCCAGGTATTATTGTCTGGTTGTGCACGCCTGAGAGGATGCAGCCTTTGCACATGTGGTTTTGACTAGACCACGGGCAGCCTCCTGCCCTGTTCAGGAGTAGCTTTGGTACATCCCACTTGTTATGGATCCACCTGTCTAAATGCTAAGAAATGAGAAATGTAGTACTTACCTGATAATTTCCTTTTATTTAGTATAGACAGGTGGATCCATCTTCTGCCCTTGGCTGTCACTGGGTTGTCCTATTGTCCTGCATATACAATATACAACATCACTATTGTATATTGATTTATTTTATATAAACTACCATTGTTTTAAACATTTGTTATTTTTTATTGAATATTTTTGTAAATTTTTTCCCTCTTTTATAATTTAATAATCTTATTTTTTCTCCTTTCATATTTATTTATATTTGTTTTTATTTTTTATTATGTAAACCGTTTTGATTAAACACTGTTTGTAAAGACGGTATACAAACACTTTTAAATAAATAAATAAATAAAATGGCTACGTGGTCCAGGGTAACTGGTAAGTGTTAATCTGGTCCTTAGACTAGTGTTAATACATTTTGTCTGAGCTCATTGTTTTCCTGTTAGGTTAATTCTGAAATGGTTACCTGTTGTTAATCAAGTTTTGTTAGTCTGTCCACATTTGGCTTTTGCAGAGAATACTGGCAGGCTGATGTCAGTGCAGGGATGTATATACCGTGATGTCAGCTTTGCTTTGTCTCCATCTGCTGGTAGAGGTGTATAACCCTCTTGTTCTGGATCTGTCTACTTATCAGGTAAGTAGTAATTTCTCAGTTTTAATCATTGGGTCTGCTGCTTTGAAGTTTCTTACAAACAGGCCAATACAGTAAAATGCGGCCGCGGTTACCCTGCTTCTAACCCGCTTTCTACTCACAATTTGGCCGTGTTAGACCAACCCGCGATTCACTATCCCTTTTAACCCATCCTTACCGCCTCTTTAAATCAACGGGTAACCCTTTCCGCACGCGGCATGTATATTGCATGTAAACGATGGGATTAGCTATTCCCTAACAAACAAACTGGGAATCAGTAGATAACCACAGAAATAATCTAGTAACAAAAATTGTGGAAATCGCAATATTGTAAATATTAGCCTAAGAAGGTGTCAGCAAGCCTGACGTTATATGTCTTTATAGCAGACACTAACCGGTCTACTCAATCATCCACCTTCATCGGTTTTTAATGTTTGAATACTACAAAAATTATTTATATAGAACTTTTTTCTTTCTTTTTAATTAAAATTGTCCTCCATGGAATTGTCCTCCATGGAATTATTGCAATAAGAATGAGCTGTCCGATAAGAGTCTGATATACTTTGAATTCCATGGAGGACAATTTTAATTAAAAAGAAAGAAAAAAGTTCTATAAAAATAATTTTTGTAGTATTCAAACATTAAAAACCGATGAAGGTGGATGATTGAGTAGACCGGTTAGTGTCTGCTATAAAGACATATAACGTCAGGCTTGCTGACACCTTCTTAGGCTAATATTTACAATATTGCGATTAGCTATTCCCTCCCATACAGTAACGCGCGCCCCGACTATCGCTTTTTTACCCTGCCGTTTTGCCGCGCGTTTAACCTGCTAACTTACCGCCTACCCTTACCCCTGCGTTAGAGGCAGGGGTAAGGGTAGGCGGCAAACTTTCCCCCAGCCCCCGCTCACATCTTCATTTCCCATTACTGTCTGGACATTCTATCCAGAAGTGACAGTATATTTGGACTAGAAGTTTGGCGTAGCCTGTTTTCCCAGTAGTCCATTCTCCGCAATGGGTTCTGGGTTGCTTTATTCAGTAAGTGCTCCACTGCAGCCCTCAGCTTGAGACTCCCCACATGTCATGGCTAATTCAGCCCTGCTTATCAATGGAGAAATCATTTGCTTACTGTAAACAGTGTTCTCCATAGATAGGTGAATTAACCATGCTTAATACCCTGCTCTCTTCCCTGGAGAATCAACTGCCTAGCTAAAAGCTAAGCTCTACAATCAACTGAGGAATTCATGAGACAGCACGCACACAGGAACTTCTGCACATGCTTAATAGTCAAACTTTATTGAACTAGAGAAATGAGTCCTTTCAGCACCACTGGATGACGTCGCCCATGTGTCATGGCTAATTCGTCCTGCGGTCTACGATAAGCAAACTTGCTTTCCTCTTGTTATCTTTTAATTTCATTCTTAGAAAAGGGTGATTAATTAAAAGGTAAAGACTGTGCGTGTTAGCTGTACTTGTATTTGGTCTTTAACTGGAACGTGTATTAGTTGTTACCTTGAGCTAGTTATCTGTTTAGATGGAGTTCAGAATTGAACACACCTGGGATGGCTTACCTGTGAACCACGAGCCAGCGAGAATCCAGCTGAAGCCATGGGTTGAAGGATTGCTGATGGAGGTCAATGCTCCTTTCTTCGACGATCCTCCTGCACCGCCCGGTGAGCCAGGAAAGCCTTTCGACAAGCTTTGGGACTATGAAGGTAAATGAGAGTTTTAACTCCGAGTGATACAGTGTAACAGGGTCATCCAAAGTGTGTACATCGGCGGAGCTCCCTCCCATAGATCTAGCCCGCAATTTAAAAAAAAAAAAAAAAAAAAAAAAAGTCCCTTACAAGCATTCACAATGTATTTGCTGCCTGGGGAATAGGCCATGGTACTGTGAGCTGTTCAGTGTGGGGAAAGGGGGATTTTTGCTATTTACTTACATGTTATTTCACACCCTCCCCATTAAGCACAGGGTAAGTCCACCCAACAGTAAGACATGAACTCACAATAATTAAACAGTATATAAAGTCAGAGTAGCACCCACCCAACCCATTAGTAAACAGATACTCTTCTGACAAACCTTCCTACAGCCTTCAAAATGACTTTGCAAAGAGCCAGGTATTTCATTCATTTTCCGAAATTAAGTAGTTCAACTCCGTGAATATCTCAGCTGGCACCAAATTCCAGCAGGACGGCACAAAGCAATTAAATGGAATGAATAAGCTGAAAGCAGCACATCTTCTTCTAAAATATGGGCTCAGGTGTAATGCCTTAAACACAATACGGAGGGTCTTCGACAAACATCTACTTTCAACTGGTAACCAGTTGAAGGTCCATCACTGGCGTAATGAGATGATCAACCTACTTCTTCTCTCTAACCGTAACCTAGCCAGTGTGTTCTGCAGAATCTGTCGTCATGTAATCCTTCTTGGGCATCCCTTGATATAGCACATTGCAATAATCTAATCTGTCGCTGTTTTACAAGCAAAACAGTTTGCCAGGTCTTTGAAAAACAACCAGGAATACCCCTTTCTTAAGTAAACGAGCAAACGCCCCCCAAACTATTGAGCTGATTGGATCTCACATAGCTTGCCATGCGATGAATCGATAAAACGCCTCCAAGCTCTTGCCTGCCGTCTTAGGCTGCAGAGTGATGACATGCACACATGGTAGCGTCTCTATTTCCTGCCCCTGTCTACTTAACCCCAGCAATTCTGTCTTTTTTTTTTCTGGATTTACTTGTGATTTTGTTTATCATTAGCCATGTAGCCTGTGCCCCTAACACACATTCAAATTTGTTACTACTAGAGCTTGACTCTGCCCTGCTGAAATCCCCAGCTGTGCATCATCTGCAAAAAGAAGTGGCAATGAATATTAAAGTCTTTGATGATAGAAATTAAAGGCTAAGAAACATTTAAACAGTAAGGGATTGCTTGTTTGGTTCCCCCCCCCCCCGGACACTGACTCGTTTGTATCCATCCAAAATTTATTTTATACCGAAGTATAGCACGTTGCCTTCACTCGGTTTACATTTTAAACAACTTAATACATATAACACATTTGAATGATAATTAGCACGTTTACAAGCAACTAGATACATTACAGCTCAGTGTTGATCTCAGATGGTCCTTTCTACTCCCAAATATTTCAATCGTGCCAAAATCAAACAGTGATCGGCTGTGTCGAATGCTGGAGGTTCAAGAACCACCAGCATGGAATCCCCGTGCCTCTGTCCGCAGCAGTCCGAACATCATTCACAGTTGACAGCCAGGCTGATTCTTTCCTGTGTCCTCACCTAAACCCAGCGTGCAATGGGTGAAGCACCACCTCCTTCTCTCTAAATATTTTAACAACTGGAAGTAAATTGATTTCTCTGTCGCCTTACTCTCAAAAAGGGAAGGTTTGACACAGGACGTTGGTATAATAATTTAAGGACTTGAGACGCTATTTAAAAAAAAAAATAGGCCAAATAATACTCTGCTTCAGTCCAGGAGAAATAAAGCTGTGATCTAATGAAGCATTAATAATACAAGCTAGTACAGGAGCAAATTATTTCCATTTGGCCATTATGAACTTAGCTGGCAAAGAATCTAATTGATAGAATCCAGCTTTTATCTCCTTCAAAGTGGTCATGGCCCCCACATCTCAGACACTCGGGCAAAAGCACAAACTGTTTTTTTTGTTGTTTTTTTTTCTGAACACATATCCTCCAGTTTTTGACCCATAATCCGTTCAATCTAGGGAGATTCTAGGTTTGTTGAAGCCTCAATAGACTCCCTGATTACTTCAATTATTTTAATAAAAAAAACTTTTAAAGCCTTCAGCTGTTAAGACCAAAAATATCTAAGTTCTGGGCCTGATACAGACCCCGCGAATGATGCTTGGAACAACTTGGGAAATTTTCTACTGTGTGTTTTGTTCTTGCTTTCTCTCTCAGTAATTATTGGACTCTCAGCCAGATCCAACTCTCCCTAGAGGACCTGCATCAGTAATTTATTCTGGGCTGCGACCCAGCACCTCCATACTCGCCGTCCAGCTCAAAATCGTAATAAAAGAATTCTCAAAGGCAGTTTTACACGGTAGACAAATAGCATTAATGTTCAAAATTATTTTTTCGCCACACCAGGATTTTATCCTTCCAATAGAAGGGGAGGACTTGCTGGGCTTTCTAGCCTTAATATGCCTATTTTCATATCCTACTTCATTCGGATTTTAAAAAATTCTCTCATTGCTTAGTAGGAGACCATCATAATCCAATACAAGATGTTCCTTTATGACCTTTCAGCAGCTTACTGGGTTTTTACAAAGTAACTAGCATTGGTGGCTGCGCACCTCAGAAAGTGTGACGCATTCATTTCTCCATACTTAAAAGGACAGACTTATTAAGAGCAACTCTGAAGCCTGTACAAGAGAGGCCTTGCAATTGGTGAGTCATCTCTTGAGTATGGGATTCATCATCAAGTGGCACACTTTAAAACAAATCTGAGAAAATTATTTTTTACTCCTCGTACAATTAAGCTCTGGAATTCATTGCCAGAGGATGTGGTTAGGGCAGTTAGTGTGGCTGTGTTTAAAAAAAAGGTTTGGATAAGTTCATAAGAAATTGCCATGCTGTGTCAGACCAAGGGTCCATCAAACCCAGCATCCTGTTTCCAACAGAGGCCAAAACCAGGCCACAAGAACCTGGCAAATTACCCAAACACCAAGAAGAACCCAAGTTACTGATGCCAGTAATAGCAGAGGCCATTCCCTAAGTCAACTTGATTAATAGCAGATAATGGACTTCTCCAAGAACTTATCCAATCCTTTTTTAAACACAGCTACACTAAGTGCACTAACCACATCCTCTGGCAACAAATCCCAGAGCTTAATTGTGTGTTGAGTGAAAAAGAACTTTCTCTAATTAGTTTTAAATGTGCTTCTTGCTGGGTTTAAAAAAGGTTTGGATAAATTCTTGGAGGAGAAGTCCAATAACTGCTGTTAATCAAGTTGACTTAGGGAATGGCCACTGCTATTAATTGCATCAGTAGCATGGGAAGATCTTAGTGTTTGGGTACTTGCCAGGTTCTTGTGGCCTGGTTTGGCCACTGTTGGAAACAGGATGCTGGGCTTGATGGACCCTTGGTCTGACCCAGCATGGTAATTTACGTTCTTATGTAACTGGATCTCTAAAACAGCCATGTGGAATTTAGTCTGTACTATTGCATCCCAGTACTGCCCAGAGACCGACTCCTCCTGTCAAGACAGCAGGTTTGTTTTCAAAAATCTATTTAAACTCTGCAATCACTCAAATGTTAAGTTGGCTTGCTGAAAAGGTAGATAGTCCTTAACTTGGGAGAACCCAAATGTCTGACTGTTCATCCTGTTTGTCCATGGAGAAAGCAGATTTTGCTCAGCTGTAACTGGTATTCTGTATGGACAGCGGGGCCCAACAGTCTGCATTTCTCCATAGAGTTTAATCCCCCCTTTACTCTGCATGCATCAGCTTTGAGAAGGGGCTGCTGGGCGCAGTGCGTTTACTGCATGTATGCAACAGCTTTTACCAAGAAGCTGACCCTTTCCATAGATGGTGCCAGGCAATGTTTGTTACCCTCCTTTGGGACTGTCAGTCCTGCCATCCACCAGTTTACAGGTGAGCAGCTTTTCTTTCTGAGGGCAGAGGTGACTCGGGGTTCGGATTAGATAACTAGCTTATTAGAGGAGGAAAAGCAAGGTTTTGTTTTCCTGACCAAAGGCACTTTTGCTTCTAAGCACAACATTTAATAAAACTGGGGTTATGGTGAACCTTTGAATACACCCCGACTCATGGGTCGTCCACACAAGAACATCCTGCATCATCTCTGGTATCAGAAGTCTAAGGTTGGTTGGAATAGTGAGTGTTATACAAGTTTAACCCCTTATAGGAGCACACATTCAAGTAAGGTGCAGCTGGAATCCTTGCAGGGGTCCATTTGGACCCATCAGTTTTTCAAGAGCAAACCATTTTTAGTAATTAAATGAAACTTGGTATTATTGTGTATTGGCAAGTCAGGATCAAATGCTTAAAAATCAACATTTTAGAAACCAAACTATTTATTCACCTTTTAGCTTTATAGCTTAAAAACAATACACAAATATATTACATAATGGTTGTTCTCTCTCTTTTTTTTTTTTTTTTTAAGTGGTGGAAGCATTTTTCTTGAATGATAGAACAGAACAGTACCTGGAAGTTGAACTTTGCCCGTAAGTATCAGATATTTTTCTATTTGGCATTTAGATTTCAGTGCTGTATCCAGCAACTGATTGGTGCCATAGTCTGGAGGAGGGAAATATCCTGGGATTCATGCTATGTGTGTAAAATTTAAAAAAGATGCCAAACTAGAGAATCGGAGCAGTTCTGAGCTGGATGTAATTGAGGAGCCACAAAAAAAAAAAGTAAACCTTAAGTCTCATCGCCATTCATTCGGGCCGAAGCAATAAATCAGATCAATCTCCTCCAAGGCTTGCCCTTCCAACCTCCAGACCCTCAAAGAATTCTCACCACCGATGCTTCCAATCTCGGCTGGGGAGCCCATGGGGCCAATCTGCAGACACAAGGAGCTTGGTCTCCAGAGGAAGCCAAACACCAAATCAATTTCCTGGAGCTATGAGCAATCAGATATGCTCTCAGGGCACTACAGGATCGCCTGTCCAATCAGGTCATCCTGATTCAGATGGACAACCAGGTGGCCATGTGGTACATCAACAAACAGGGAGGGATGGGCTCCTACCTTCTGTGTCAGGAAGCTGCGCAGATATGGGCGGAGGCCCTCTCCCACTCGATGTACCTCAAGGCCACCTACTTGCCGGGAGTGGACAATGTGTTGGCAGACAAGCTAAGTCGCGCCTTTCAACCGCACGAGTGGTCTCTCAACCCCTCAGTGGCGGACTCTATCTTCCAACAATGGGGTTACCCTCACATAGATCTCTTCGCGACATGTCAAAACCGCAAAGTAGAGAACTTTTGCTCTCTCACTCGCAGCCAACACTCTCACAACCAAGAGATGCATTCCCCCTCTCATGGGCGACATGTCTCCTATATGCATTCCCTCCACTTCCACTTCTCTCAAAGACTCTCGTGAAGTTACGTCAGGACAAGGGAACCATGATCCTGATAGCACCTCACTGGCCTCGCCAAGTGTGGTTTCCAATACTTCAGGATCTCTCCATTCGCAGTCACATTCCCTTGGGAAAGAACCCGCTTCTGATTACGCAAAACGATGGGTGCCTGCGCCACCCCAATCTGCAAGCCTTGTCCCTGATGGCATGTATGTTGAAAGGTTAATCCTTCAGCCACTTAACCTTTCTGAATCAGTTTCCCGTGTCCTGATTGCTTCACGGAAGCCTTCCACGAGAAAATCCTACCTTTACAAATGGACCAGGTTTACGTCATGGTGCTCTTCTCAATCCACGTTTTCTGAAGGGCTTGCTTCACCTCAAGCCTCCACTGCGTCCTCTGACCCCCTTCTTGGGACCTCAACCTGGTTTTAGGAAAGCTCATGAAACCACCATTCGAGCCTCTCCACTCTTGTGAACTTCGCTATCTCACATGGAAAGTGATTTTCCTTTTGGCAATCACTTCGGCTCGCAGAGTTAGTGAGTTACAGGCCCTAGTTACCTATCAGCCTTACACTAAACTTCTGCAGGACCGGGCAGTACTCCGCACTCACCCTAAGTTTTTGCCTAAGGTAGTATCAGAGTTTCATCTCAATCAATCTATTATACTACCTACATTTTTTCACAGGCCCCATTCCAATCCAGGAGAGCAGGCTCTGCATACCCTTGACTGCAAACGGGCTCTAGCCTTCTATCTAGACCGTACAGCTGCCCACAGGAAGAGCACTCAATTGTTTGTCTCTTTCCATTCCATCAAATTGGGGCAGCCTGTGGGTAAGCAGACTCTCTCCTCCTGGTTGGCGGACTGCATATCCTTTTGCTATCAGCAAGCAGGCATTCCACTTCAAGACCGTGTTAAAGCACACTCTGTGAGGGCCATGGCGACTTCAGTAGCACACCTTCGATCGGTGCCGCTTCCTGACATTTACAGGGCTGCCACCTGGAGTTCTCGCCATACCTTTACAGCCTACTATTGCTTGGACACGG
The DNA here is from genome assembly GCF_901001135.1 of Rhinatrema bivittatum. Classification (NCBI taxonomy): domain Eukaryota; kingdom Metazoa; phylum Chordata; class Amphibia; order Gymnophiona; family Rhinatrematidae; genus Rhinatrema; species Rhinatrema bivittatum. Next base: position 21,259,804 of record NC_042615.1, read on the forward strand.
CCGGAAGACAAGATTCCATCTTTGGCCAATCTGTCCTGTGTAACCTATTCACAACTTGATGTACCAACACCTTTCCGCCTGCCCGGTAGGGTTCAGGATGCCCTCTACCAAATTCCACCCCAGTCATTGTGCCTGTTGGACGTCTTTGGGTACATTTGGTGCATATCTCTGACATCCTCAGCTCAGTACTCCACCCATATGTGAGGACTACCATCCTGCTTGTCCTGTGAGAAAGCAAATGTTGCTTACCTGATGTAACAGGTGTTCTCACAGGACAGCAGGATGTTAGTCCTCACGAAACCCGCCCGCCGCCCCGCAGTGTTGGGTTCGTAATGTTTTGCTTTATTTTTTTCAGCACTGCCTGAAGCTTTTAAACAAGACTGAAGGGGGACCCCTGCTGGCTGCAGGGTTGGTGCCGTGCTGGGCATGCCCAGTAGGGGCCAGTCAAAGTTCTGGAAACTTTGACAAAAGTGTTCCGTGATTGGGCTCCATCCTGTGGTGTCACCCATATGAGAGGACTAACATTCTGCTGTCCTGTGAGAACACCTGTTACAGGTAAGCAACATTTGCTATACATACTGAACATGATAAACGCTGCGGAAAGGATTTCATACTGACACTGTGTTGGCTGTGAATATTTCCCAAATCACAGGTTCGTATGGTACGCGACCGCAGGGCTCGTTCACAAACACACGTATTTTTAACTCTACGGCGGTCCTAAAGGAGCGCATAGCCCAATGCATGAAAAACCAAGATACTGTAGATTACAACAGGCCTAAGTAAAAATCTTTCATTGAAGTTACTCTTAAATCTTGCATGGTAGCATAATCTGAATGAAGTAGTCACCTTTTTTTCCCTGGGAACCCTGGCAGAAGCATGGAAAGTCTCTTGTATTTGCCTCAGCATGGTAATTAAATTAATTTAATTATCTCAGTAAGTGTAATTCCTGAAACTACTATAGAGGTGATAATTATGAAGCTCTTCTCTCACCTTCCTATAAACGCATGAATCTCCGTTGCATGTGAAAAAGGTATTTAAGGAATTCTGTCACTTTTTATTAAACAGCGTTCACATCATCTGCAACCACCCCCTCCATTATAAGATTCATGCTGGGAGCCGACTCATTTGTTGTAGAGAAGTTAAAGCAGAATTCAGCTGCTACAATAAGGACTCCAGAGTGTTGTGACAAAGGGTGGTTTGGTTTTTAGTATAAAGTATTGCGTCAGGTTACCTGAGGTTCCCATGTCGTCGGGGGCAGACAGAGCCAGCCTTGCTTTATTTCATTAAATCTGTGGTCCTTTTTCTTGGAGACATCAGAACTACAAAGTCCATAGATGCAAAGGGGCAAACCCAGGACAGGCTCAGCATGCCACCGATGCCAAGCTGTCCTCCACTCAACATCAAAAGAGCGGTGGCCTGAAAATCATCATAGGCGCTCCTTTATTCTGTCGGAAACAAATGAAAATAGTTGTGTGGTCCCCAAAGTAAACATAACAACATAGAAATGACGGCAGAAAAAGACCAATCAGCCCATCCAGTCTGCCCAGCAAGCTCCCACACTTATTTTCCCATACTTATCTGTTTCACTAACCACCAAGTTCAGGGCCCTTGTTGGTAACTGTTTGATTCAAATTTCCTGCCCTCCCCCGTGGTTGATGCAGAGAGTAATGTTGGAGTTGCATCAAAAGTGAGCATAAGGCTTAATGGTTAAGGGTAGTAACCGCCGCATCAAGCAAGTTACCCCGATGCTTGGTTACCCAGACTGCACAGATCAATGCCTTGTTGGATGTTGTCTGAATATAAATCCTCTTTTCCACATTTATCTCTGCTGTTGAAGCAGAGAGTGACTCTGAATATGCTTTCAAAGTGATGTATCAGGCTTAATTGATTTAGGGTAGTAACCGCCGTAATAAGCAAGCTACCCCCACACTTATTTGTTTACCCAGATTGTGAAGTTCAGTCCTTGTTGGTTGTTGTCTGAATGCAAATCCTCTTTTCCACATTTCCCCTTGCCGTAGGACAATTTTTTTGATGAAGGGGGGATATCTGGGATTTTTTTTTTTTTTTTAATACTGTGTGTTAATTTTGGCAGGCATGGACAACATTTGCTGTTGCTACTTTCTGGCCGAAGAAAGCCATGGAAAGTAAGTGGCAAGCTTCCTGAGATGAACAATGTCTGCTGCAGGGACAAGCGAGCCGATGGCCTCTCGAGCCGTAGCTCAAATGGATCGGTTCCATTCTGAATTTTTATCCAGAGTTGACTGCAGCCCACTTCCTAGTGGAATCTGAACTTTTGCGGTCACTCTTAGTAGGTTTTTTTTTTCAGTGAGAACCAGTTTCGATGTGTCCGGTTTATTGGGTGGGAAGCTGAGCAGGAGGACTTAAGCAGCTCTCCCACCTATTCTGGGACTCTTCATGGCCGAATAACGGCAGACAGGCATCAGTGGGGAACCTTCGCTTTCAGTTTTTATTTTATTTTTACCAGGAATTTTATAGCATGAACAAAAATGATTTTGTACCTGGAAAAATGGCGAGTCGTTTGTTTTCCACCGATTCCTTCTGTTTGTTGTTCTTGCCGTCAATGCCGACGAATTCCTGTGAAAAATAAAACCTGATAATAAAGGACCCTAGACATCAGCACGTTCCTTGCCCACGTCCATGAGCTGAGTGTGGTCACAATGGACTACATTTTGTTCAGCTGTGTTGGATTAGGGTTGGTTTGTTTGTTTGTTTTTTCTCAGTAATACCATCCAGAGTGATGAACATCCGTGTAGAAGTCTGCATTTACGTGAAACTTAAATTCGATTGTTCAACATCAACTGGATATTAAACAAACATTCATATCGCCGGAGTCGTTTTCAGGCCAGATAAGGCTCAGATGTAATCCAAGCTGAGGCTTATTTTCTTCCCATCTCTAGTCTAATATTTACATATGGGCTGAATAATTTAGTTGTTCTTCGTTTGTCTGTCTGTGTTTTATTTAATCTGGCTGTTGTTTCCTTGCCCCCAGCAAGAGCTTGCTTTAACCTGTGAAGTGGACAGAAAGGAGACCAGATGGGAAGGCAGAGCTTACCTCCCGTGGAGCTATTTCCCACCGTGCGTTAATAAGTTTAATGCGTACGCCATTCATGGGTCCGAAGCGAGGCGAACCTATGAAGCTCTCTACCCTGTGCCTCCCCGTGACTTGCAGGAAGGACAGCAGCCTGATTTGTAAGTAGAGAATGATTATGTCAGAAACGTATCAGGCTAATCCTGGAACCATCTTTAATATCTGGACACGGATAATCTGCGGCTGTCAAGTTATATCCTTTAATCCATCAAAAAAAAAAAGTGCCCTTTCTAGCATAATCCTCCGGTTTAGTTTGATAAAGTTGTTTTATCTTTGAAGATTATTGAAAGTTTAAATAATCATTTTTCCTTTGCTTAAGGTCTTTAAGAATGATCAGAGATCTTCTTTTAGCACATAAAAGCAGGTTATTCTGCCACGAAAATATACTTTAGAAAAGGTAAAAAAAAAAAAAAAAAAATTCCCCTCCCTAATGGTAAGGCTGCTTGTACAGCTTGCAAAATATAATTTGTGTCCCATGAAATCTTTCACTCACTCAGACAGATATTACCAACATACAATTACAATAGGAATCTAAAGATATAGGGGCATATATATGAAAACCAGTTTTTTACGTATAGAGTATTAAGCTTATATTCTAAAGGATTTTAAAATCATTGAATAAATCTGCTGTGCTGTAATTTAGAGGAAACTTTTGGCTTAAGTATTGAAGGCACCATAAGCAATATAAGGGTGTTCTGTAACTGGTCTGATTTATTGTCCACCTCCTTCCTCCTCCCCCACCTGTCAGGACAGGCAGTGCCTTACACCGTTTCCTCTATCACCTCCCTTACCTGTGTAATCAAATAGCTCATAAAAGACCACAGGGTTTTTGCACAGAATCAGACTTTTATTTGTCAGGCTTCAGGTTTAGCAGTTAGAATAAACTAGACAATACATGTCTCTACAGTCCTTGCGGCTCAGCATCGTTAGTGAACTTAAACCTATCGGAGGCTTTGACTTGGTTTGGGTATATTAATAAACATAACTTTAGGAGATTACCTTCCATTTCACCCTGGAGCAGTCTCGGTGGGGGAGGTCTCTTTGGCAGTCTCTACCAAAGGGAGCCGGCATCCATGGTCTCAGTCGCTTGCTGGGCGAAGGCTTATCTGATCCCTGGAGAAGAAAAGATAGGTTCCCGACAAACAGCTGGGTAACAACAGGACTTCTTACACGCTCAGGACACCGGAGCTCATCTGCTTCTTCGCAGGGAGGTAGAGGAAGAGAAGCTGCTGAAGGGTGAATTTTCAAACCTGAGTGAGAGGGTTGTGCGTTGTCAGGTTATGTGCGAGGTGAATGCTCCCAATCCTTGTGCAATGTTTGAATAAGGCTCTTTTGAAAGTCCAGTGTTACAAAGAATGGTGTACTTTATTGTATGTGTTGAACAAATCATTGTAGTATACCTGGTGAGCAGTCCTTTCAGTGGACTGCTCACCAGATCTGTTGGGTATTTTTAATTTGCAAGTCGTGTAGCAGTAACTGTAATAGTTTGGTGGCAAATGAATCCCTTCTAAAGCGCTGGAGGGTTCTTTCTCAGCCACCCTCCTGAGCATCTGCTCCACCCATGGGAACAACATTTGCCTAGTATTGTGAAACAGACAAAATCACACTCCAGATATGACCCAGACTTGGACCAAAAGACCCCAAAAAATGTTTTCACCACCTGTCACGAAAGCTATGATGACACAGCGCATAGCAGCAGATAAAAGACCATTTGACCTACCTAGTTTGCCCAGTTGTCCTTGTCTGTTCTTCTCTAGCTAAAGATGTTTTCCACCTGTCAGCCATACAATCTTGGTCAGCTCATTACCAATGTTCTTTCTAATTTTTGAAGGCTATACGTGCAAAGGTTTTCTCTTGTGCAACTTTATGTAAGCCCGTATAATGCAAATAAGATCCGGATTTCTTTTGCGCACTATGTTTTCTCTGCGTGCGTGTGGGGTTCATGACCTCTGTGTGCGTACACAGAAACAACTCTGAGGAAACAGTGGTTCATCAGCCTTCCTTACCTTTGCCTGTACCTACTGTGCTAAAGGCGTCTCCCAACTGTCAGCTAAGCAAGCTTGATCCCCTGCAGAAGATCATGCCTTTTTCTTTTGATCCTTAGCTGGGGAATGGAGCCAGTTCAGCCTGCTGTTTTCACTAGGCGACCTGCCGTCTGTCCCCTGAGGGCTTTCCAGGTTCCTTCCAACTTCAGGCTGGTTGACCCTTGCCAACTTCTCCCTGGCCCATGCTGCAAACAGTTTTTACAGCTGTGATCATTTGTTCAGACTTAAGACCACCCAAATCCTTATATTTTCATGCAACGGTTCATAGCCTCTTGGGTTAAAATTAGTTGTTCCATTTTCTGTATTAATCCAATAAGCGTTGTATAACACACAAATGTGAGCAATGACGGTTATGGAGGGCAATTTTCAAAGTCACTGACGCAGTCTGAAAACTGCCCTGCTCCGGGGAGGCTGAAAGAGATGTGCCGGCTTCAAAACGCGCCGACTTCTAGCCACACGAAATGAAATGAGGCGTCCCTTTCCTGGGTTTAGCATAGGGACTAAACCAGCACGGCTATTTGGACATTTTTAAAAGCACGTGTGCTGTTTTCCCCACCCCTGACGCAAATAATGAATATAAAACATGCGATTAGTTACGTGTACGCCTTGTGGCTGCTGATTTTCAAGGGGGAGGAGGGCAACGCACGTTTTCCTTTTGAAAACGGACTGTAATGTAGGAGGGCCCACATACATTGCAAATAACCTGGGCCAGTCATCTCCCCCATAATGGTAATAGCCTATATAGTGTTGTAAAAATAATTTGCATGGTTATCCCCCAAAGCATCGCAGGCGATTGAAGTTTGAGCACTAATAGGGTGGCAGATGCCTGAGATGCCGGAGACAAAAACGGTGCCGGAATTCAACGGGACGTGAAATCAACGCAGAGGATGACACAATGGCAACAGGGCGGAAGAGCTGAGGTTACTTGGGGGTCGCTTACGTGCACGGGGAGACCCTAAACACCTCGCTGGATAGACCATTTTGGTCTTTATCTGCCATGATTTACCAGATTTCTATGCTAGATTGATTGATCCACTCAAGGTTACACAGTGAATAGGGGATAAAGGCATGGCAGCAGATCCCCCAGAATCATGAACGTGTACTCAGATCTGCATTTGCCAAGGCTGCCTAGATTCCCATAAACTATTAATGGCTACACTTGTAATATACAGCAGAATTTAATACTGATGGTGACAAAATGTAGAGCAGATAAGCGCTGCAAATGTGAATGTTTCATTCTAGGGTTTGCAGGTCAGCACTCTTCAGCATAATTGTTGTAAATCACTTTGTTTTGTCCATAGAAGAGGAGATTCATAAATTAAAAAAAACCCAAACAAACCTCTATATATAAAGCATGACTTTTCATCATCCCTTTGCTTAGTGGAATATAAAAGAGCCTTCTTGAGTAATGCATCTAGTAATCTTGGTTATGTATTTTTTTTGTTTCCTAGTCATCGTCTTGAATATTTCAAGCCTTTCCATTTTGAGGACGTAATGGGCAAAGGCTGGAAGCAACCTGAATCTGACCTCTGGAAACATTTCCTATGTGCTAAATAGGCACCGACATCTCTTCATTAAATAGTTAACCCTCTGTGCCGCTGCCGCCCCCCACAATGCTCTCTCTTTCTGGAAGGGTTTGTTTGGATTTTTTTCCATATTCTCTCCCAGCTCCTCAAGGCAGGACAGTCTGCCAAAGCATGTGTGGGTTCCCCTATCACCCGAGGGCTGGAGGAGGCTTCCCCCTCAGCACTGCTCTTGTGCTGGCAGGGGATGACCACGGTAAGAGATGCCATCATCCCTCCTTCCGTGGAGCCAGAACACGTCGCCTTGGCCACACGTCTGAACCCTGCCAGCTCCAACAGACGAGAATCGAGCACAAGCCTCCTGCACCACCATGCTGTAGTCTGCCTTGGGCCCAACCCCTAAATAATTTCATTTCTTTTCTTTTCCCAAAGTGGATAAAATCATGAGGCTCTAAACAACTCAGGATAAACTGTGATGAGATTTGTTTGTGTCTTTGTAACCTGGTTAAAATGCTATTTTCCTCATCATCCAGCCAGACCAGTCCAGACACATGCGCTACGCTCCCCGACCAGCAGATGGCGACAGAGAACTAAAGGCTTGCTGACATCACCCCTTATAGGGTTCCGTCCTGCATGCTGCCTGTCAGTATTCTCTGCCTCCAGCAGATGGAGACAGAGAACTAAAGGCTTGCTGATTTCACCCCTTATAGGGTTCCATGCTGCTCTCTGCCTCCAGCAGATGGTAGGCAATCATATCCTGCACGGTATCTGAGACCCGGTTTTATAGGCCAGATGTTAAAGAAGGTGGTGTTGGGTTGTTCCTGGGGTGATTAGTCCTGGACTCCTCCTCCCAGTTGATCCACGTCTGGGTGAAAGCCTTCTGACTCCCTCCCCCAGATGAGCCTAGCCTTACGGCCAGGTGCCAACCTTTGGGAACAGGGTCTGTGTAGGTGTGCTGTGAGTACCTCTTCCCCCTCTCCCTCATCTCCTCTCCCTCTTTGGTGGTGTGGGGGGAGTTGATCTCTCTTTCTGCAGTCTTTCCTCTGTGGCTTTGGGTTTTCCTCTGTATTCCCCCCCCCCCCCCCCCCCACTCTTCTTGTTTGTGGCTGGGCAGGCTTAAAGTTTAAAATAATAAAGATCAGGCTTAAGCCCTTCCTGGGGGGGCAGCTTTGTTGCGGTCTGTAGCTGGAGCGTTTTGCGCAGGGCAGGTAATTGCCGATGCTTTATCTGTGTTCTTGAAGATTTATTTTTAGATTCGGGTTGAGCGGGTATGGTAACTCAGGAGCATGGGGGAAAAGACGCCACTATGTGCTGTTGTGCCACGCGTCAGGCCTTGCCAGGGGAGGGAGGGGAACCTTTGTAAATCCTGTTTGGAGAAGAGGGAGAGAGATGGGAACCCAAGGCCGGTGCTGTTGGAGGGAGCTGCTGCTATGGGGTCATCGGGCCAGCTGGTTCCCATCAGTGGGATTAATACTATACTGTGGCCGGTGGCCATTCTTGATCCACGGGAGGAGAACACTCAGGAGACCTCGTCTTCTTTCTCCTGCAGCACTGGAGCAAATTTCGGCAGCTTCTGTTTTTACCAGGGCTGGATATGGCAGAGCTTCAGATTTTGTTTGTGTTGCAGGAACAGATGCCTGTATCCGCCTGGTCCTCGGTGCAGTTTTTAAAATGCATTCCCCAGGCCTTTTTTTGAGAACTAATTTCTGCAAAGTGGAATTCCCCAGAAGTTAATTTTTAAGGGAGGAGGGGCCATGGGAAGGCTGTATACTCTGTGAACAACAAAAAGGAAAAGCAAAATGTTCCCAAAATGGATGTGCTGGTCTGCACTGTTACCAAGAAGACTACAACCCCAGTAGAAGGAATGCTTCTCTAAAGGATGCCCAGGATAAGGAGGATTGAGGTGGCACTTAAACATGCTTTTGATGCTGCTGGTCTGGCTTTCCAAGTGGCTGTTTGCAGTGGGATAATAGCTAGGGCCAGACTTTGCTTGGTGCACCATATACAAGGAGGAGAAGTCCATTACCTGCTGTTAATTAAGTTGACTTAGAAAATAGCCACTATTACTAGCAACGGTAACATGGAATAGACTTAGTTTTTGGGTACTTGCCAGGTTCTTATGACCTGGATTGGCCACTGTTGGAAACAGGATGCTGGGCTTGACGGACCCTTGGTCTGACCCAGTATGGCATGTTCTTATGACAGTTCCTTTGAAGCGGTTGGTACCATTCTAGAGGAGGCAGCCCAAATGGAGCCCAGGGTGGTGTATTTAGCCGATGCATCTTTTATGATTTTGTTCAGGGTATCGCTTCCATGGTGGCAGCAGATGTCTCTTGTGGCTGTACAACTGGCTCACGCATGCTATTTCCAAACTCAGTGGACTTTCCTTTTAAATGAGTCCATCTCTCGGAGAACAATTTGGAGAAATTTGAAAAGGCCTTGGGGGGGAGTCAAAGGCTCCCAAGTTGCTGGAGAATAGACTGAAGGGGGCTTTGCGCCCCATGCCTGCTAGAAGCTGCTATCAGGACACCAGGTGAAGAAGAGAGGGAAAATCTTCGGACAGCCAATGTCCCAGATCATATGGTAGGTTTCAGCCTTTTCAGGCTAATAAGAGGTCCAAAAGACTCCACACTGACGTGTTAAACAATATATGGAGTACTCGATGAAGTTGTGGGTACCCAGGCTTCGGGCAGGAGGATGTTTGTTGGCCTTCTACCAGAGATAGATCCAGATTACATCAATGGATAGTTATGCCCTAGAATATTCTCGACCTATTTCAGACACATTTATGGTTTCTCCTTACCTATCCACTCCAAAAAAAGGGACGCATTATGCAGTACCCTAGATAGGCTTTGTCTCTTGGGAGTGTTAGGCCCTATTCTGGAGATGCAGAGGGGTCTCGGAAGATACTCCATTTACTTCATGGGTATCATTATTATTATTTATTTGAACTTGATATGCTGCCTGCAAAAAGACTTAACCAAGTGGCTGTAAAAAAAAACAAAAAACCTATAAGTCTCAAGTAAAATATAAACGTTACAGACAGCTAATCAAGCTCCAAAGAGGGGAGGGTACTTTTCAACCCATTCTGGTTCTCAAGCATGTAAATAGGGCTCTAAAGGTCACCCACTTCAAGCTGGAAACAGTCTGTGATAGTAATGGTAAAGCAAGGGGAATTCCTGAATACCTTGGATTTGACCAAAGCTTATCTTCATATCTCGATAAGAGAGGGGCATCAGAAATATCTTCAATTTGCAGTACTAAGTCAACACTTTCAGTTTTGGGGTCTTCCCTTTGATCTCACCGTGGTTCCAAGAACCTTTTACCAAAGTGATGATTGTAGTGGCAGCAGACCTTCGTCAGGAGGGTATTCTGGTTCAGCCATATCTGGACAATTTGGTTGATACGAGCAAAGTCAGAGCAAGAAGGCAAAATGGCGACCACCATGGTGATTCACTTACTTCAGGAACTGGGATGAGTGGTCAATTTTCAGAAAAGCAGGCTGGTTCTATCTCAGACTCTGGAATATTTGGGTGTATTGTTCAGGTTCATCTTACAAAGGAAAGGATGTGGAAGTTGCAGGAGCAAATAGGAACTATGATCTCGACAAGACTTAACAGCCTGGAGTTATCTTCAGGTTCTGGGGTCCACAGCAGCAGCCTTGATGCTAGTACTGTGGGCAAGGGCTTATATGAGACCTTTGCAGAAGGCCTTGCTATCCAGGTAGTCTTCTCAGTCTCTGCTTTATATCAAGAGTCTGGTAATACTGGAAGAGGCTAGGCACAGCTTAGCTTGGTAGCTAGTGTCCAAAAATATGAACATAGGTATGGACTTGGAATCTCCAACATGGGTCGTGTTGACCACCGATATCAGTCTTATTGGTTGAGACATGCATTTCCTGCATCAGATGGCTCAGGGGGTCTGATCAGTGCAGAGGGCCAGGTGGTTGATCAGTCATTTGAAGAAAAGGGAAATCAGGTTGGTGCTCATGTGTTATGCCTCACTTCTGGAAGGGCAAGCAGTATGGGTCTTATTCAACAATGCGACAGTAGTATCCTATGTGAATCGACAAGCTGGAACCAGGAGCTTGCAGGAAGCATCTCTGTTGATGCAGTGGGCAGAAAGGCATCTGAAGGCTCTCTTGGCCTCATATAGTGGGAGTAGGAAATGTGCAGGCAGATTTTCTCAGTCTAAATGTCTTAGGCCCTGGGGAGTGATCTCTCACAAAGATAACATTTTCATTGATGGTAGCAAATGGGGAGCGCCATTGTTAGACCTGATGACCTCCCCCAAGAATGCCCGGATGCCCGACTTCTTCAGCCAAAGGAGGTTCATCGGGGTGGATTCCCTGATTTGACAATGACCAGAGAAAGGACCTACTTTATATGATCCTCCCTTAGCCTTTGGTAGGCAGTACATTTTAGAAGATTTGTCTAGTGATCCTGGTAGCTCCAGACTGGCCAAGGCACCCTTAGTATGCGGATCTAGTGCATATTTTGGGATACTCCACAATCCAAAGCATTCTTTGTGAAGGGTCTGGTGGTTCACGAGGATCAGTCTTGATTTTGTCTTATGGCTTGGCCCTCGAGAGGGCCCATTTAGTTAAGGGTTATTCCAAGATGTTAGTAAATACTCTCCTGAGAGCTAGGAAAACTTCTACTTCCTTTGTGTATGTGAGAATCTAGAGCAGGAGTGGCCAACTCCTGTCCTCGAGAGCCACAAACTGGCCAGAATTTCAGGATATCCACAATAAATATTCATGATTTAGATTTGCATGCACTGCCTCCATTGTATGCAAATCTATTTCATGTATATTTATTGTGGATAGCCTGACCTGGCCTGGTTGTGGCTCTCGAGGACTGGAGTTGGCCATCCCTGATCTAGAGGATATTTGAGGATTGGTGTTCAAGCAGAGATTTTTTTGCATAGTAGGACCTAGATTCCTTTGGTATTGGAATTTCTGCATAATGATTTGAGTAAGGGCTTGGTTCTCAGTTCTCTGAAGGTGCAGGTGGCGGAAATTGCTTGTTTTCAAGGTCATTTCCAAGGTAGATCATTGTCGGCTCATCCAGATGTTGCTCGCTTCCTTAAAGCGGTTAAACAAATTCATTGTCCTGTCCAGGCAATTGTTCTGGCTTGGTGCCTAAATTTGGTATTTAGGTTCCTTAACTGATTATTTTGAGCCTTTGAAGAAGGCTTTGCTTAAATATCTCACACTGAAGGCCGTGTTCTTAGTCACGATTTGTTCGGCAAAATGTGTTTCTGAAATTCGAGTTGTGTCCTGCAGAGAGCCTTTCTTAACTTTTTTTTTTTTTTTTTTTTTTAAGGAGGTTGTTTCGATGCGAAGGTGGTCATGGCTTTTATTTACCATCCTTTCTGATGGAGATGTGCAAAGAGGCGTTTCAGCAGTTGCAGCGCTTAAATGTCAGAAGGATTTTGTTTCCTTACTTAAAGATAGCAAATACATGCAGAAAGTCTGATCATCTTTTTATTTTGTTTAGTAGTCCTAGCAAAGGAGAGCAGCCTCGAGGGCATCAAGAGCCTATTGGTGCTCCCTGTGAGGACGGTGGTTTTCCCCTTACCTGGAAGTGTGAGAGCACATTCAACCAGAGTACAGGCGGCGGAGCTTCATTTGGTATCCCCATCTGAGATTTGCAAAGCTGCAACATGCTCTTCTCCACATTTATGTGCAAAACATTCTCGTTGGGATGTCTGAGCTGGAGAGGAGGCTTCATTTGGCTCAGCCATCCTGCAAGCAGGTTTAGTAGTTTCCTGCCTGGTTAACGTGTAGCTTGGGTTCGCCCATGTGTCGACTAGTCTGGTTGGATGATGAGAGAGGAGAAATTTCATCTTAACTGATAATTTCTTTTCTTTGAGGTCAACCAGACCAGTCCATGACCCTTCCTAACTGCTAATATCCTTGTTTCTTTGGGTTTCTAAGAGTATTCTTTCAGAGGATTGTATAGGATGAATTGTGTGTATTTTCTTTTCTAGAGATCCATTACAGATTCCACAGAAGCGAGTACTTTACGGGTGTATTTGACTTAACATGGTTGTGAATATTGTTTTGTTTTATAGTTTCTCAGAAATCCCTGGGTTTTAGAAGGCTTTGGAAATTTATGTTTATTTCATGATTAGCTTTTACATTGAATACTGGCAGGCTGAGTGCAGCACAGATCCTATAAGAGGTGATGCCAGCGAGCTAGTTTTCTATCTCCATCTGCTGACTAGGGTGTATAACCCATGTGTCTGGACTGATTTGATGGACTCGAGGAAAGGAAATTTATTAGGTAAGAAATTTAGTGTTTTAATTATGTATGTGATCATGGTATTGTAAACTACTGTGACCCTTTTTCTGTAAGCATGTGATGTAAAAGTGGTTTTAAATAAATAATTATCCATACGGGTAAGACTTGGATCAAATTTAAAACAAATTACAAACCCATTATTTGTGACTGCCATCTTGCAACCCTGCAAGTAAGAGTGTAGGTCACCATGTGTGATGGTTTGCATTTTTGCTAAAACTTCCATGCATAGTGATAGTTTACTGGATTCTTTTTGCAGGCTGTGATGACTTTTATTGAACTAACATAAGGATTTTCAGAGATCTTGTGCATGAGTTGTCAAGAGGCAACAGATGCCTTCTTCACATGTGATGGTCCCAGCCGAGGAAAGGGCCTGTGAGGTCACAGACTGTTGTTGAGATTGTTCTTATGTTGGTCTGTTTTAAAAGCATCACAGCTTGATGAATCCGGGAGTGAGGGATAATAGTAATATGGATTTCTGTAGTGCCTTTCATCCAGCTGCAACCCCAAAGCACTTTACTTCTGACATGTTATGATCATGTTTACAGTTGAGGTTCCCGTTCCCTTGTAACAGCTTGGGCAGATTCTGTGAAAAGTAGCTGAAAAGTTTGCAGCATAAATTTTCATTATGGTTTAAAATTACTTAAACTGTTCTAAGTCAATTTGTCAGTTAAAAATTTAGTCTTTTTGTATCTTTGTTTTGTACGTTTCATTCTTTTTCCTTTCTCCATATGCAATTTTTCCCCTCCCTAGTAATGAGGAATGTGACACCAGACAAGGACTCTCAGGCCCATCTGATCTGCCAAACTTTTCCACTTCTGTAATACCAGTGATCCAACCCAATATCTAGCAGCATTGCCTTCCCTTCCTCTCAATTGATATGTGTGCCTGAGCGTGAGACCAAGATGGAGACAGCAACTTACCCAGAATCCTCTGCTATCTTAGCCTTTCTGGCTATGTGAACTTTAAATGCTCTATTGAGCCTGACCTGGAGGAATTCCAAGGACACCTGAACAGCAGTTGAAGCTGACAACTGATGCCTAATTATAGGGTCACAAAAGCAAAAGGCAATGGTTAGAACCTCAGGCTAGAATGTCATTACAGGGGCATCGGTAAACACTGCACACAGCCTAAGATAAAATCTTGCTGTTCAGAGCAATTGTTATAACAGAACAAAGGATTATCCAAAGAGTGATGGTAAATGGGCCCCAACTTGGAGAATTGGTCAGGGTAATGTAGGGATACTCTAATCATGCTGTTGACATGACAACCTATGTAAATGATTCTCCAGGTGGTCATGCAATTTCAGAATTTCTGACCTAATACTGTATTGTATTTTACCTATAAAAGAAGGATCAGTTCATGTATACAACGAGATGCTGGTGGTCAATTTGTCAGAGAAAGGGCATCCAGCATCTCCCAAGAATACTTATATTGCTCAATAAAAAATTATACTTTCTACAAAATCTGTGTTCTTGTATCCCTGGGTAAGCGTCATAAAACGTGGTTTGGTGCTTAACACAATGAAGAATCCTCCATCCCTCTGCAAAGAAACACCTCCCAATGCCGTTACTGAATCCCCCCCCCCCCCCCCCAAGCATGATATCCTGCTCTACAGTGTCCCCTACTAAAAAAATGTCTTCCTTCACAGATCATCTGCACCCTGAAGGCACTTGAATGTCTCCACCTTACAACTTCCCTCCCTCCAGGGCAGTGGTTCTCAAACTAGTCCTTAGGACACACCCAGATAGCCTACAGTGCATATGCGTGAGAGAGATTTTCATGCACTGCCTCCATTGTATGCAAATATTTCTCATGCATGAAATCCAGACTGGCTGGATGGGTCGATAGGATTGAGTTGAGAACCACTGCTCCAGGATACAAATATATAATGCCCTAACTCTCATTCCACAAACTTCATGATGCACCATTCTAGTCATCCCCCTCTAGACATCTTTAATGGTTTTTCCATTTTCTGAATTCAACCTGTCTCTTCCCTCCAAAATGTGCTTTTCTCCTTTTCCCTCCCCTGCCATTGTCCTCTTTTGGTTATGAATCATTGACCCATTTATGCTGGCACAATGCTGCTTTGCTTACAGGGAGTTATTGAGCTCTGTGATGAATTGTGGAGGTAGCAGCCACCAGCAGCTGAGCATGGATGGACAATCAAAGCAGCCAGGTAGTGGCAGTAGAGTTTTGGGGCCGTTTTCCATGATTCAGCGGCAAATCTCAGATTCTGTGGGAAGAAGCAGATGATGCACCTGTTGCAACTACAAAATTCCAAAACCCTGGGGCACCTGGCTTATAGCTAACTAGGTGAAAATGTGACTGCTCCTTCTAACCTGTTATATACATCTGGCAATGTTGTTACAGTAGTGACATGACACTTGAAAACATTTTTGTGCAACATAACTTTGCATAGCCTTTCCTTACTGTTTTATATTGGGGTGAGTTGAGACATCTCTATGTAGTCAGCTGCAATTCTGTAACAACGCTTGCCATTCTAAAAAACCACACCAAATCCTATAGCTCTCCCTCTTCCTTTCACAGAAAGTATTCCTATAGGGAACAATTGATGTAGCTGAGCTGCATAGAATTTTCTTTTCCCCATACAGGTACTGGTCTGTCCAGTAAAACATTACAATTATTTGAATGGATCAAAGAGTAATACATTATTGTTCATTCAGCTACATAATAACAGTAAATGATAGCAGATCAAAACTCAAATGATCCATCCAGTCTGCCCAGCAAGTCATTTAGAGATGTAACTGCTTCTCCATGCAGGATAAATCCAAGCCTTCTGTTAAGGGCTATAACTGCTGCACCGTGCAAGTATCGCCATGCAGAAATGTTACACCTAAAGTTAACACACAGGTTACCCCATTTCTTCATTTCCATCCTCTTACCATTAGGGACGCTGTGTTTATCCCATGCCCTTTTGAACTCTATCACTGTTCTCGTCTTCACCAACTCTTCCAGGAGGGAATTCCATGCGTCTACCACCCATTCCGTGAAGAAATATTTCCTGACATTTTTCCTGAGTCTATCCTCTTAGAGTTTCATATCATGACCCCTAGTTCTACAGCTTTCCATTAGAAAAGGTTCAGTTCTTGTGCATCATTAATACCTTTCAGGTATTTAAGTCTATATCAAATCTCTCCTCTCCTTAGGTCCTTCAGCCTCATCTAACAAGTCTTTCAGTGCAGACCCCACACCATTTTGGTTGCCTTTTCCTGGATCACTTCTATCCTGTCTTTATCCTTTTTGAGATATGGTCTCCAGAACTAAACATAGTACTCCAGATGAGGCCTCACCAAAGACCTGTACAGGGGAATTATCACCTTTTTCCTGCTGATAATGCCAGCTGCCTAAGGCCCAATATCCCTCTGGCCTTATCCACCACCTTGTTATATTGCTTTGCTACCTTCAGATAATTGGATATTATCACCCCAAAATCTCCCAGTCCATGCACATCAGTTTCTCACTCTGTCACACACAGCTTCTTTAGATTACTACACCCCAAATGCATACCTCTGTACTTCTTGGCATTGAATCCTAGCTGCCAAATCTTTTTAAACTTTCTTAGATTGCATCTTATTCTCTCTGTTGCAGATCTTAGTATCCTCAAAAAGACAAATTATAGTTTCTAATCTCTATGCAGTATTGCAAAGATCACAATATCACAAAGATATTGAACAAAACTGGTCCCACAACTGATCTTTGAGGACCTCCACTTATTGGCCTGGCTATAGAGTAGGTTCCATTTACTATTACATGCTATTATCTGTCAGTCAACCAATTGCAATCCATCCCACCACCTTGGGACCCACTCCCGGGCTTGTCATTTTATTCATGAGTTCCTATGTTGAACCATATTAGAAGCTTTGCTGAAATCCAAGCAAATCACATCAAGTTCTCTTCCATGATCTAATTGTTTAGTCACCAAATCAAAAAAAAAATCTGATTCATTTAACATGACCTTTCTCTTGTAAAACCATTTTGTCTTGATCCTGCAACCATTAAACTGTAGATTAGATCATTTCCTTCAATAGAGTCTCCATTAATTTTCTTTCCACAGAGGTAACTGGCTTGAAATCTCCAGCCTTCTCTCTGTTACCACTTTTATCAAACGGGACTTGCCCTTCTCCAGTCTTGCAGTACCATGTCCATCCTCAAGGATCTATTAAACAAGTCCTTCAGTGGACCTGCCAGAATCTCTCTGAGCTCTTAGTATCCTGGGATGTACCTCATCCGGCCCCATGACCTTGACCACTTTCAGTTTTCATAGTTCCACCCAAACTCTTCTGTAAATGGGGGAGGTTGCTGAGGAGATCAGACCACTTTTTAATTCATGCAGATTTGTGTATTTGTAATCTAGGGGATCTTAAAGATACAGAGCCCCTTCAATTTAAATATCAACCACCCTTTAATTCAGAGGAACTGCAAAATGAATTTATAGGAAAATTAAAAAATATTAATCTTTCCTCCACACAAGACGCAATAGACTCATGGATTGAAATAACTGAAGAGGTAGCTAATAGAATCAATCCAATGCGTACTAAGACTATTAAATTAGACAAGAAACCAAATCCTTGGTATACTGATGAAATCAGATCAAGTAAGAAAATGCTAAGACAGGAAAACATTTGGAGAAGGACTAGATCTATTGAAGCACTAACTATTGGGTATTCTTAGCACATTATAAAAAGACCATTGACTCAGCAAAAAAAGAATACTATGGTAAGAAAATTCATACATTTTCTAATAATAATAAGGCATTTTTCAATATGGTAGAGAAACTAAATTCTGATGTAACCCAGCCCACCCCAAATTTAGAAGAGTTGCGATGTGATGAAACTGCTAGTTTTTTCAAAGAAAAAGTTTAGAAAATTCTAATGCGTTTTGATAAGTCTATTCAACAGAACATCACTTTGAAAGCAAGAGACCATCAAAAATGGGCTAATTTTGATGAGATCTCTAGTACAGAAGTTGAACAACTATTGAGATAATTAAATCCAGCTAATCATCCATTAGATGCCATTAGAACAACAGATCTGAAACTGATCTCTGAAGCTATTGTCCCAGTTATTACTAACATCATAAATAAATCCCTAGTAGCAGGAACCTTTCCTGACCATCCTTAAAGGTGCAGTAGTATGACCCATCTTTAAGAAAAAAAATTTAGATCCCAAGACGTTGAACAAATCGACCGGTGTCAAATCTTTTGTTTTTAGCAAAGCTAATTGAAAAATCAGTTTTTAAACAATTATCTTTATTTTTGGATATTAATGATATTTTATACCCCTCGCAATTTGGTTTTAGACATCATTTTAGTACTGAGACAATTTTATCACTTTTGGATACAGTTTTACGAGGGATGGACCATGGAAAGTCATATCTCCTAGTTTTCCTGGACTTATTGGTGGCTTTTGATACCGTAAATCATCAAATTCTACTCCAGAGACTAATAGAAATCAGTATCACTGAGACAGTGTTTAAGTGGTTCGAATCTTTAACGAATCGTTTCTTTCAAGTTCAAATTAATAGTACATGTTCCGCCACTCGTGAGTTAAATACTGGTGTTCCGCAGGGTTCCTCTCTCTCCGCCTTATTATTCAATATATATATATATATATGTTGCCGGTATGCCATCTGCTGTCAGGTCTGGGTCTGACTTATTTTTTATAAGCAGATGACATACAGTTTTTGGTCCCAATCAATGAGTCCGTGGAAAAAACTAGTAAATTCATGACCTTATATTTGAATGCCATAAAACAGGTATTGACCCAGTTGAGATTAGTTCTGAACGTCGAGAAGATGATATTATTTCCCTTGAAAGATAATTTCTCCAAGAAATAACAACCAGTTAGTGTTGCAGGACAATACCATTCTTCAATTAGCCGTGAGTATTAGAGACCTTGGTATTATTTTAGATCCTGAATTTAGATTAAAGAAACATATTGCCACGAAAGTAAAGGAAGAGTATGCGAAGCTCCTAGTTTTGACGCCTGAAGCCTTTACTTAATCAGAGTGATTTCCGTACTGTGTTGCAGTCCCTAGTGTTTGTTAGTTTACACTACTGTAATTCTTTGTTTTTAGGATTACCCGCATCCACTACTTGACCTTTACAAATAAGAACATAAGAAATTGCCATGCTGGGTCAGACCAAGGGTCCATCAAGCCCAGCATCCTGTTTCCAACAGAGGCCAAACCAGGCCACAAGAACCTGGAAATTACCTAAACACTAAGAAGATCCCATGCCACTGATGTAATTAATAGCAGTAGCTATTCCCTAAGTAAACTTGATTAATAGCTGTTAATGGACTGCTCCTCCAAGAACTTATCCAAACCTTTTTTGAACCCAGCTACACTAACTGCACTAACAACATCCTCTGGCAACAAATTCCAGAGCTTTATTGTGCGTTGAGTGAAAAAGAATTTTCTCTGATTAGTCTTAAATGTGCTACTTGCTAACTTCATGGAATGCCCCCTAGTCCTTCTATTATTCGAAAGTGTAAATAACCGATTCACATCTACTCATTCAAGACCTCTCATGATCTTAAAGACCTCTATCATTTCCCCCTTCAGCTGTCTCTTCTCCAAGCTGTACAGCCCTAACCTCTTCAGCCTTTCCTCATAGGGGAGCTGTTCCATCCCCTTATCATTTGGTTGCTCTTCTCTGTACATACTTCATCGCAACTATATCTTTTTTGAGATGCGGCAACCAGAATTGTGCACAGTATTCAAGATGCGGTCTCACCATGGAGCGATACAGAGGCATTATGACATTTTCCATTTTATTAACCATTCCCTTCCTAATAATTCCTAACATTCATTTTTGGCTGCTGCAGCACACTGAGCTGACGGTTTTAAAGTATTATCCACTATGACGTCTAGATCTTTTTCCTGGGTGGTAGCTCCTAATATGGAACCTAACATCGTGTAACTACAGCAAGTTACACAATGTTAGTTTTACTGAATGTAGCAGCTCGCATTCTGACTGGAAAAAAGAAATCCGATCATATCACCCCAACTTTGGTTGCCTATTGCATCTAGAGTTAAATTTAAATCAATTTGCATTTTGCACAAATTAATTTATGGTGACCAGGTGGACTGGCTAAATGCCATCAAATTACATGTCCCCCAGAGAAATTTAATTTCTGCCAATAAAGGTTTACGTACTATTCCAGCAGTACAATCAGCACGGCTGAATGAAGTGAGAGACAGGGCTCTGTCCCTGGCAGGTCCTAAAATATGGAACATGCTCCCCCATAGAGATTAGATTGGAGACGAACTTCAAACAATTTAAGAGGGCTCTAAAAACTTGGCTTTTTAAGGAGGCCTAACCCAACCCATCTTACATTCTGTTCTTATGTCATGATTTTACAGTTTTAACTATTTTTACCTTGTTTTATAGAAGATGGTTTGAGTGTTATTGTTTCCACCATACATTGGTCATAAGATAGGAGGAGGGAGGGATAGTATGATAAGTTTATTTAATTGTTTTATGAGTTGTTTTTATTTCAATGGTTGAAATTGGTTTTATTTTTTAGTCCTAGGAAGTTGAATTTAGTATATTTATTGTGCATTATTATTGTTGTGAACCGTTATGATGGAACCTGAGTGACTGAATACAAAAACCAATAAATAAAATAAATCAGGGATGGGTGAACAAAACTTTAAGGTAAGTAAAACATGAAATATTTGAAGACAGTGTTTCTGATGTTGTAGTGAATGGTCATCTGGGATCCAATGATCACCAGATGGTGGGGCTCTGGAAGTGCAGGAAGTGAAGGTTCATTCAAAGGCAAGGGTCCTAGACTTTAGGGAAAACAAACTTTTTTTAAAATGGGGGAGTACCATAAGAGTCCTTAGCAGGATGGGAAAAACTAGAGGAAGAGAAAAGCAGTATGCAACTAACCTTTTTGTTAGGAAAAAGAGGCTGCCATGGTTCTCTAAAGAAGTAGCTAAAAGTAAGGGGGGAAAAGGTTAACATAAACTACAAGAGATCACAGGAAGAGGAAGACAGGTCACAACATCTGGAAAAGCTAAAAGAAGCTTGGAAAGTAGTCAGGAATGGAAAGCTTCAAATGGAATAAAAAATGGAAAATTTGGTAAAAGACGGGACAAGAAAAGGTGTGTTAGTGATAGAAGGAAGTGCAAAAGTGGCATTGGGAGACTGAGGAGAAGGGGGGAATATGCTGAGGTGGGTTGGGGAGGAGAAGTGAAATTGCTTAACAAATATTTCTGTTTGGTGTTCACTGTGGAAGGGTCTGGATGGTATGAGCACAAATAAGTTTGGAAGGGAGATAAACCTCAAACTGGTTTTCAGAAAATGTGTTCATGAGAAGCTAACTAACCTTAAAGAAAGATAAAGCGATGGGGCTAGAGGGATACATCCTAGCTTATTAAGGAAATTTAGAGAAGTTACGGCAGCTGACTGACTCTCAGTGCATCTTTAAAGTCAGGAGTGGTTCCAATGGACTGCAGATGTGGTTTCTATTTACAAAAGTGAAAGTAAGGAGGAGGCTTGGACCTACAGACCAGTTTGTTTGACCACTATGGTGAGCCAATTATTGGAATCATTACTATAACTGGATCGTACAGTTTCTGGACTACAATGGAGTGCAAGATCTGAAGCAACATGGTTTTACTAGAGATGGTAACCACAATGGTCAGGTACACGTTATAACAAATGGGCAGGCCACAGGTATTATTCTTACATGAATAAATATACAAACATATACCTGTGTATATTTCAACACAAATTTTATTAACCATTTATAATTTAATTCCACATACATCTAAAATCTACTAACACTCATACCACATTCATCCACAGGTTATAACATTGCACCTATCACTAATATAATATTATACCTATCACTCATATATTAAAATACATACACATATTTCATATGTCAATTATACAACAATTGTAAACATTTCTCTTTACCCGTTCTTATCCCACTTGATCTTTTTTTATAAAAACTCCCGATTACTCAAATTTCATTTATAACAAACATCAGCACTATGTCCTTACTCCGTTCCCTTCTCAATTAATGGGAGCTTCAAAAAGATTAATTGAGAAGGGAACGGAGTAAGGACATAGTGCTGATACATAGAAACATAGAAATGACGGCAGAAGAAGACCAAACGGCCCATCCAGTCTGCCCAGCAAGCTTCACACATTTTTTTCTCATACTTATCTGTTTCTCTTAGCTCTTGGTTCTATTTCCCTTCCACCCCCACCATTAATGTA
The DNA here is from genome assembly GCF_901001135.1 of Rhinatrema bivittatum. Lineage (NCBI taxonomy): Eukaryota > Metazoa > Chordata > Amphibia > Gymnophiona > Rhinatrematidae > Rhinatrema > Rhinatrema bivittatum. The sequence goes on from NC_042615.1 coordinate 21,282,048, forward strand.
GAGAGCAGTGATGGAGCTGCATCCAAGTGAAATATCTAGCTTGATTAGTTAGGGGTAGTAGGGCTAGTAACCGCCGCAATAAGCAAGCTACAAAAAGTCTACTAGTGCTTACTCTTTGATTTCCTTCCTATCGGATGAAAGCAGGAGTCAAACCTGCAGCTTCCTAACACAGAGAGCTGTGCTATTTTCCCGGAGCCACCACAGGGCTGATGTTAGTTATAAATGAAATTTGAGTTATAAATGAAATTTGAGTAATCCGGAGTTTTTATAAAAAAAAAATCAAATGGGATAGGAACGGGTAAAGAGAAATGTTTACAATTGTATAATAATTGGCATATGAAATATGTGTATGTATTTTAATATATGAGTGATAGGTATAATATTGTATTAGTGATAGGTGCAATGTTATAACCTGTGGATGAATGTGGTCTGAGTGATGAGTGTTAGTAGATTTTAGATGTATGTGGAATTAAATTATAAATGGTTAATAAAATTTGTGTTGAAATATACACAGGTATATGTTTGTATATTTACTAGAGATTGGTCTTATTAGACAAATAATACTTTTTTTTTGATTGGAAGACCAGAAAGTTGGATGAAAGGAGACTGCTGCATGTAATGTACTTAGATTTCAGTAAGGCCTTTGACACAATTCTGCATAAGTGTTTTATAAATACATTTAATGCCTTGGGTTTGGGCCCTAGAGTGACTGACTGGGTTGGAAGGTGACAAAGGGTAGTAGTAAGTGGAGTTCACTCCATGGAGGGAGAGGGGTGGCGCGTTACTAGCCTTGTACCTCCGGGATTGGTCCTTGGGCTTGTCACCATGTTTGGGAGCAACGTTGCAGAAGCATTGGTAGGAAAGGTTTGTCTTTTTGCCAATGATACCACAGGGCAGACACCCATGAAACGGGCTCTACTGAAGCTCGAGAAATGGTTTTTGGATCTGGCATCCAAGATTTAATGCTAAAGAAAATTCAGTTATGCATTTAGGATGCAAAAATCAAAAAGAGGTACAATATGGGGTAAAATTCTTCTGAGCAATAAAGAAGAGCAGGATTCGGCGGGGGGGGGGGGGGGGGGGGGGGGAGGGGGTGTGTGATTGTATGTGATGATCTTATTGCAATCAAAGAGGTGGATAAAGTGACAGCAAAACCCTGAAAGCTGTTGGGCTGTATGGTGAGAGAAATGGTCAGCAGAAAAACAGAGGCGACATTGCCACTGTATAGGTCCCTGATCAGACCTCGTTCTGATTAGCAGTGTGGACAGGGCTGGAGACTGCACCTTCAATGGCCAGGGGGTGTAGAAAGAAACTGAAATCTGGACATGAATGGCAGATGAAGACCTCCAGGCCCACCACATGTTCCTTACAAGCGCAACACCCCAGATCCAATTTGATGTCCAGTTGTAACCTTGCTTTCCCACTGCTAAGGATCCTTTGTTCCTGTCCCATATCATTTTTTTTTTTAATTTCAATGCTGATTTTTGTCTTCTCCAGCTCCATCGGGGGGCTGTTGTATACATCTGCCATCCTTATTATGAATCAACATTTCCGGATGAGGTCCTGAAGTCTCAAGCCCCAGGGCAATCCTGGAAGGAAGGCCTGGTTCCTGGTGTGCAGAACTCCTCAAATAAAGAGGAAAGTAACATTTAGAAATGCTTGTTTTTCCTTCTGTGCAAGTATGGTGTTAATGTTGAACTGTACACATGCTTGGAGTGGCCTGGGGGCGGAAGCTCACCATTGTGGTTGACATTTCAATGGACTTTTGAAGAATTGCAGATCTGTATTATTTTGGAGGGAAGGGGGAGGGAACAGGGAAAAGAACCGAGGGTTCAAACTCCAAAGGGTAACTTTGCATTTACACAGAGAACTCTTCAAAGCATGTGGGTTGGAGGAGCCGCCCTCTGCTTTTTGATCTCATGGACGTGGTCGTGTGCCTGCCCAATTCTGAAGGAAAGCTGTACTCGGGAATATTTGCAGGTTGGAGCAAATCTGATAAATTCGTAAAAGCAAGGCTTGCCCCCGAGCGCCACCTTCTGTTCAGATCCTTCACTCTATATGGAAGCACAAAAATGTTTCTTACCTGAAAATGTAGGGGCCAGCCCCTCCATCAGAGTGCCTTGCTTGAATGAAGGGCTGATGATAACATTACTTATTAATTATTTCAAACAGATTTGAATTTTCTCACTACCTTGACTGGAAATACACTGTGTATAAACAATGGCGTTCAAGGATATTTGCTCAGCTGTGGTCGTGCAGATTAAAGCCCTCGCCTATCTTTGATTTTTACAAGATGTTGACGGTCTGGTAAGCTGTGTTATATTCCTGGAATGTGGTTCCCCCTCCTTCTGTGTTCACAGATGCTTTTTTTTTTTTTTGCTGTCCCCGTAAATAATGTTCAATTTTGAATCTTGTTTCTTACAACAGATGCATGGCCTCCCTCCCAACGCAGTTTTTACAAAACTCGGTCCGTGTTGGGGAACCTTTGACCTGCACCAAGGATTGGCTGTTTGCTGCCACACAAAATATTCCCTCAGGTTTTGAACTGTCTAACCCTCCCTTTGCCGATTGACTGATTAACCTTTTGATGGTTGGGTTTATCTCTGTTTTTACTTCTGCCTTTATTTATAAACATTTATATTCCTCTTTAGCCAAATCAGTTGTTCTACATGGATTACAGGTTAACATAAAAAAAATGAAATCACATAAACCACAATATCAAATAAACCTTCAATGCAGTGTGACAAAACTAATCAATTAAAAACCTAACATTAACATAAACATTAAAATGATGCCTTCCTATCAATAGGGTAGTTATACTTTGTTGTAAGAACAATGCATAACTACCTTCAAACCAACATACAACAAGTAATAGAAAGTGATGTTTCAGTTCTGCAGAAAATATTTGATTCTAGATCAAATCTGAAAAGAAAGCCATATGCTTTGTGTACTGCTCAGCATTTCGGAAGTGGCCATGACAAGGGTTATAATACTCATGTATCCATTAACTCCATTTATGGCTAGGAGCATTTTGGGGGGGGATGTAATGGAATTCTGAAACCCTAATATCTTATTCAGGTTCACCTCAGTGACTAAAAACTCTCTTTTTTTTAGCATAGCATGGATTTTCCATTGCTGTAAAGCTCTTCTGGCTATCACCTCATGCTTACCCATAATTCATCTGGAATTGGAGTACGTTTGTGAAAGTAAACATTTTTTGGTGATGCTCCAGTTCAAGGGAGATTAGCAGTAATGACACATTGCATTGGAAAGAAGAGTCATTCATGCCCGAAATCTTAATGTTGTCCTGATTCAAAGGACAGAGGTTGTCTGCATAATCAATGAACCTAGCACATAATTTTTCATTGGAGAAATAAAGTTTTGTGCAAAGGATTAGGCACCCCAGTCAAACTGCATGTTCCAAGGAATGTCTAAGGCAGGGGTATTCAAACTGGTCCTCAGGCCCCCCTCCTCCCCCCCCCCCCCTCAGCCAGTCAGATTTTCAGGATATCCCTAAAGAATATGCATGAGAAGTATTTGCATAAATAGGAGATATTCTGAAAATCCGACTGGCTGGGGGGCTGCAAGGACCGGTTTTGATCACCTCTTCTCTAAATGAACACATTGATACAAACTCTGCATATAAAAAAAATCTAAACATGACCGTTTATCTAAAATTTTTATCACACAATTACTATTTGCTGATTTTAACAGATTGAGAATTAGAAAAAAGTGAATAGGGCATGTGCAGAACTTTGGATACACTTCCTGTTGATTATTACTTCTGTTTTTAAAAATGGGAATGGTTAGAGGAGCTTGGGGGTGGCCTTCACACTGTGGCAGTTACAACCGTTAACAGAAACGTGGGGGTAGCCTGCATGGAGCGGCAGTTACTACCTTGGGAAGCTTGCTGGGCAGACTGGATGGATCATTTTGGTCTTTTTCTGCCATCATTACTATGTTAAAAATGTTAATAAGACACAAACAATTGATTGACGTTAGGCCTTTAGTTAATCAGCTGAAGGCTATTTCACAATTGAACAAATACTCTGACCCTTCTAAGCTTTTGAAATAAGCTGCTGCTGCTTTGTTGTCATTTTTGGTAACTGTTTGTATTTTTAGTTGTTTGTTAAAATTGTTTTATGCTTATGTGATCCACCTTGATTAATGTTCATTGAATACAGTGGAATATGAGAATTTTAAATAAACTCAGGTTGTGATTGTTCTGTCTACTTTTAACAAGTAGCTGTCTGAGTATGATAATTCATGCATACAAAGTAGGGAATGGCTATAAAAACTCTCTAAATATTTCCAACTAGCAATTTCAGCTGCCAAAAACATTATTAAGAAATGGAAGTTACATGGAATTGTTGATGTCAAGGCAAGATCTGGAAGACCAAGAACAATCTGTGCTAGAACTTCCCTGAACATTGGTTAGATCTGCAAAACAGAACCCACAAAGCACTGCAAACAATCTGTTGAAAACTTTAACTGATATTGGAGTAGTTGCCCTCAGGACCACAGTACAGCATTTACACAACAGTAATTTGCATGAGAGAATTTTCAGAAATAAATCTTTTCTCTGACCCCCCCATCACAAAATTCATCATCCAAAGTATGCAAAATAAAACTTTGATAAGCCTGAAACTTTTGGAACAAAGTACTTTGGACCGATGAAACGAAAATTGTTCAGTCACAACCACACAAGATACAGTTGGAGAAAAAGCAGTGAAGCATATCAGGGAAAGGGAACCTTGCCAACCATTAAGCAAGGGGGCTTATGTGTCAAGCCAGTGCCACAGGATATATTGTGCAGGTAGAAGAAAGAATGGATTCAACTAAATATCAACATAATGTCCCACAGTTGGTAAAGAAAGTGAAGCTGAAAAGAGGTTGGATGTTTCAGCAAGAGAACGATCTGGAACATGCTCCTCTAAACAGCAGTACTCCAGCGTGAAGGAGTAACTTATGGGTTAGAGCAGCAGGCTCCAAACCAGGCAAAGAAGGGTCCAAATGCCACTGCCTCTCCTTGGGACCTTGGTTAAGCCACTTTACCCTCCAATGCCTTATTACAAAGTTAGATAATAAGCTCCTGTGGGGATAGGGAAATGCCCACACGCTACCTAAATGTAATCTGCTTTGGAGTGCCAAAAAAGCAGAATCTAAATAAAATATCACACCATGAAATACTTATAGGAAAGCAAGATGAAGCTTCGGGCGTGGCCTTCGCAATCCCCGTACAGTCCTTGAGTATTATTGGAAATCTGAGCGGCGATCTGAAACGTGCAGTGTATGCAATAAAGACCTAAGAACGTTTCTGTGTTGGAAGAGTTTTGTAAGGAAGAGTGGGAAAATATTCCAGAAGCAAGGATGGAAAGGCTCTTAGCTGGCTACAGGAAATGTTTGAAACTTTTATTTCTGCCAAAGGAGATGTTACAAAATACTGACTAAAAGGGTGTCCAAGCTGTTAAAATCTGCAAATAAATAGTAATTTAGCATTAAAAATTGCCGAAAGATGTCATATTGAACTTTGTACAATGAACAGAGTCCCAAACTGTGGGTATATTCATTGGTTCCAGGAAACTTTTATCGTCAGTCAGTTTGCTTATCTCTTTTAATAACTTGGCCCATGACCTTGATCTGTGTTTCGAGGAATTGCTCTGCATGCTCCAGCTGTTTATGCGGTACCCAGAGGAATGCTTGGCGTGGGATACTCCTCTCATCTTGGCCTTGCTATGGTCCTGACATGATGGATCCGATGTTCCCTCACAGCTGCGTATAGGCTCCCTCCAGGGGTGAGATATTCATCTATAACATAGGGCTGCTGCAGCATTTTCACAATTTCAAAAACTGCACGGAGCTAGCAAGTCCCATGAGATTCTCAGGACTTGTACAGTTCCATCGGCAAAACTGCCAAGCAGTAGATGAGCGACTGATCCAGGTAGGAGGTTTATATGCAGCTTAGAGGGAATGGTGGGTGCAACATCTAGTTGTACTGAAGAATAAAACATTCCTAATACGAAAAAAAGAAGGCATGTAAAATGCATAGATTGGATGAGGAACACCTTGTATGCGAGCACCACGTTTACGAAGGCACCAGTTGCTTTGATTATTTACTCTTTCATCTCAGGCTATCTGATTAGTTTATGTGAGAACTGAAAATCCAGCTACGGTGCAGCTACGGATTTCTTAGAACGCAAATTGACATGAATCTTGCAATGACTCCCAACCGTTCATGTGTCTTTAGTTGCAGAAATATGACTTTGTTAGTGGCTATTTTTATTCTGCTTTTTGCCACTTCAAAGCAGATTGCATGCAGGTACAATAGATATTTCCTTATTCTTAGAGGGCTTACAATTTAAGGGTGTTTCGGAGGCAATGGAGGGTAAAGTGACTTGCCCAAGGTCACAAAGCATAGCAGTGCTTTGTGACCTTGGATTATTCAGTAAGGGGTAATAATGCGTCGAAAACATGCGTCCAATCCCCCCGAAGCTAATAGTGCCTGCAACATGCAAATGCATGTTGATGGCCCTATTAGTTATTCCCGTGTGATACAGAAAGTAAAATGTGCAGCCAAGCTGCACATTTTACTTTCAGAAATTAGCGCCTGCCCAAAGGTCGGCGTTAATTTCTCTCGGCACCGGGATAGTGCACAGAAAAGCAGTAAAGACTGCTTTTCTGAACACCCTCCGACTTAATATCATGGCGATATAAAGTCGGAGGTCCCAAAAATTAAAAATAATCAAAAATAAAAAAAAATAAATTTAAAATTGGCCCGCGGCTCGCGGGTTGAAAACCGGACGCTCAATTTTGCCGGCGTCCGGTTTCTGAACCCGTGGCTGTCAGCAGGTTTGAGAACCGACGCCGGCAAAATTGAGCGTCGCCTGTCAAACCTGCTGACAGCCGCCACTCCTGTCCAAAAAGAGGCGCTAGGGACGCGCTAGTGTCCCTAGCGCCTCTTTTTACCGCGGGCCCTAATTTGAAAAATGTTTTTTTCTGAATCCCGCGCACAGGAGAGTGGCCTGGGCGCGCACCGGGAGGGCGGGCGCTCGCCCGCCCTCCCGCGATTTTTACTGTATCGGCCTGACAGTTGCATAAACTGAGGTGAAACAAGCAGATAAGATGGCCTGCTCAATGCCAAAGAATGAGTGAAAGAAGGGAAATGGTTTACATCACAGTCTGATTCTCGAGTTATCTCGCACGTGGCATGAATATGCTTTCTCTCTCTCTCTCTCTCTTTCTGTCTTCCTATCATCTTTGCTTAATTTTCATGGCAAACTTCATTTTAGAGCAACACCAGAGCCGATCCTGCTGATGGACATCAAGCTGCGAGGCTTTTTCATTTCACGCACTTTTCTGGAATCAGAATCTGGTTTTTCTCTGGTTGAGGATGTGCAGTGAAACGGAAAGTGAGCAGACTTTCTGTACCTGCAGAGGACTCCAGAGATTTCGTATTGCAAAGGTTTTTAAGCCGTCCCAATAAGCGCACTGTACCCGCCAGTGTGCCCCGCACAGGGGGAACAAGTTGCTGCAGAACCACGGCGTGGAACGTGCCCCACCTTCTGCTGCATGGAGTCGTGTTGTCCGGGCCACCCAGTCTGCGATTCGGGATCAGTTTCCACATGCACTTCTGACAGCTGCATAAACCTCTGCACTTGCTAACACCCTACTTATCCTTTCTGGCATGCCTCTTCTGCAGTACTTTTGTCCTTTCCACCCATTTCCTGTATGGCAGGATCCAGTGTGCACAGAACTGAGTTTTTTCATTAGGCAAATCAGGCAGGCACCTAAGGTGCCAAAGTTTTGCAGGGCGTTGGCAGCAGAAATCTTGAACAGTTCCAGGTGCTGCCTACATACTTTTAGCAAAAAGCACCATAAGAGAGAAGGAAACGGATGCTGGGTAGATGTGGAGAGTGGAGACAGAAAAGATACTAGGGAGTTGTAGAGAGAGTGGTGGAGAGGAGGATTCTGGGCAGGTAGGGGTTAAAGAGAGGGGTTAGAGAGAGGATACAAACAGTCTAACTTCAGTTAGTCAGCCACTTGATTAACAAATGTTGGTCCCTATTCAAACCCAATCACACTACCTCAACACCTTTCCAAGGTGAGTAACTGAGCTGTCTCTTATGTTATAGATGAATATCTCACCCATGGAGGGAGCCTATATGCAGCTGTGAGAGAACATTGGATCCATCATGTCAGGACCATAGGAAGGCCAAAATGAGAGGAGTACCCCACCCCAAGCATTCCTCTGGGTACTGCATAAACCGCTGGAGCATGCAGAGCAATTCCTCGAAACATAGATCAAGGTCATGGGCCAAGTTATTAAGAGAGATAAGCAAATTGACTGATGATAAAAGTTTTCTGGAACCAATATACCCACAGTTTGGGACTCTATTCATTGTACAAAGTTCAATATGACATCTTTCTGCAATTTTTAATGCTAAATTACTATTTATTTGCAGATTTTAACAGCTTGAAAAGTTTGGACACCCTTTTAGTCAGTATTTTGTAACACCTCCTTCAATCTTTTTACTTAGGTATTCACTGCTCCTAGCTTATTTCTAGCTTCTGGCTACTTTTTGTGGGGTTTTTTTTTTTTTAAATACAAACACTCAGTTCTGCTTACTAGCTGCCTTACAGACTTGTAAAAATAAACACACTACCTACTGCTTACTAGCTGCCTTATTGACTATTTAAAAATACAGTCTAATTTGTTTATTCACTGCCTTACTGACTATTAAAAGCACAAACATACAAACACACTAAATAATATTCCCAAATAGTTAACTTTGCCCCAATACTTTTAAAAAAGACAATGTCCCAAGCAAAAACTTATTGATTCCTTTCAGCCACCAGCAAGGTGATCCTCTCCTCTCAGTGCTCCCACCCACCCAATGAAAGTGATGGATTCTACTTCATTAACATTGAAGGATACAAGTGCAGTACATCGAGCAAAGGTGACAAGGCATCAGCATTGTTCCTAGTTCATGCATGGTGTTGAGAACAGGGAGATACTGGCAATAGCCACACTTCCTCCATGCAAAGAGAGCAGCTCACCCTTGAGGGAGTCTGGGGAATTGCAACTGCCTCCTCATGCCCAGGTCACAGCCACCGACAAACTTCAGGTGACACAGGAAGATGTGTCCCATGCTGTTTTATCACTGACAATCTTTGATGAGAAACTGAACAAGAAGATTCAGGCAGTAGTGAGCCTCCATTTGTTTCATATTGGTGCAACGGCATTGACAACAATGCAAACAGATGCCTAACCTGTCCTGGAAGTTCTCAGAGTATCGGCAGCAATTTTGCTTCACAAATCTACATTTTTATGAAGGGGTGAATAAACATGTGGATAAAGGTGAACCAGTAGATGTAATGTATTTAGATTTTCAGAAGGCATTCGACAAAGTCCCCCATGAGAGGCTTCAAAGAAAACTAAAAAGTCATGGGATAGGAGGCAATGTCCTTTCGTGGATTACAAACTGGTTAAAAGACAGGAAACAGAGAGTAGGATTAAATGGTCTGTTTTCACAGTGGAAAAATTGCCTCTAGGATCTGTACTAGGACCAGTGCTTTTTAATATATTTATAAATGATCTGCAAAGGGGCATGACGAGTGAGGTGCTTAAATGTGTGGCTGACACTAAATTATGCAGCGTAATTAAATCTCAATCGGATTGTTATAAATTGCAGGAGGACCTTGTGAGACTGGAAGATTGGGCATCCAAATGGCAGATGAAATTTAATGTGGACAAGTGCGAGGTGATGCATATAGGGAAAAATAACCCCTGCTGTAGTTACACAATGTTAGCTTCCACATTAGGCGTTACCATCCAGGAAAGAGATCTAGGCATCATAGTGGATAATGCATTGAAATTGCTGGCTCAGTGTGCTGTGGTGATCAAAAAAACAAATAGAATATTAGGAAGGGAATGGCGAATAAAATGGTGGATTTCATAATGCCTCTGAATCGCTCTATGGTGAGGCTGCACCTTGAATACTGTGTGCAATCCTGGTCACCGCATCTCAAAGATATAGTTGCACTGGAGAAATTACAGAGAAGGGCAACCAAAATGATAAAGGGGAAGGAACGGCTCCCCTATGAGGAAAGGCTAAAGAGGTTAGGGCTGTTCAGCTTGGAGAAGAGACGATAGAGGTCTACTAAATTACGAAAGGATTTGAACAGGTAAATATGAATTGGTTATTTACTCTTTCAGATAATACAAGGACTAGGGGGCATTCCATAAAGTTAGTAAGTAGCACATTTAAAACTAATCAGAGAAAATTCTTTTTCACTCAATGCATAATTAAGCTCTGGAATTCATTGCCAGAGGATGTGGTTATGCCAGTTAGGTTAACTGGGTTTAAAAATGGTTAAGATAAGTTCCTATTCATTTATTCATTTAAAGCTAGATTTTTAAATCCGGCGCACGCACATGGACGCGCTGATTTTATAACACGTGCACGCATGTTATAAAATCTGATGTCCGTGTGCACATGTGCACCCGATTTTGTTTCGTGCGTGTAGGGGTGGGGATTTTTTTTTTTTAAATAAGCGCGGGAACGCGATCCCATTTTTTCCCAGTTCCCTCCCCGTCCGCTCCAATTAAGGAGCGGACGGGAACTTTCCTATCCCCCTAACTATCCTTCCTACCTTTTCCCCTCTCCTCCCTGACCCCAGACCCCTACGGACCTAGCTTTTTTTTTTTTTATTTTTGTTTGTTTGTTTTCAATCTTACCTGCTCTGATGTGCAGAAGTTACGCACACCGGTCGTGCGTTTCCCCGGGACAGGGCCTAATGGCTGCTGTCCTGGCTGCACTTCGGCATGTATCTTCCGGTTTTTGTGTGCGCAGGCTTTTTAAAACTTGGCTCTTAATGTTTGGGTAATTGTCAGGTTCTTGTGGCCTGGATTGGCCACTGTTGGAAACAGGATGCTGGGCTTGATGGACCCTTGGTCTGACCCAGCATGGTATGATCTTATGTTCTTTTGAGAGTCAGAGAGGAGAGAGTGCTGAATCCCCCACTGTGAATCTCACTGCATGTCACTGCTTACCAGATACTCTCCGGCACTCCAGTCGGATCTGATCCTAACTTAAACCATTTTCAACAAACATAGCTTTGAAATCAGAACTAGTAAAACCTTTTTTTTTTTGTCATCAGGATTCATCTGGGTACATCTACCTAATGAGGGAATCCTGCCAAGTAAATGCTGAAGCTTCGGGGAATAATTATGAAGACTTATAATATCTGCTCGACATAATTCAAGTCTCGTTTGTGCCTATTCTGCACATATCTACGGGCGTGTATTTTCCCCTTCCTGTGCTGTTTCTGTTTTCTTCTCCTAAGGATGGATATTTTCCCCGCAGGGTACAATCGAGCAGAGCAGCACGCGCGGAGATCGTGAAGAACGTCCGGCCCGGCCTGAAAAGTTTACGTCACGTTGATTGTGTCCAATTACTTATTTAACGTATTGTCTCAGGGGAGATTCATGAGCAGTGGCTGACGTTTCAAATGCCTGGTCCAGCTTCTCCTGCAGATCGGATATATATATATATTTTATGTACGCGGCTCGCGAAAGCCGTGGCCTGCGTCAGGATGTCGTGTGGATCAAAATGAGTTATCTGCCTTCGGGGGAGGGGGCCCCGGCACTCTGTCTGCATCGCCTGTAAATGCAGTCAATTATTAAAAGCACCATCAAGGACAGTCAGCGTTATTAATCACCACCTTGTGCGGTAAAGAGGAGAAAAGGTTTAGCATTTCTTTGGCCGGGATTCCACAAACGAAGAGTATAAAGCTGCGGTGGGCCGAGGACTGACTCCACTCGATAACATGAACGCTCTGTTTGTGTTGGCTCTTATTGCCGTGTGTGCAGCAGGTCCTGCTCAGCAGTTGCCAAACAGGTACAGTGCCAACCCCCCCTTTTTTTTTTTTTACCACTTGTTATTGCTGTGTGATTTAAAAAAAAAAAAAAAAAAAAAAAAGCAAACTTGATACGAGCGATGTAGTTCGCCTGGATTTTTGCACCACATTTTGATGCGGCGTCCCATGGAAGGTTTGCTATTCACATGGAGGAGAACGGAGTTTAGGAACAAAGCTTTATGAGTCATGGAGGAGCTGGGGTGGGCAAACGTTTTTTTTTCCGCATCACTGGCTCTTGCTTGCACTGTGAGCTGATTGAGCGGGGGGGGGGGGGGGGGGGGGGGGAATCTCCTGTGTGTGCGTGGCGGTGGGGTGACTGCAGATCGTGTGGGGGGAATGTCATCCCTTCCCTCTATCCTTCCCTCTGGCTCATCTTATCCTCCTTCCCTCTCTTCCTCGTTCCTTTTTCCTCTACCCTCTCTCACACACCCCACACCCCCACTTCCCTACGGTCTCCTCTCGCCCTCCTGTTCTTGTTGTTTCCCCTCCGCTCACCTGGTGACTCTTCCTTCTGGTGATGGGGGGGTGGATGAGGGGGCCCCGTGGTACTCTGGGCCTGTCCTGCGCCCCTGAATAGGTCTCTTTCTCTCTCCTGCTCTGCCTGGGGGGGGGGGGGGGGGGTTCCCACTGACATTTCGGCTCTCCGGCACCACCGTGAGTCTTCTGCTGCTGCGGCTTTCCCCTCTCCTGCTGCCAATTGGTGTTGGAGGGGAAGGCAATCTGGAGGAGGAAGGGAAACCCAATTGTCTGGCTTCCAGGCTGTGCCTGCCATCCAAAACGCAATCAGTAAAGGCCCACATGACACTGGGCCTTTCCTGATGACATCAGTACGGACGGCCCAGGAACCACAGTGTGACGGACTGGTCATCATTTAGACTTAGGAAGGCAGCAGGGACCACATAAATGTCTCTCGTAGGCCATTTTTGGCCTGTGGGCTGTAGTTTTCCCACCTCTTAAGTTGGCTGAGGGGGAGCCGGCAGCGCGTCAGGATATTCCGATTGTGATACGTTGGCAAGAAGGGTCTCCCTTGGGGGTCTGTGGTGGTCTTCAATGCTATCAGTGAGACGGAGGAAGAAATAAGGAGAGGAGAGACTGGTAGCCAGATTCGCCTTTCAAGCAAGGCAGGGCAAGTAAAGGCCAAAAAGCCTGCAAGTCAGCACATACTTTGCCTATGGATTTCATTCCCTGCCGCTTCAGAACGGGAAACACCCCCGGGCCGAAACCACGCCCGCGTCGCCGCCCCCGAAACGCCGCGTCGCTCCGGGCACGCCCCCCGACATGCCCCTTTTACAAAGCCCCGGGACTTACGCGCGTCCCGGGGCTCTGTGCGCGCCGGTGGCCTATGCAAAATAGGCGTGCCGGCAGGCGTAACTTTGCCGACAAAGGTAGGGGGGGGTTTAGATAGGGCCGGGGGGGTGGGTTAGGTAGGGGAAGGGAAGGTGGGGGGAGGGCGAAGGAAAGTTCCCTCCGAGGCCGCTCCGAAATCGGAGCGGCCTCGGAGGGAACAGGCAGCGCGCGCTGGGCTCGGCGCGCGCAGGTTGCATAAATGTGCACCCCCTTGCGCGTGCCGACCCCGGATTTTATAAGATACGCGCATATCTTATAAAATCCAGCGCACTTTTGTTCGCGCCTGGTGCGCGAACAAAAGTACGCGATCGCGCAAATTTTTAAAATCTACCCCTCTCTGTGTTACCACTTACAGGCAGCAGTTAGATGGTGAGAAAACTGGATCTGATAGGCATCTCCTTTGACTTTTATTCGGCCTCTTAACCGTCTGCGCAGCCATACAGAGACGCAGTCATTCGGTAATTCTGGAAGTCAAGTTCCCATTATTGCACAACGAAAGAAGTAGAAGATTATGATGACGATTTTAAGCAACTGACCTTTCCTAAAGCACAGCCTCCGTATTCACAGCAGGAGTAGGCAGCTCCAGTGCAGTTTTCAGGACATCCACCGTGGATAGGCAGGAGATATATTTGCACACAGTGGAGACGGTCCATGCAGATCTCTCGCGTGCCTATTCATTGTGGGTATCCTGAAACCCAGACCTGGTTGTGGCAGTCCAGGACAGACGGTGCCTACTCCTGCTGTATAGTGTTTATTTACAGCAATCCTCTTAAATAATAGGAGGTCATTATTCAGAGAGTTGGAGAGTGGATAAGTTCTCCAGCTAAAGTTATTTGTGTAACCTTTTCCAGAGATTCAGTGCATAGGTCGGCCGCTGAATATTTACTGATAGTTATGTGCAGAACTTTATTTGGATAAGTTTAGGGTAGGAGGTTTTCCAATCAGACCTTTGTGCATAACTTTAGCTGGACAGAACTCAATACCTGTGTTTACCATCTAAAGTTTAAATCCGCCCCCAGACACCTTCAGTGTCACCTTTTTTTTTTTTAGTGATAAGTACGTAAGAGATGCCATACTGGGTCAGACCATGAGTCCATCAAGCCCAGCATCCTGTTTCCAACAGAGGCCAATCCAGGCTACAAGTCCTACCGTCCCCCAGAACTGCAGGGCTCAACCTGTGGGGGAAGGGGCTGGTTAGGCAGAAGACCTGCTCCAGTCCGACCCTGCAGTCCTGTCCTGCTTCTGCAGGTGGGGGCTCCCCGAGTGCAGGTCGCTGCCCCGTGACACTCTCCACTCGCTCTTCCTCCTCCCCTTCATGGCAGCAGTCCTGGTCTTTCTCGTTCATAGCACTGGCAGCTGCCATGAAAGCAGCAACAGGTGGACAGAGAAAGAATGTGCAGCTGCTGGTCCATCCCCTTTCTCTCTAGAGAAGAGGCAGGTGAAGGAGGAGGGAGATCAGCTGCGGGGACTGGGAGTAGAGCTTACCGAGTCCCTGACTCTGCTCTTAGTGCCAGAGCTGGTGGGAAGAGAAAAATCATGTGATCGGTAATGAAGATGAGGGGAAGGAACCGGAAAGGAAGAGAGGGGGGGTGAGAGAAGAGGAACCCTGGGCAAGGATGAATACAGTTCTGTGGGTTTGCAAACCTCCTTCCTTCAGATCTGAAAATAAATGCATGCTGTAGGTGCATCTATCCAAGTAACTTGATTGGAAATGATGAGAGACAGAGCATTTTCTGTTGCTGGGCTGCTCTTTTGGGACTGCCTGCCAGACCAAATTAGGATTATTGAATGTCACAGCGCTTTCAAAAAGGCCGTAAACCCTTTTTCATTTGCTGAGGCTTTTAGTGAGACCTGAATAGGTAGCGTTTCAGAACTGCAGAGCATTGTGTTGTCTTAGATTCCAGCACAAGTAAGGGGGGCTCTCTCACGGTAGCCGTTTTGTGCAGGTTTTCCTTGGTTTTGTTTTGATCATTTTAAATCATGACATGTGTTTTCATTCATATCTAATCCATTTCAAACTTTCCCTGTATTCTGATGAAGTGGATAACAAATTTTAATGCATTTAAATTCAAAAAATTCAAGGGGGGGGGGTTGGATAAAGGAAGAGAAAATAATCTAAAAGGGAGAGAGAGAGGCGTAAGAAAGGCAGCTGGGGCATTAAGGGAAGAGGGGAATGGAGGGCAATTTTGGGTTGATTCTGAAAAAGGGAGGGAGATGGGGGAAATAAGGGAACCTGAAGCAGCAATCATTGGGGCAAACAGGAAGGAGGCCACTGGGGAAAGAAAGAAAGGAAGGTGACGGAGGAGAAGGGGAAAAGACAATATGAAGAGGGAGGAGAGAGAGGAGCAAAAGACGAGCTGAGATTCCGAGGTGGTGCTGAAAAGGTGATAGAGAGGAGGGAGCTGTGCCCTCAATTCAGCTCCCGTCTTCCTCTGGCCTGGGAGGGTCAGAACGGGGTTATCTCGGACTTTGGCAGGGTATGCGCTGTCTTCGTAGCCGCTTCTCGGTGCCGCACTCATTCCTTTTTCAGATGGTTTGTTTATGTCGCTTCTCTTTGCCTGTGCTTTCCCCGCAATCGATATTTACTAGGGATGTGAATCGTTTTAGGACGATTAAAATTATCGTCCGATAATTTTAATATCGTCTTAAACCGTTATGGAACACAATACAATACAGATTCTAACGATTTATCGTTATAAATCGTTAGAATCGTGAGCCGGCACACTAAAACCCCCTAAAACCCACCCCCGACCCTTTAAATTAAATCCCCCCCCCCCCCCCACCCCCCCCCCCCAATAACTTAAATAACCTGCGGGTCCAGCGGCGGTCCGGAACGGCAGCGGTCCGGAACGGGCTCCTGCTCCTGAATCTTGTCGTCTTCAGCCGGCGCCATTTTCCAAAATGGCGCCGAAAAAATGGCGGCGGCCATAGACGAAAAAGATTGGACGGCAGGAGGTCCTTCCGGACCCCCGCTGGACTTTTGGCAAGTCTCGTGGGGGTCAGGAGGCCCCCCACAAGCTGGCCAAAAGTTCCTGGAGGTCCAGCGGGGGTCAGGGAGCGATTTCCCGCCGCGAATCGTTTTCGTACGGAAAATGGCGCCGGCAGGAGATCGACTGCAGGAGGTCGTTCAGCGAGGCGCCGGAACCCTCGCTGAACGACCTCCTGCAGTCGATCTCCTGCCGGCGCCATTTTCCGTACGAAAACGATTCGCGGCGGGAAATCGCTCCCTGACCCCCGCTGGACCTCCAGGAACTTTTGGCCAGCTTGTGGGGGCCTCCTGACCCCCACGAGACTTGCCAAAAGTCCAGCGGGGGTCCGGAAGGACCTCCTGCCGTCCAATCTTTTTCGTCTATGGCCGCCGCCATTTTTCGGCGCCATTTTGGAAAATGGCGCCGGCTGAAGACGACAAGATTCAGGAGCAGGAGCCCGTTCCGGACCGCTGCCGTTCCGGACCGCCGCTGGACCCGCAGGTTATTTAAGTTATTGGGTGGGGGATTTAATTAAAGGGTCGGGGGTGGGTTTTAGGGGTTTTAATGTGCCGGTTTTTCGATTTTTAACGATTTTTTCACGATATTTTACCCCCCAAACGGCAAACAATACGATTCCCTCCCCCTCCCAGCCGAAATCGATCGTTAAGACGATCGAGGACACAATTCACATCCCTAATATTTACTACCCTGCCCGCCTCCAGGCGCATCTCGAAGCGCTGCTTGCGTACGTCAGTGAGGCTTCAGGGCGGCAGCAGCCGTGGGGGCAATCACAGCCAGACGGAGGTTCTGGGCTGCGAGCCGGTCTGCTTGAACGATTTTAAAAATAGAAGCTGAGCAAAGGATGTGGCTAATTTCCTGCAGCATCTAAAACTGAAGATAAAAAAACCCAAACCCAGAGCAAACATCTAGCAAGCAAAAGTTGGCGTAACCTGCATGCGTAGTAAATCTCACCGTCTTTCTGCCCAAGGCTTTGCATGCACAGACAGTATATATATATATATATATTATTTTTTTTTCTGTGCACTTTTTTTCCTCCCCATTTCCGAAGTCGTAGAAAATGAAATCCTCGGGCCAAAGCTGCCCGCTTTGCAGCACTGGGCGAGCAAACGGCCTTCGCTTCGTGCCCCTTCCGCCCCGCGCGACAAACCTGGGCCTGGCAGCGCAGCCTCGCCCTCGGGCCCCCTGTGCTACCGCTCCTCGCCACTAGATGGAGGTAGCGCACCGACTGTGCCGGCCGGGCTGAAGGCAGAAATCAAATGATTAAGGGACTCGGCGCACTTGCAGATCTTTTATTAGCAATTCGGTTGCATTTGCCGGTTGGTATGTCTGTGAAAGGCTGGATGCTCTCCCTCGCTCTGCCTTAATGCTTGCTTGTCTCGCTTCTCTCGTTCTTGGATAGGGCGAAGGTCTCCAGTGTGAGTCATGACACCGAGGAGCAAGGCCACCAGGCAGGAGAGGTGAGTGTTATTTCCCAGAGGCATTAAGAGTACCTTGTTGGTTGCCTTGCTTTGGCTTCTGGGATGCAGGGCACCCTACCGACTGACTATAGGGGGCCAGGGCGGTGCAAGGATATTAGGCATCCTAGGGGAACCATCAGCCTTGCTCGTCTGCCCCCATCTTTCAGACCCATAGACCAATCTTCCTCCCCCCCCCCCCCCTCCCAAATAATTAAACTCAACAATCACGATGATCCCCCCCTCCCAGAACAATCCAGCACAGTTTTCAGACTTCTTGTCAGTCGGAGAGGGAGAAAAACCTAGAAAGATGACAATTAAGTATTTTAAACCCCCCATTGCTGAACAATAATAGGAGTGAAGTTTTTGGATACCATGGTGAGGAATAAGATGAAGGAATACCACATGATGGGGAGCACAGAATTAGATGGCAGGTGCACCTCACCTGGCCGCGCTCTCTCCACTGCGACTTCTCCTATGAAATGAAGAGATGGCAGCTCAGCGTCCAGGCTGCACAGGGTCTGCATGAGGTGCGAGCTGTCAATGGCGCATTGCATTCTCATAGCCTTCAAATTACTCTTGGTGGTGGCACCTTCCAAATTATTTTTCTTTATTTTTTTTAACCGACTTTAATTTATCCTTACAGTTTTTTTGAATGCAGACAAACAGGCCAGCAGTGTCTAAATAAAATATTTAACTTCAGATCCCTCCTGCGCCCTTGAGGGAAGGGTTCAGTGGTCCCTCTTTATAATGACCAGGCCGGTAGCCAGCGCTTTTTCTTTGAGTTTTGTGCCATCATCGCACTGGAACTTGACTTGGGGGCTGGAATAAATTCTGTATGTAAACTGCTGTGAAGGTAAGTTGCCCATTTGCTATAACCAAGGTGTTTTGTAGAAGAGGGTTTGTTCTAAAGAGGGACCATGTGATAATTTTACACGTTGATTGATTTTCCTTTGAAACCAATTTTATAATAGACAACCTCCTTCCCCTCTCCTACTGCCTCCCTTGTCCCCCTAAAATAAATAAATCAGGTTAGCAGAAGAGGGAATGAAGCTTTCGTTTAATTAATGAATCCACTCTGCTGCTTCCAAATGCCCCGTTACTGCTTCTACACCTCTGCTTGCCTACACTGACTCAGACATCTTCTGCATTATTAATTACTGCCTTCACTTTGAATTAATGTGCCAGGGTAGCAGAGTGTGTGTGTATATATATATATAGAAACCGTTTTAAAGAAATGTCAGAGCATGAGACGCCGCCAGCTTCCGGCCCCGCCCGGGGTTCCCCCCTAGGCAAGCGTGCACGGCACCAGCAGCTATTTAAGGGACTTCGGCGGGAAACCTGGGACCGCCCCGGAGGATGACGTCATCAGCGCGGGGACTATATAAGGCCCACTCGGGCCGTACCCAGATGGCTTGGCAACGAGTCTCCTGTGTTGCTTCTCTTGGGATCCTGCGCTTCACCTTGAAGGACTCCTGTTCCAGTACCTGTCTCCCGCTCCAGGACCAGGCCTTGCGCCCTTCCTCCTGGAGTCTTTTCTGACGGATCTCTTGGTTCTGAACCCCAGACTGGACCTCACTCTGCTCGTCTGCCGCCTGCCTCTGAACCTCGGACTGGACCTCACTCTGCTCGTGTACCTTGCAGTGGGATCAGGGCTCTTGGCCATCCCTGACCAATCTGCCCTCTGGCTTTAGGCAGGCGCCCACCTCCTATTGCTGGCTCCTGAACTCTGCCTGTCTTGTCTTGCCTGCCAGCCTTTCTGACTCCAACCGCGCCCTGCTCCAGTTCCGGACCTGGCACTTATACCAAACCTCAGGGTCCCGGCACCCAAGTGCTCAACCCGCGGGGAACGTGGACTGGTATTGGCGAAGCTCCAGCTGGCCCCTGTCTTCTTCTGGCCTCATCTCCTGACGGAGGGTAAACCTGTGGAGGTTTACCCTCTCAGGTAGGATCAACCCCAACTCAGGCTAGGGGTCTACAGACCATGCTGTGGTTTCTAGAGATTGCCAAACCCATGGATCTGGTGGAGACCTCTGCTCTGCTGGCCATACCGGGCTTAGCCCAAAAAATACTTGAACAGCAGAAAGTGCTGGAGTCCCTTTGCCTCGGCAGTGAAACGGCTGGGTCAACGTTTGGATTCCACCATTCATCTGGGTATGTCTGCTCCTACAGTTGTGGGTCTTTCCACCCCTTCGCCGACTGCACAACCAGTCCTCCCCCTCCCGGCACCTTCACGTTTCGCTGGGGATCCCCAGCACTGCCGCAGCTTCTTGAACCAGTGCCACATGCACTTTTGTCTTCAGTCTGCGCTTTTTCCTGATGACCACATATATCCTTTCCCTGTTGGACGGTAAGGCCTTGCCGCTCTGGGAACGTGCTGATCCTGTGCTGCAAAATTTGCAAGACTTCCTTTCACTGTTTCATACGGTTCTGACGATCCGGGATGCCAGTCTAACTCTAGTTTGTCTCTTGCACTTGTGCCAAAGTTCCCGGTCTCTCACGGATTATGTTATCAAGTTTCGTACCCTGGCATCAGAACTTCATTGGGGCGAGGACTGCTTACACTCAATCTTCTTGGATGGCCTCTCCCACCGGATTAAGGACAAATTGGTGGCCGTGAGTTACCTTCTACACTTGATGCTCGCATTGATCTGGCGGCCCGCATTGATCATAGACTCCAAGAGAGGACTCGAGAGCTACAGTCTTCTAAAAAACCTCCTATAGCCTCGTTCCCGCTCACCACCCATCACGAACTCCACATCCAGTGACACTAGAGTGTTCAAGGCAGAGGAACCCATGCAGTTGGGTCGTGGGCGACTCTGACACCGGAAGAGTGCCTCCGGCGAAGACAACCGGCTTGTTGTCTGTATTGTGGAGCACCAGGCACCATCTACAAGATTATCCCATTTATCTGGGAAACTCCAGGGCCCAAGTTCAGTAGGGGTCCTGAACTTGGGTGCAACTTCTCCAGCCCCTCAACTCTCAGCTCCTGTTACACTAATTTGGGACTCCTGGTCCTTCCCGTCCTCGCTCTGGTAGATTCCGGAGCAGGAGGGTAATTTTATTCTCAAAATTCTCGTGCAACTTTTGGGTATAAAAACCCACTCATTAGTTCCCCTCCTTGTGTATTGCCTCTATATATGGAGAGTGCTTCCCGGCCGGCATCTCCCTGACCACGGAACCTGTCCAGTTACGCACAGGGGCCTTACATCTTGAGGAACTTGAGCTACTCGTATTGGATAAATCTATTCATCCCATAGTGCTTGGACTTCCTTGGCTACAGAAGCACTCTCCCCAGTTCAATTGGACTTCTCTACAGTTGGTAGAGTGGGGTCCAGTCTGTCACCAGTCCTGTCTCCAGAAAGTGACTCCATCAGCAACGATTCCTTTGGTTACCACCTCTTCTGGCTTACCTGCTCCATACGCTGCCTATGAGGATGTATTTTCCAAACAGAAGGTCGACCTTTTCCTGCCTCTTCGGCGGTTCCATTGTCCAATCGATCTTCTTCCTGGAACCATGCCCCTTCATGGACACACCTACCCTTTGTCGCTACCTGAGACAAAAGCCATGACTGAGTATATTCGAGAGAATCTGGAAAAAGGGTTTATCTGTCCCTCCACAATCACCCACCAGAGTGGGATTCTTTTTCGTGACCAAGAAAGACGGGTCACTTAGACCGTGCATTGACTACCACGGTCTAATTGCTATTACCCGCAAAGGATAAATGTCCCTTACCATTGATTTCAGAACTTTTCGATCGTATTCAGGGTGCTACCATCTTTACAAGCTGGATTTACGCGGGGCATATAATTAGTGAGAATCCGTCCCGATGACATATGGAAGACGCCTTTAATACTAGAGACGGTCAATATTTATTTTTATTTAACAGCTTTTTTATACCGACATTAGAATACACATCATATCGGTTTACATCTTCAACAGTAGTTAGAAAGTACAATGAACAGGTGGTGGGAGAGTGTCATGACTATCGGCCGCGGCAAGCCGCAAACCGGGGACTTACCGCCGTCCCCAGGGGCCGAACTGAACCATCGGCACTGATCAGACCTCGCAGATTTCTTCAGCAGGAGCAGCCGCTGCTGCCCCAAGATGGCTGCGGCGTTTCTCTCCGCGCGGCTAAGCTCCGCCCCCTGGACAGCTGCTAGGGCCGCGCGGGCGGCTCTGGCTTGTCATTAAAGAAACACTCACAGGAAGTGAGCAGGCGCCTTCCTGCGGCATTCCAATGGCTGAAGACTATTTAAGCAAGGTCTGTACCCTCAGACCTTGCCTTGACTTCTTGGCTCCTGCGTTTGTTTTGTTCCTGGTTCCTGTTTGTCCTCCTGAGCTGTTTCCTGGTCTGGCTGACGTTCCTTCTGGTCCTTGATTCCTGGCGTGGCTGCGGGCTTCTCTGGGTTCTGACCCCTGGACTGGCTGCGGACTTCTCTGGCTTTTGACTCCTGGACTGGCTGCAGATCTCCCTGGCTCACGACTTCTGGATTGGACTTCTTCACGAGATCCGCGGGGGTTTGCTCCTCCTCGACCTGCTGGAGGCGCCAGCATCTGGATTACACGACCTGCAGGAGGCGCCTGCGTCCAGATCTTACTCTTTCCATCTGCAACCCCGAGAATCAGCCTCGCCTAACGACGGTGGTCTACTCGATCATCGTCGAACCAAGGGTCCACCACTCGGTTCACAACAGTAAGTCAAGGCCATGGACCCGGCGGAGGCCTCTGCTCTGCGGGCCATTCCCGGCCTGGCTCAGAAGATCATGGAGCAACAGGGTATGCTCGAAGCCATGGCCGCCTCCATGGAGTGCTCAACGCTCGACTAGATGCGGTGGTAGCCAGCCAGCCAAGTGCATCAACCATAGCTCCACCGGTCGCTCCTGCTCCACTTTCAACGTCCAGCAGGCCTTCGTCCAGTCCTTCCACTTCCAGCACCACCGCGATACGCCGGAGAT
The DNA here is from genome assembly GCF_901001135.1 of Rhinatrema bivittatum. Taxonomy (NCBI): domain Eukaryota; kingdom Metazoa; phylum Chordata; class Amphibia; order Gymnophiona; family Rhinatrematidae; genus Rhinatrema; species Rhinatrema bivittatum. The sequence goes on from NC_042615.1 coordinate 21,304,717, forward strand.
CCCCGTCTCTGCCTGGGATTTTTGGACCAATGTACAATGCATTTCCGGCTACAATCACCCTTCTTTCCAGATGACGCCACTAAAATTACCTACATTCTGTCCCTGTTGGAAGGCAAAGCCCTCACATGGGCCTCTCCTTTATGGCAACGTTCTGACCCGGTATTGCAGAACTACTTCCAATTTATTGAACTATTCCGCACTACTTTCGAAGAACCCGGAAAACAAGCCGCTGCCGCCACGGATTTACTACACCTCCGTCAAGGAGGACGATCCCTCACGGATTACAACATTGATTTTCGCACTCTAGCCAATGAGCTCCACTGGGAAGAGAGAGTTCTTCGGACCATATATCTTGAAGGACTTACTGCCAAGATCAAGGATGAACTGGCTGCCCGAGAACTTCCGTCCTCCTTAAATGGCACCATCGAACTGGCCACCAGGATCGATCGCAGATTACAAGAAAGAGCACGAAGAGGGCGGCAACTGGAGGAGACGGTCTACTTTTTCTCAGATCTCTCCAACCCCCAATCCTCCGCCTCAAGGAGCCCATTCCAATGAGGGTTCCAGGGACGAACCCATGCAGCTCGGAAGAGGCCCGCTGTCTACAGAGGAACGCTTGAGACGGCGCAGATCGGGGCTTTGCTTGTACTGTGGAGGCTCTGGACATCGTTTAGCTAACTGCCCTATTCGTCCGGGAAACTTCAAAGCCTAGGGACTTTGGGGGTGTTTCCTGGGTCAGTTTTCTCCACAACCCCCACTCACTTTACCAATCACTCTCCATATGAACGAACATGAATTCTCCACGCTGGCGCTAGTAGACTCAGGAGCCGGAGGAAATTTCATTTTACAAGCACTGGTGGATAAGCTCCACGTTCCAGTTCGACTTTGTCTGCAACCTCTAATCATTTCTTCCATCCACGGGGAACCTTTACCCGCAGAATCACGCATCAGACGGAACCCCTGAATTGTTTTATTGCACCAGACCATTCTGAACAAATTACTTTCTATGTCATCAACAAAGCCATTCACCCTGTGGTACTGGGCATACCTTGGCTGCAGCGCCATAACCCCCAGTTTGATTGGACTTCCTTACGACTGACACAGTGGGGTCCCGAATGTTTCTGGGACCTGTTTCAAGGACTCCGGTTCCGCTTCCAATTATGTCTGCACCTCGCTTTTGGGAGAATTACCCTCTTCATACCACCAATTGCAGATGTTTTCTCTAAGAAGGCGGCTGATGCTTTGCCGCCTCATCGGGCGTTTGACTGCGCTATCAAGTTGATTCCTGGTTCTATACCCCCGCGAGGACGAGTCTACCCTTTGTCTGCTACTGAGACTCGAGCTATGACCGAATATATTCGGGACAATCTGCAAAAAGGATTTATTCGACGATCCACGTCGCCCGCGGGGGCTGGATTTTTTTTTGTGGAAAAGAAAGATGGGACATTACGCCCTTGCATCGACTACCGAGGACTTAATGCTATTACTATCAAGGATCGTTATCCTTTGCCTCTTATTGCTGAATTGTTTGATCGTCTGCAAGGAGCTCAAATCTTTTTCTAAACTTGATCTGCGTGGTGCATACAATTTAGTACGTATTCAAGAAGGGGATGAGTGGAAGACTGCGTTCAACACCAGAGACGGACATTATGAGTACTTGGTAATGCCGTTTGGTTTAACTAACGCACCCGCAGTTTTTCAGAATTTTATTAATGAAATCTTTAGGGATCTGTTATATACTTGCGTTGTGGTGTATCTTGATGATATTTTGATTTTTTCTAAGGACTTACTTACTCATCGTCAACACGTGCTACAAGTACTACAAAGACTCCGGGACCATCAGTTGTATGCTAAACTGGAGAAATGTATTTTCGAAACAGAGTCTTTGCCGTTCCTGGGATACGTTATTTCTAAACACGGGTTTCAAATGGATCCAACTAAACTAAAAGTATACAAGAATGGACTCAACCGAAGGGGCTAAAAGCCTTGCAGAGATTTCTTGGTTTTGCGAACTACTACCGACATTTTATTAAGGACTTTTCCAAGTTATCTGCGCCCCTCACTGCACTCACTCGTAAAGGGGCTAATATCACTACTTGGCCCACGGCGGCCGAAGAAGCATTTCAGGCCCTTAAGGACTCCTTTTTACGACAGCCCTGTCTTCGCCACCCGGACCCAAGTCGCGCATTTACAGTTGAAGTTGATGCATCCACCGAAGGTGTAGGAGCAGTATTAAGTCAGACCACTGTCAAGGGTACATCTCATCCCTGCTCCTACTTTTCAAAGAAGTTCTCTCCCGCGGAGCGCAATTATGCTATTGGCGACAAAGAATTATTAGCCATTAAACTCGCATTGGAAGAATGGCGACAGTGGCTGGAGGGGGCCCAGCATAAAATCACCATCTTCACTGATCATACGAATCTGATTTACCTACAACAAGCCCAGCAACTTAACCCACGGCAAGCCCGCTGGGCTTTATTTTTTTCCCGTTTTGATTTTGAGCTCCGGTATCGACCTGCCAGTAAGAATATCAAAGCAGATGCACTATCCCGGTCCTTTGTCTGTGAGGATGGCGAAGAGGTGTTGCAGACCGTCATTGATCCTGCCCGTATCATTCTGGCACCTACTGTTCCGGTTCCGATAGGAAAGACGGTGGTTCCCAGCCGACTCCGTAACAGGGTTTTTGAAATGGGGACATGATTCCCAATTCGCTGGACATCCTGGACGCAAGAGGACACAGGACCTCCTTCAGCGCTTCTATTGGTGGCCGGGGATGTACAAAGACATTCGGGCATACGTGGACTCGTGTCCCGTTTGTGCCCAACACAAGACTCCAGTGGGAAGGCCGTGGGGACGGCTACAACCCTTGCCGGCACCATCCAAGCCTTGGACGCATATCTCCACCGATTTTGTGGTTGATTTACCTGCTTCTGAAGGACACACAGTGATTTGGGTAGTAATTGACCGCTTCTCTAAAATGGCTCATTTTACGCCCCTGCCCGCTCTTCCCTCTGCTCCTCGGTTGGCTCAACTGTTTATGTCCCATATCTTCCGCCTTCATGGACTGCCGTCCCACATTTCCTCCGATAGAGGTTCCCAGTTCACTGCCCGGTATTGGCGGAGCCTTTGTGCCAAATTTCAGGTTTCCTTGGACTTCACGACCGCCTTCCATCCGCAAGCCAATGGCCAAGTTGAGCGGACTAATCGTACTCTCAAGCAGTTTCTGCGTGTGTATGTCAATTCTAGGCAGGATGACTGGGCGGCTTTGCTGCCCTGGGCGGAGTTTTCCCATAACTACCATCGGTGTACCTCAACCGGCTCCTCCCCGTTTCAAGTTGTGTTTGGCTACCAACCTACTCCTCCGGTGCCTCTCCCTCTGGCGGTACCCTCGTCCGGCGGCTTCAGCTTACTGCCACTCAGTTCCAGCAATTATGGGTGCACACTCGCCGCATGCTCCGCAAGGCGGGCTCTTCTGGCTAAGAAGTTTGCTGACCGGCATCGGAGGCCGGCGCCTCAGTTTCATCCAGGCGATAGGGTGTGGCTGAGCACCAGGAACATTCGTTTGCGAGTTCCTTCGATGAGATTGGCTCCCCGGTATATTGGTCCTTTTTCCGTGGCCAAGCAGATCGGTCCCGTCACTTATCGCCTGCACCTACCCACCTCTCTTCGCATTCACAACGTTTTCCATGTCTCTTTACTGAAACCTCTGCTCCTCAACTGGCCATCTCGGAAGGCTCCTGTCTCTTCGCCCGTTCAGCTGGAGGACGACTCTACTTATCAGGTCCGTGAGGTCCTCGATGTTCGGCGACGTGGTCGTCGTTGGGAATATCTTTTGGCGTGGGACGGTTTTGGGGCCTGAGGAGAACTCCTGGGAACCTGCTGCTAATATCCTGGGACAAGGATCTCCTCAAGAGTTTTCATGCCAGCCACCACGGACAAACCCAAGCCTTCTAGGGGGAGGCCTAAAGGAAGGGGTACTGTCATGACTATCGGCCGCGGCAAGCCGCAACCGGGACTTACCGCCGTCCCAGGGGCCGAACTGACCATCGGCACTGATCAGACCTCGCAGATTTCTTCAGCAGCAGCAGCCGCTGCTGCCCCAAGATGGCCGCGGCGTTTCTCTCCGCGCGGCTAAGCTCCGCCCCCTGACAGCTGCTAGGGCCGCGCGGGCGGCTCTGGCTTGTAATTAAAGAAACACTCACAGGAAGTGAGCAGGCGCCTTCCTGCGGCATTCCAATTGGCTGAAGACTATTTAAGCAAGGTCTGTACCCTCAGACCTTGCCTTGACTTCTTGGCTCCTGCGTTTGTTTTGTTCCTGGTTCCTGTTTGTCCTCCTGAGCTGTTTCCTGGTCTGGCTGACGTTCCTTCTGGTTCCTTGATTCCTGGCGTGGCTGCGGGCTTCTCTGGCTTCTGACCCCTGGACTGGCTGCGGACTTCTCTGGCTTTTGACTCCTGGACTGGCTGCGGATCTCCCTGGCTCACGACTTCTGGATTGGACTTCTTCACGAGATCCGCGGGGTTTGCTCCTCGACCTGCTGGAGGCGCCAGCATCTGGATTACATGACCTGCAGGAGGCGCCTGCGTCCAGATCTTACTCTTTCCATCTGCAACCCCGAGAATCAGCCTCGCCTAACGACGGTGGTCTACTCGATCATCGTCGAACCAAGGGTTCACCACTCGGTTCACAACAGAGAGGGACAAGAGTAGAAACTCGAGGGCAGGAGGCTCTAGGGGGAGCCTGAAAATTGAACTAGAGAAGTAACAATATGAATACTTAGTGATGCCTTTTGGCCTTTCCAATGCACCTGCTATATTCCAGCGAATGATGAACGAACTTTTTAGAGATCTACTGTCATGGTTTATTTGGATGATATCCTCATTTTTTCGAAAGATCTTGATACCCACCGGTCTGATGTATGTATGGTACTGCAACGTCTTCGTGAAAATCATTTGTTCGTGAAACTGGATAAGTGTTTATTTGAGGGTCCAGTTTGCCTTTCCTTGGCCATATAATTTCTCCACAAGGTTTCTCTATGGACCCGGATAAATTGAGGGCGACATGGGGTTGGCCACAGGCTGTGGGACTCAAAGCGCTCCAGCGTTTCTTGGGGTTCCTTCACTATTACCGACATTTTATCCCTCATTATTCCACACTGGCCGCCCCCCTGACGGCCCTGACCAGGAAGGGCCAGAACACACAGAATTGGCCAACCGAAGCCATAGCTGCCTTCCATCAGTTGAAAGAAGCCTTTGAGAAGGGATCTTGTTTACATCACCCTGATCCGACTCGCCCGTTCCAAGTTGAGGTAGACGCCTCCGCCATAGGGACTGGGGCCATCCTAAGCCAGCGAACCGCTTCTGGTACCGTAGTTCCATGTTCATTCTATTCTTAAATTCTCATCGGCAGAACAAAATTACAGCATTGGGGACTGTGAACTACTCGCCCTAAAATTGGTCCTAGAAGAGTGATGCACTTGGCTCAAGGGCGCACAGCACAAATTTACGGTGTTCATGGACCATAAAAATTTGGAACATCTAAGACAAGCACAGGCCTTAACGCCCGCCAGGCCTGGTGGGCCTTGTTCTTTTCCAGGTTTGATTTCGAGCTTCACTACCCCGCCCTGCAATAAGAACCTCCGAGTGGATGCCTTATCCCAGTCATTTGAACCCGAAGATATCCCTGAAGAGCCAGCTCACATCATCAACCCAGCATGTATCTCCTTGTCTGCCATCCATCCAGTTCCTACGGGAAAAACTGTGGTGCCCCGACGACTCCAAGAAAGGGTTCTCCATTGGGCACACGATTCCAAGGTTGCCGGTCACCCAGGACAAGCGCGAACCGTGGCACTGCTTCAGCGGTATTTCTGGTGGCCTACTTTGGTCTCTGACGCAAAGGCGTATGTTGAATCCTGTAATGTTTGCGCACAACAAAAACCCCCGGTCGGGCAACCATGGAGACTCTTACAGCTGCTTCCAGCACCCGAAGAACCATGGACCCACTTGTCAATGGACTTCATTGTAGATCTGCCTCCATCTAGGAACTGAATGTTTACTAATTTCATAACCTATCTTATATGATTTATATGTAGTTAATTCCTATCTCTCTTCTTCCTAGCTACTATAGCTCCCAAGTTTAATCCCCCTGTTATATTGTAACTTTGCTAGTTTCGGCCTTCTTGTTTTGGTTACTCTGGTTTATCCCTAGTTCCATGTAAACCGGCCTGATATGAATCCCATTCATGAAGTCCGGTATAGAAATATTTTAAATAAATAAATCTAAGGGTAATACCGTGATATGGGTTACCATATCACGGTTTTTTGAAAATGGCTCATTTTTTGCCTCTTCCGGGCCTACCATCTGCACCCAAGTTGGCACGATTGTTTTTTCATCACATTTTCAGATTGCATGGTTTACCAGTAGATATTGTCTCTGATCGACGTCCTCAATTTGTCGCCAGGAATTGGCACGCTCTCTTTGCCGAAAATTCGGTATTAACATCAGCCTCACAACCGCATATCACCCACAAACCAACGGGCAAGCGGAATGGATGAACTGCTCCTTTAAGGCGTTCTTACGTGCTTATATTAATGACCGGCAAGACAACTGGTCAGATCTCTTATCCTGGGCATAGTTCTCCCACAACTCTCACATTGCCACAGCTACTGGAACGTCTCCATTCTCAATAGTCTATGGAAGACAGCCTCGACCACCATTACCCATATCTCTCTCCGTGCCATCCCCTCGGCATAAGCTATTACAGATACCCTTAAGACACTATGGGAACAGACAAATCTCCGCCTACACCAGACCGCTTCCCGGGCCAAGAAGACTGACAGTCGACGCCGCGCAGCTCCTGAATTCCTTCCTGACCAGAAAGTCTGGTTAAGTACCAAGTATATTAGACTCCAAATTCCTTCACAGAGATTCGCCCCAAGGTTTATTGGACCATTGCTGATTACCCGACACATTGGACCCGTCATATACCAGCTCCGGCTGCCTCCTTCTTTGGGCATACATAATACTTTCCATGTATCGTTGCTCAAGCCGGTAGTGTTGTCTTGGCCTTCCCGGAAGGTCCCCAAGCTACCTCCATTGGTGGCGGAAATCGATACAACTTATAAAATCCATGACGTCTTAGATGTCCGCCGTAGAGGCCGCCGATGGGAGTACCTCCTCTTCTGGGAGGGTTACGGAACAGAGGAAAATTCTTGGGAGCCTGCTCGGAACATCTTGGACAAGACCCTCCTCTTGAACTTCTATCGTGCCCATCCGGGGAAACCCCGACCTCCAGGAGGGGGATGAAAAGGGGGGATACTGTTATGCTTGCCGCCCGCAGAAGCTCCGCAGTGCGGCCCTCTCACTTTTCTAAGCAACTTCCAGGCTCCAGCTTCCCGTTGCTTGCGGCAGTGGGCAGCCGGCTCCGACCTCAGGCTCCCGCCAACGCCTCCAACCCTGCTCCACTTCCTGGGACTTCCAGCCAGGATGCCTCTATCCGTCCGGCCTCTCTGTGGGGTTCTTGGAGAGATGCTGCCAGCAGTGCTGCGCCCCTCCCTAGATGTGCACGTGCATCAGTAAACCTTTTTAAAGTGCCTACGGCAGGAACCTGGCCGCAGACCCGGATGCTGACGTCAGATCCTTCAACGTATAAATGCTCAGGCTTCACACCATAGTGTGGCCTTTGCAACAGGTCTCCTTGGTTCCCTGTTTGGTTCTGAGTACTCGTAGCCTCCGTGCTTCCTTGATCCGTGTTCCTGATTACCTCCAAGTTCCTGATTCCTTGTTCACCTTGTCTGTCCTTTTGATTGACCTCTGCTACGTCTGATCTTGCCTGACCTCTGCTATGCCTGACCATGCCTGCCTTCTCCGTGCCTCAACCACTGCTACGCCTCACCATGCCTGCCTTCTCCGTGCCCTGACCATTGCTACGGATGACCATGCTAACGATTCCTTTGTGTCCAGAGTTCTACGTTGCTTGCTACACCGTCTAATTGCCGCCAGCTCTTATTCGAGTTCGACAGTGACGCCTCTGTCCCTGTCCTCTGGACTTTGGACTCCTAAGGCTCCGGCCTTTCTGTGCTCAAGTACCTTCAGCCAATCCTCATTCCTTGGTGCTTGGGTTCCTGTACTGGGACCAGTCCAGGATAATACTACGCCTCCTGCTGGCTGCTGTCTCTGGGCTGAACTACCTGCCTTTGACGTCCCATCTCAAGGCCCGCCTAAGTCCTGCCTGCCCCGGCACCCAAAGGCTCAACCCGAGGGGAACGTGGGCTGGTATTGGTGAAGCTCCAGCGGCTTCTAGCTTCAGCCCACTCCACCTGCTGACGGTGGGGACCCACAGGCCCTCACCTGCGGGTTATGTCAACCCCCACCTCAGTCTAAGAATCCACCTCCAGCACAACACAGGGGATCTCTAAGAGAGTGATGGGAATTTAAAATGTTAAATTAATTGTTTGGATTAGCAGACTGGATAGGCCATATGTACTATTTCTACCATCATGTTTCTATATTAGCATGATTTTGGGGATGTTTTGCCCTTCCCTCCCCAGTAATGCCCTTTAGCAGTGGGTAGGGGTGTAAAGGAGCATTTTTACAGGACGTTCTTATGACGCCTTCTGAATAGATGCTAGCTTCTAAATAAATAAGAAAGACCTGAGATTTTATCCTCAGTGCTCAATTTAGAAGTGATTATGTGATTTCCTGACTAGTAAATAACCACATTTCAAATATCTGGATGCAAGGCTCAAAACTGGACTTTAAGAAAAATTGATGCTTGATATTCCAAACGTATCTTTGAGTTTGGAAATATATTGGTCAAGACTGTGTGTGTTCACAGATGTCAGAACTGACCAGACGGTCTTTACCCAGTGACTCAGTGTTCTGAGAATTATAAAAAAAAAAACAACAAAAACCACCCCCAAAACTTTTCTCATTTCAAATACGCCTCCCTTCAGACCACCAGCTAATCAGTGCAGCAACGCTGAGAGGATATTTCCTCCTGTTCCTTTCCTCTAGCTCGTGTACAAGATTACGCATACCTGGGACAGTAAACCAGTTATGCACGAGCCGGTGACGATCCGGTTCAAGCCTGCGGAAGGAGGACTGCTGATGGAAGTGAGTGCTCCCTTTTTTAACGATCCTTCGGCGCCACCTGGGGAGCCGGGAAAACCTTTTAATGGACTTTGGGACTATGAAGGTAAGAATTCACTTTATTTTCAAGATTTGTAGGGAACCTTGATCGGTGCATGCTGGGCCCCGGGCAATCCCAGCGGGACAGCTAGTCCTTCCATCTGGCGGTGATCTACCAATTTCATATCGAGGGGCTCTCACCAGCTCTTCTCCACTTGGTGAGACCATCTTTCTTATCATAAAACCATTTAAGGAGGATCTCCGGAGAACTCCCAGGCACGCCATCCAGCACATCACTCCCTTCTATCCAGTTGCACCATCAGAGCTTTGATGATTCATAGTCTTTCTCTCCTGTGAGCCTCTCGGTATTCACCAGTGATTCATATTTGACAATATTATTTACTATGGTCTCAGGCCTTTTGTCATTATTTCCAGGTTCATGCCCAGCGTCCTTTCACACAGTAAATCTTTCTAAGTCCATACACTACTAAGGAGCCTTGTTCTTATATCCTTGACTAAGGCATAATTATCTTGTGTCACTGTGTTTCATTTCCAGTTGTTGAATCGTTTTTCTTGAACAGTAAGACTGTCCAGTATCTGGAAGTAGAGCTTTGCCCGTAAGTAACTTGAGTTTTGTTTTTTTTTTTTTTAACCAGTTTTCAGGAGGTTTATTGAATTTACTTTAATAACTTTGAAAGCCCAAATGGAAGATATATCACAGAAATGTGTCAGCAAATTCTGACCGTGTTTTAAAAAAGATGGAAAAATAACTGGAGTGCCAATGGGGAAAAAAAAAGACTGCTGTATTAAAAGAACTATACATCATTGCAGTCAATATAAAAGGTGACTAGAGTAGATGTATTGTCTAGAATCTGGGAAAGAGCTCTACCTCTCCCCCCTTTCAGACCCCTCTCCGTGCATACGTTATCTAGGGAGAACAATGAAATGAGGAGAAATATGCTTTTAAAAATCTAAGATGGAAAAACTCCTTCACAGATATTCAGTATTCTAAACCACTTTGTTACTGTGGCATCAATTGTATGTGGGTTGCCCCCAGGAATGAGCCTCCTAATTTATTTATTTAAAATGCTTCTAGACTGCTTATCAACAAATCTAATGTTAGGAGAAGAAAATCCAGGCAGTTAATAGTAGAAGGTCTTCCACCTATGCTAACCATCTTCCTCCTGGGTTGAGCCCTCAAATGCTGGTGGCCAGTGAGGCATGAGAAACAGGGGTAGCTCCCGATTAAAAATAAAGAGCAAGAGGCCTGGAACAGGGTGGGAAGATAGAGCACACGAAGAGGTCAAGCAGGAACGATAAAGGCAGAAACTGGAGATGAAAAATTTGTCAAGATTAAAGCAACAAGGATGGAACCAGAGTATGAAGACCAGGAATGACAAAAAGCTTGAGTATCAATATAGATCTAGGCAGGAAGCAAGATGGCTGTTGGTGGAAATGATGGGCACAGAGCTGGGAGGACTGAATAGATAGTCCAAGCAGCTCACAATACCACCTGCAGATTAGAGTTCAAGTTGGCAATGTATCCTCACAGTACTCCCCCCCCCCCCCCCCCCCCCACACACACACACTTTTCAGGGATGGCCTCCAGATGGCCCCTTGTGTTTTGCAAGAAATTTCTTCAAGAGATGAGGTTGATGCATCAATCCAAGATCTTTCTTCAGGGCCATAGCCCTTCCAATAGACAAAGTACTGTACTCTCTTTTATAGGACTAGAGTTCAGAATCTCCTCAAACTTGAATTCAGGCTGGCCACATCAACCAGAACTGGATCAAAAGGTATTCCTTGCCTATTGAAAGAATCTGTCATAGCCAGTTTCAAAATGGAGATGTGAAATATTGTTGGGAAGCTGAAGGAGCATGGTTACTGGAATAATATTCTCAGTAATGAATAATGGCCCTTTGTACTTGGGACCAAGCTTAGAACAAGAAAGCTTCAGATGTAGGTTCTTTATAGACAACCAGACCTTGTCACCGACTTGAAATTGGGGTTTGTCTATGATGACGGTCAGAATTTGTTCTGCTTCATCACAGTTCTCTACAAATTATTGTACGCTCATGCCCAGGTTTTCTGAAAGTGTCATACCAAGTTGTCGGCTGCAGGAATTTCAGTGACCAGAGCAGAAGAAGATACACAAACAAGGTGTCAGCTGTAGGCTTTGAAAAATGGAGAAACCCCAGTAGGTTTGCTGACATGATTATTGTGAGCAATCTGGCCGAATCATTTTGATGAGTAAAGACAAAACAGAGGAGAGAGGTGGTGGAGCAGGGTTAGAAGCACCAGGCTCTTCTGCTGGCTGAGACTGAGCCGTGGAGCTGGGAGGGAGGGGAGAGGTTTGGGGGCTGGGTAGGGTCTATCAGACCTGGGCTGTCACTGGGGAGCTAAAGAAAGAGGAAACCATTTTTGAAAGGAGGCTTTTGCTGGGCAAAAGAGCAACGGAGCCAGATAACGGGAGACTGGTGAGAAGAATGAATCCAGTGAGGGGAAGATGGAAGGGGAGGGTTGGGGAGCTGAATAACATAGGAAGTGTCACGGCATCTTGTCGCTGACGGTGGCCCATCCAGCTTTCTTGAAAGCACCCAGCAGATCAGATTGAGGAGCTCCATTCCCCGCTGTGATCGCTAAATCCGCCTGCGTAATAATCGTTAACGGACGCGTCCTTCGGAAACCTGTCCAAAGCTTTTATAAGCTCATCTATATTACCTGGCTTGACTATATATTTTCTGGCAAGAAATTCCACAGTTTATTTGTGCATTGCCTGCCAAACTATTTTCTTAATTTAAAAAAAAAAATAAAAAAATCTGCCACCAGTTACTTTCACGGCGCGTCCTACAGTCGTGGGACCATTTGAAAGCGTAAACAACCAACCCCTCCCCTATTTACTTGTTCTCCACCACTCCTAATCATCGTTTATTTATTAGAACGAGCGAGCACAAAGCGTGTGACACCATAACAAGACCAGCAAGGACCAACGAGCAAGAAACAGAGCAGGGATTGCACAGTGCACGGATTGGAGGCAATAAAAAAACAGGCAATACCAATGGGCACCCGGGACCATTGCATGAGAAGCAGAGCCAGAGGTTACAGGGGGAGCAGGAGGGAGAACAGAACGGGAAGAATGGCCAGCAGTGCCCAGATCAGGTGGTTACCAAGCCAAGGAGCTGGGCAGGAAGAGCCAGCGAGGCGCGTTCCACGTTGGGTTACAACTTATTTCCCGCAGGGCGGGAGATCCGATGTCGGACTAATGCCCGCTGGTGAGGGGTTCCAGCGGGAAAGGATGGAAGCGGGCAAAGGTCTTTCTCCTCCTGCCAGAGAGAGCCGCACGTCCCTGGGGGGGGGGGGTGCAGGTGCAACAAGGCGGGTGTCGGGCAGAAAGCCGGCCGGGAGCGTCGGAGGGAGCGAGTCCCTTGGCTGCCTCGTTATGGGGCTAGGAGCAGCAGGTTTGAAAAGCCATGCGAAAGGAGGCAGGGAGCCAGCCAAGAGATTTCGAGAGGGGGGGGGGGGGGGGGTGATGTGCTTTGCTGTGCTGCGGCAATTTGTGCAAGTGGCAGCTGTCGAATCCCTTTCTTTGGTAACCCCCCCCCCCACCCCCCGTAAAGGGAATTACAGCAGTCCCACTTAAAACAAACACATATAGGATTGGAAGTGAGGTAAACCTCAATCGATTTGTCAGAACGGTGCGAGGAGCTAACTAAACTTCAAGTAGAGAAGGTGATGGGACCGGATGGGTTACGTCCAAAGGGACTACGGGACCTTAGTGATGTCCTGGCAGCTCCGCTGGTGACCTCTCAATGCTTCTTTAGAGCCTGGAGTAGTCCCGGAGGACTGGAAAAGGGCGGACGTGGTTCCACTTCATAAAAAATGGAAGTAAGGAGGAGGGCGGGAACTACAGGCCGGTTTTACCTCTGTGGTGAGCAAACGAATGGAATCGCTGCTAAAACAGAGGAGAGTGCAATTTTTGGAATCCGATGCATTGCAAAACCTGAGGCAGCAGGGTTTTACCAGAGGTAAACCTTGTCAGACTAAGCCGATCAATCTCTTTGATTGGGTGACCAGAGAGTTGGATCAGGGAGGAGCGCTAGGTGTAGTGTTCTTGGATTTCAGCAAGGCCTCTGACCACGTTTCCGCGCAGAAGGCTTATAAATGCATCGTGGGCCCTTGTGGCTGACTGGGTTAAGGACTGGTCGAGTGGGAGGTGGCGAAGGATAGTGGTGAATGGCGTTTTCTCTGAGGAAGGGGATGTTACTAGCGAGGAGCTCCAGGGATCGGACCTCGGACCGGTTCTTTTCATCAATTTGTGAGCGACATAATGGAAGGATTGTCGGGGAAAGGTTTGTGTCTTTTTGCCGATGATACCAAAGTCTGCCACAGCGTGGTCAGCCGAGACGGGGTGGAAAACACGAGGAGGGATCTTGTGAAACTCGAGGAATGGTTAAAGGTCTGGCTTCTAAAGTTTAATGCTAAAATATGCAGAGCAATGCATTTAGGATGCAAAGGGAAGGGTCCAGTCCTGGAGGTGAAATTCTCTAAGCACAAATGAAGAAAGGGACCTGGGGACAATTGTAGCTGGTGATAAAGGGACAGTAAAGCGACGGTAAAAGCCAGAAAGCTGCTTGGCTGCATAGAGAGAGGAATGGTCAGCAGAAAAAGGAAGGTGATACTGCCCCTGTATAGGTCCCTGGTGAGACCTCACTTGGAATACTGAGTACAATTCTGGAGACCGCACCTTCAAGAGGATATAAACAGGATGGAGTCGCTCCAGAGGGGGCTACTAAAATGGTCAGTGGTCTTCCTTCTAAAGCATGTGGAGATAAGACTTAAAGATCTAAACATGTACACCCTGGAGGAAAGGCGAGATATAATAGACATTCAAATCTCTCAAAGGTTTCCGTGCACAGGAGGAGAAACTTTTTCAATGGAAAGGAGGCTCCAGAATGAGGGGTGAAAGGGGCTGGATTCAGGAGTAGTCTTAGGAAATATATCTGTACAGAGAGGGTGGTGGATGTGTGGAACAGCCTCCCAATGAAGATAGAAGACAAAACCAGTATCTGAATTCCAGAAAGCATGGGATAAATACAGGGGATCTCTAAGGAAGTGATGGGAATTATAATGCTGAATTAGTTGGTCTTTTTCTGCTGTCATGTTTATATGAATTGTGGTTGGGGGTGTGGGGAGGAGGAGGAGGCAGCTATTCCTACCGTGCTCTGGTCCTGCTCCCTCTTGCATCTCATCTCTAACCTCTCTTAGACACGCACGCACAAATACCCAGCACCCGTCCTTTCTCTTTTACACACAAAAACCCTGCCTCCTCCCCTCAGCTGATCCCCTCTCATCCTCCAGTTCCTCCTATCCTCCCCTGAAGGATCCTGTCTGCTCCAGGCTCACCCCCTCCTCCTGTTCCCCGCACGCTGCCTGGGAGGGGAGGGGAGGGGCTGGATCAGGAGCTGCTCTCCGCTGAGTGAGATGCTGCACAGCTGGAAGGCTGCCCTGGGCACAGGCCTAGTGGGGCCTATTGACAAACCCAGACCTGGGTAGCCAAAGAATTCATCAGATATTGCAAGTCAAGCCCTCAGAGAGAGAGGCCTTGTTATCTGGTTCCATTTTAAGGGATCCAAAGGTTTTCCTGGCTGTACCAGGCCGATTCAATAAATGTGCGCAGAAAACGGGCGCTCAGGAGAGGGGGCTGTCGAGCGAGTTGGGAAATCAGACGTTCGGTCTACGAGCGTCCATTTTCTCCCGCTACCGGCATAGACACGCACAAGAAACACGACCTGGACCGTGTATCATATGTGTGCGTTGGACATCCAGAATTTAAAAAAAAAAAAAAAAAATATTTTTTTTAAACTTTAAAAAAAAATAAAAAATACTGCTTTATTTGGTTCCTCCCACTTAGTATCACTACGATACTATTAGGAAGAATCACCGAAAGCAGGCTTTTTCTTTTGTTTTCAATGCGCCCCTGAGCGTGGCATAAAACTTGCCGCGTTGCGAGGGCGTGTTGGCTGCACGGAACATTTATTGGATTACAGGGATTAGCTAATAGCCTCATCTGCATGAATTTCCATGTGACGAGAGTGCTATTTGCTACGCGGTGATTTGGACTCGCGTTTTGGACGGCCTAATCCCCCGTATCGGATCGGGGGTCATGGACGTGCAGCCAAATCGCTCATCCAATCACGTGTTAAGCCGTGCGCAGCGGCTGGCGCATGGTATTGCATCGGCCTGTGTGTGTGCATTAATCTAGGTTAAAGAAGATATTGCCCTAATCTTTGGCACATTTATTAAGAACACCTTATCGTGAATGCCACAGGGTGGTGGCAAGAAGAAAGGCAGATGAAGTAGCTCTGTGGAAGAAACTGGGACAAATGTCCCTTTATAAGCTGACAGCTGCTGTGCTAAGATGTTAAACAGGAAGGCTGAGCTGGTGGTGCTTAGGAGGAATTATCCAAGTCATTCTCTTCTTCCTGTGTTTTATTTTTCTAGGCACGGACAGCACCTGGTGTTGTTGCTCTCTGGAGTTGGAAATGCTTTTCTTGTGAGTAGTCCTCTGCAGAAAAGAAAAGGCATCATGTGATGACTTTATTTCACTCTTGGCTGCTGTAGATTGACAGCATAAGAACACGCCATACTGGGTCAGACCAAGGGTCCATCAAGCCCAGCATCCTGTTTCCAACAGTGGCCAATCCAGGCCACAAGAACCTGGCAAGTACCCAAAAACTAAGTCTATCCCATGTTACAGATGCAATTAATAGCAGTGGCTATTTTCTAAGTCAATTAATGGACTTCTCCTCCAAGAACTTATCCAAACCTTTTTTGAACCCAGCTACACTAATCTCACTAACCCCATCCTCTGGCAACAAATTCCAGAGCTTTATTGTGCGTTGTGTGAAAAAGAATTTTCTCATATTAGTCTTAAATGTGCTACTTGCTAACTTCATGGAGTGCCCCCTAGTCCTTCTATTATCCGAAAGTGTAAATAACCAATTCACATCTACTCGTTCAAGGCCTCTCATGATTTTAAAGACCTCTATCATATCCCCCCCTCAGCTGTCTCTTCTCCAAGCTGAAGAACCCTATCTTTAGCCTTTCCTCATAGAGGAGCTGTTCCATCCCCTTTATCATTTTAGTCGATATTCTCCATCGCAACTATATCTTTTTTTGAGATGTGGCAACCAGAATTGTACAAAGTATTCCAGGTGAGGTCTCACCATGGAGCAATACAGAGGCATTATGACATTTTCCGTTTTATTAACCATTCCTTTCCTAATAATTCCTAACATTTTGTTTGCTTTTTTGACTGCCGCAGCACACTGAGCTGACGATTTCAATGTATTATCCACTATGATGCCTAGATCTCTTTCCTGGGTGATAATTCCTAAGATAGAACTTAATGTCGTGTAACTGCAGGAAGGGTTATTTTTCCCTATACACAACACCTTGCACTTGTCCACATTAAATTTCATCTGCCATTTGGATGCCCAATTTTCCAGTCTCACAAGGTCTTCCTGCAATTTATCATAATCTGCTTGTGATTTAACTACTCTGAACAATTTTGTACATCTGCAAATTTGATAACCTCACTCGTCGTATTCCTTTCCAGATCATTTATAAATATATTGAAAAGTACCAGTCCAAGTACAGATCTCTGAGGCACTCCACTGTTTACCCTTTTCCACTGAGAAAATTGCTTACAAATCAGTGTGAGTTCAGTCTCACTTTTCAACCGTCAGTAGAAAAAGAGATGCCATTTCAGATAGTGACATTTGGATAGTTAAAAGGTATCATGTATCAGAGGCCAGCGTTTTTTGGTAGAAAGAGAATTACAAAACAAGCGGTAATGACTGAAAAGATATTTGGAGTGTGCAGGAGGAGGCCTTGCCATAGTCACTCCCCTTTACACCTTCTGCTACCCCCAGAGGTCTCCATAAACGCTTATTCACCCTCATGTATAATCTTACCATTTATTCGCCTCTAGAAGGGATTAAAATTGATCTGGGAGTCCACTGTAGTAAGGACCTTACACGAGATAACCGAGACAATAAATTCAGTCAAGCTGTGGAGAGTTTGAGATTTCCCTCTAATTTGCTCCACGGGAGTCCATAATGTGAGGAGAGGGAAGTCCGTTGCCTTCAGATCCCTCAGTTTGCAGAGCTGGGCAGAAAGTCCAGATTGGCTAAAGAAATGTGACTATCCTTTTCCACATAGGTGCAAACAATCCCGCAAATGATGAATTAATAAATATTCAAAAGCAATTTAAGGAATGTTAGCAAGCAGGGGAATTTGAAGTCCCTACAAAAGGTTTGCATAAGTTTCTGGAGGACCGGCACATTAACAATGCCCTGGGAAAAGATTTCTATTTCATTTTTCTATTTTTTTGTTTTTATTTATCCAAAATGAAATAAAGTGTAAAAAAAAAACCAACCCCAAAACAGAAATACAAAATGTCGTCTTTTCCTATCCACAAAAACTAAAGGTCCCACCTGGCCCTCCCAGACTCTTCTGTCCTCCGTCCCCGTCTTGGCACACTGGGAGATCTTCCACGTGCAGGAGTGATTCCCAGTCACTCCTGCTCGGCAGCTCATGGATTTCAAAATGGCCGTCAGTCAACCTGAGGTTGGCAGATTTTGCCAGGCGACGTAATTTATTTAATAGCTTTATAACCCGCACTCATCCCATGGATCAAGGCGGGGTACAGTATAAACCAGCATAAAAGCTTAAATGTGCAATAACATAAAAAAGACATGGCAGCTAAATGAGCTTTCCCACAAGCCTAGCATGACTTAGGCTTAGCGTAATGGCACCAGCCGACAGTTGACAGCCATTTTGAAATCGTGGGGTTGGGACAGGGTGAGCAGCAGGGGCTTTTTATTTTCGTGGGTTTGGTGGAGGATATTTTTAACTTAAAAGTGGTGGTGGCAGCAGCAGCTTCAAAACGGAACGAAATAAGTGAAAAGCACAATTTTTCTTTTGCTTTGTTTTGAAAACCAAACAAAATGAAATAGGCAATGTCCTTGATATTTCTCTTTTCTTTGCAAAAGACAGGACATCCGTAACAATGATTAGCCGGGCAGGCATGCGGCTGCAGCCTCCTTTATCTGAGATCTGCTGGGTGTAAGTGACCCAGTTTGGCCACTGTTGGAGACGGACCACAGTTCTGACTCAGTGTGGCATTTGCTGATTTACAGTGAGATGATACAAATAATGCACTTTGCCATTCAGAGTGGGTATCGGTCTAAAAGATAAACAAGATGCCCGAGCTGCCTTTTTTAAACGCCCAGGAAAGCTGATAAATAAATGTATGTGCTGGAATAATTTGCTACGTCTTGAATTTGGCTGAATTGATCCCTTTGTCTTTACCAGGAAAAAGCTCTAGTTTCAGAAGATGGCTTCCAGCAATGCAGACTCTGAGCTTAGGTGTCTCCCTGTGACTCCCCAGCACTATATACAGGCCACTTTTTAGATGTAATTAGCAAGATGACACGGGTAATACCTATCACGCAACAATTTCATTTTTCTCCACCTAGTATTTGCGTAGAACATATTTTCACTTTTGCCTTATTGACAGTTTGCAAATTACGAGCTGTTCCCTTCTTCTCGATTTGTCCATGATGGTAATTAAGGAGCTGGGGGACCGTGCAACTTCATTTTTGAGTTTGGATATCTCTGGATCTGTCTTAAAAACTAGAAAACGTGTGGACATTGAGTCTTTTTTTTTTTTTTTTTCCCTGCCCTGTATGGGGTTTTTGTTTTGCTCTGCGACTTGGGCAGTCGCCTTGTTTTGCTCGGTAATTAAGGAGTGCAAATCTCACTACATCATCCACGTTAGTGCGGGGTAAACGTAAATCACTGCAGCAGCACAGTGTATTTGAGTACTGCCGGCACGCCTGAGGATCCCTTGCAGACTGGTTCCATGGATTTAGTTCTGTCAGATCAGTCGGAACATCCCCTGTGCCTGTTTTTGGATGCCTACTTTAGGTGGAGGGTGAGCACTGGGCTAGTGCCTGGAGTGAGAGGACGCAGTCTGAAATTCCTGGCGGCGTGCACTCTTTGGTACGGAGCTCTTGGATACGTCAGAGGAATAATTAGATTTGTTAAGCAGCAGGATGGCACGATCTGACAAATCCCACTTGGGGGGGGGGGGGGGAGAGGGGCTTGGAGGGAAATCACTGAATTTGGGGAGAAGTGTTTTTGGAGTGGGATTTTTCAGCTTCTCTCACACGGATTGTGTTTCTCGCCCCAGTGAAGTGATGTGCATGGCTGTATCCTTTTATCTTCTCTGTTTCTATTCTGGGGAAGAGGAAGAATTCAGGGCAGCCTGGGATAAGCACTGAGGATGTGAGAGTAAAGCCTGAGAAATGGGCAGGCTAGACATGCCGTATCGCTGTTTCTGACACCTGGAAAGGGTGACAAACCTGTCAGTGAAACACTGAACTGTAACCCATGGAAGGTAAAATCCAAATTGTAGAGAAGTGTTTGAACTAAACATTGAACTATTGGCATGGGACTCTGTCAATCTGAAACCTTTTTTTCTTTTCTGTGACATCCATTAATACACTTTCCATATGGATTATTTTTTAATGGTCAGCACAATATTTCCTGGGGATTTGACCCCCCCCCCCTAATTTTCTTTATTATATGTAGAGCCCCCCTACATCTTATCACATTGAGCTGGAGAAGATACCAAGGCTTAGTCCTGCAAACCTGGCATGGATACTCCAGTTGGAGGAATGATTACCTTCAGATACCAAGAGGTTTTTGATGGTTTAGCACAGGGGTAGGCAACTCCAGTGCTGGAGTGCCAAAATGAATATGCATGAGATATGTCTGCAGACAATGGAGGCAGTGCATGCAAATATATCTTGCTCATATTCATTGTGAATATTCTGAAATCCAAACCTGTTTGTGGCACTTCAAGACCAGAACTGTCTACCCCTGGTTTAGCATCAAACAGCAGGGATGGTTCTGTAATGAAGGCAGGGTGAGGCGGCTGCTTCAGGTGGCAGATTTTTGAGGCAGCAAAAAATGCCTCTTTCAGAATGCCGCTATGGCATCCACCTCGCACTGCCTGCCCCTGCCGTAGGGTTGCCAAGTGCCAACTGTCCGCAATTCCCGCTGAAAAACTGGAGCTTGTCTGGATTTTCAAGTCCTGCTCTGCGTGCAGACTGCAGCGTGCATGTGAGCAGGGGAGGACTAATCGGGTAATCACCTGGGGCAACAGCCAATAGGGCGCTAGTTGCCTCCCTCTAGATCCGATAGCGAAAGAGGGAGTAGGCTGCAGGGCTGCCCGGCGGAGTCCAACCTGCTGGCGGCCGAAGATGGCAGGAGTTCACAGGGTCACTGACAGAGGTCATACCATCGATGGCAGGAGCTCGCAGGGCTGCCCCACCGAAGATGGCAGGAACTCGCAGGGCCACCAGAGGCTGAAGCTGGGAGGAGGCCTCAGGGCCGCCGGTGGAGTCCAGTGGCTGAAGATGGCAGGAGGCCAAACCGCCATTGGCTGAAGCTGGGAGGAGACCACAGGGCCGCCGGTGGAGGCCAAATCGCTGACGGCTGAAGCTGGGAGGAGGCTGCAGGGCCGCCACTCATGGTGCAACTAAAGTGAATTAAATCAGAAATCATCGGGGAGGCCAGGAAGTGTGTGTGAGAGCTTGTGTGTATGTGTGTGGAGGGGGGAGATCATGTGAGAGCTTGTGTTTTTGTGGGAGAGCATAGGGAGCTTGTATGTATGTGTGGGAGAACATGTGAGAGTGAGCTTGCATATATGTGTGTGAAAGCCTGCATGTGTATGAGAGAGAAAGTGAGCTTGCATGTATGTGTGTGTGAGCCTGCATGTGTATGAGAGAGAGAGAGAAAGCGAGCCTGCATATATGTGTGTGAAAGCCTGCATGTGTATAAGACAGTGTGTGTGAGAGCATGTGGGAGAGTATATGAAAGAATGAATATGGGTAAGTGTGTATAAGAGAGAATTAACATCGACATCCTCTATAACTGTCGTAACCCCGCCCCCCCGCAACCCGAGGGCCATTCCCCTAAAACAGCACGAAACAGAGGCGGAAATGTTGAATACAAAAGGCTGCAGCTTTATTATAGGACAAACAATAATGTTTAGGTACCCGAGCCACAGGTCTCATATCACACCAACCGTTTCTGACCCATACTGTCCGCTGTGTTACCTAGCAAGACAGCCACCAAGTCCAATCCCCCGCTGTGCCCTTCCGAGCAAGGAGGCTTCCCCTGACTGTCAAATTCAGCCTACCGGCTCGTGCACCCACCACCAGCATGAGGTAGTACCACGTGCCTCATGCCTCCAACCTAAAGCTGCAGCCCTTTACCTGAAGATATTCTCTAGAGCCTCCTGCATTGCATTATTGAACAGATCATGTCCTTCATTGGAAAGATGAATTCTGTTATTCCTATAAAGGCCCTCGCAAGGCTCGCCTGCCTACTTGTTTAAAATCTGTCGCCCACTCAGCTTTCGCACCCACTCATCGACCTGTCGATTGATCTATTTACGTCCCCTCCACCACAATTTACTATTGTTCCTTTTAACTCTGAGTATGATATCTGACCACACTAAACAAGTACCTGGAAACCAGGTGGCAATCTTGCCCAAGTCACTTGTAATGCAACGGATCAAATGTATGCAGGACCAAGTTCCTAGGTTATTGCCACCTAGGTGAATGATTAAAGTGTTGGGTTTGGCCATGGAATCCTTCTTGATCTTCAAATAAGGCAATAGTTGATCCCATGACATTCCTCTTTCTCCCATCCATAAAATGTGCACGTTGCATTTGGCCTCTCCCAAATGCGACCCATATGTGCATGCCACGGCCCTTTTCCCCGCCCAATGGACGAAGAAGTGTCCGACAGTCCAGACCTTCCTTTGTCCCTGGGGTGAATCTGCAAACAGAAATGATACTATTACCTGCTTGGTCTTCCTAGCGATACCTCTTCTTATGCACCTGATCATAATGTATTGGGGTTTTCGATGATTCATTCATACATGGGATCATGGTATTTTTTATTGTCGTTTTTCTTGTTTAAGAAAGAGCTTGACTTGGACTTTGAAGCAGATACTATCTCAGATTGGGGGAAATGGACGGGAAGAGCAGTGATTCCTTGGAGTTATTTCCCACCTGGGGTTAACAAGATGAATTCCTATGCAATCCATGGTTCTGGGATTGGAAGAACATATGAATCCCTGTTTCCCATTCCCCCTGAGGATATTGAAGAAGGTCAAGGCCCTAACTTGTGAGTATTAATCGCATGTTTCAACTCATGTCCTTTTTATGTTTGTTCATTTTTCTCTAAGAATTGAGGTCTTGTAATGATTAAAAAGAAAATCGCAGGGTATGGACAACAGTTACACGAAAATGATGATGCAGAGAATGAAAAATTTAAGGCTCTCCATAAAATTAAGGGTGGAGTGGAATGCAGCTTCTTAAGATTGTAGGGAGATGCTCATATATCATGTTTGGCCTTCTTCCTGTTTGCTGTTGCAATCAGTTCACCAAAACGCTCCAAGACTTCTATCAGTACCTTGTGGGAAGTGAGTTTTATATTCCCCAGGTTTGTCATATTCTCTTTGGGGGAAGAACTACCCCTGTCATTTCAGTTAAGACTTGTGCACCCCCTTGAACTTCCTTTGAACCTCCTTTACCAGAAACCACCCCTGTTATAAGCTAAAACACACTTCAAGACCCCTCTGAACCTTTAGCGAACCCTCTACTGCTGGAAGATTCTCTGTTTTAAGACATACGCCACAAACTAGCACGAGTGTACATGCAGGGGTCACATACATTTCGGCCTTAGTCCTAGTCAATTTTCAATAGGGCTGATTTAGGTACCTAACTCCTAAAGTTAGGCATCTTAACTCTTTCCAAACTGACCCCATTGTAACATAATTTTGGGTTAATAATGGAGTCCAGTCTTCACTCCACAGACGATAATTGTTTGAATGATGTTACTGAATAAGTTTAATAATAGTTTTACATATTTATTGTTGCAGTTTGATCAGTTGCTATATAGAGAGATGCTCATGGCGACTTACAATAAGAAACAAAAAAGTACAAAAAAAGTACAAATAAAAACAAGTCTGAAACATGACATTGTCCTTGTTAATTTTATGATTACAATCATCAAATATGTGACAAAATAATACTGATATATTGAAACATAGAAACATGATGGCAGAAAAAGACCATTACGGCCTATCTAGTTTGCCCAGCCACATCAACTAATCAGCTTAATAATCCCTACCACTCCCTCACGATCCCCTGTGCTTGTCCCATACTTTCTTGAATTTGGATACTGTCCTTATCTCTACCACCTCTCCGGGGAGGCTGTTCTATGCATCCACTACCCTCTCTGTAAAGAAATCTTTCCTAGATTACTCCTGAGTTTACCCCCTTTCACCCTCATCTTATGAGCCCCTCATTCTAGAGCCTCCTTTACTTTCAAAGAGGCCCGCCTCCTCTATATGGAGTTATTTAAATGTCTCTATCATATCTCCCTTATCCTGTCTATCCTCTGTGGAAGTGGTCCCCAACCCTGTCCTGGGGCCCCACCAGCCAGTTGGGTTTTCAGGATATCCACAACGAATATGCATGCGAGAAAATTTACGCGTGTAGGTGGCCTTACGTGCCCCGGGCCTATTATTTATACAATGCAATTAGTATGCATATCAGCATACAAAATCAAACTTCTTAATGGCCTTATGTATATTTCAATAAAGAACAAGAAAGAGTTCAGATGGCTGAACTTTGGGAGATAAGTTAAGTGACAGAGTGAGTGGTAGACAGAGGCTGGCAGCATGATTAAGGGATCCCAGTTGGATTCCTCTTGCCAAAATCCCTGTATCTCCCTTTTCTGTAGTTAAGATTGTGATCTTTTTGGGCAAGTTTATTGTAATATGGTGATTTATCCAATGCAAAACCAACAGCAATGTAATATTGACTATGAATAGTCAGGGAAATTGACATGGTATTTCCAAATCTGCATCTCCGCACTGTATCGGCCGTTGTAACACAAGCAGCAGTGTCTGCGTAGGAGACTAGAAAGCTGGTGGGCTGCTGCATGGCTTAAACAGGTTACTTAGCTAACGATTGCATTTTTAAACCCACAGCCATAAACTGGAGTATTTTAGAAAGTTCAGTCTAAAATGGGTCATGGGAGAAGACTGGGAGCAGCCACCGTCGGAGTTATGGGAATCGGCACCTTAAACATTTTCCATCAAGTAATTTCTACACTCACCAAGCAACAACTGAACGCAATGAATGGTTTAAATCTTGCTTAATTTCTTTTGTTACAATTCTTTCATTTCTGTAATGACTCCAAATGAGGCAGACCAACATATTATTGCACATTTAATGGTGTTCTAAATTATGCTGGGGGTTTTTTTTTTCCAACAGATGAACAAACAAGTATAGCTAGGTGGGTTCCAGGCCTACCATGGTCACCTACATTTTACTCCAGACACTCAAGATTTTACCTTTTGACTGTCTGGTGGGAATACAGTCTGTTCTTATCACAGCCAAAAAGTAACCATACTCCACACAAACAGAAGACAATGTACAAGTTTGATTACATCAACTCAATGCAGTTTTCAATAAATGACACTCTTCTTCCTCTGCTTCTCAAGGGCAGACTGTTCATCTTGTTAACAGTTTTAATGCTGAACAGCAGGTACTTAGTTATACAGAAACATCACTTTCTTTTTGAAACATAACCTCCAGCAGCATCCTGCCCAGCTAGCTACATCCAATAACAACAGGCATCCTCTGGCCACCAGTGAATGACTCCAGGATTCTTCTCATAGAATACCCAGATTCGTTCACCAGGGACGTGCTTGCCCACGTGTTGTCTCTTCACTGCTCCTGTGTTAGGATGATTTATTATTAAGCTCCATCCACAAACCAGTCTTAGCACCTCCTGAGGCTGTGAACACGGCAATGCGCCAACGAATTACAATACTCTTTCTGCTCCTGCTTTGCAGGTAAGAGGTTTTTAAACCATTCACATACAACCATTGTGCAACAAGGGGAATGTCATACCTTGCAGTTCGTTATCCTTCACTCCTTTTCTTCCCCGATCCACATGAAGAACCTCACTCGCAACACAAAGGGCTTATAGCCCCTCTTACCGGTAGAATAGATGCACAGTCCTCGGGTTTCTACAGCAGCTCAGGGGTAGATTCTGCGGCAAGAGATTGGCAGTTCTGTTGCACTTGCATAAATTTGAATCATGTTGCATGTTAACTAATACAAATTTATATTTGCATAATAAAAATAAAGTAGTTTTCCATACTTGCTATAAGTCTGTATAATTTATTTTGTTGTTCTGGGAATCTTATAGATGGGGGTGACTTGGATTTGGACTGGGAGAGGAGAGTGAGGGAAGACTGGAGATGGGAGTTAATCAGTGCTAGAAAGAAGATTGGGTTAGAGGAGGGATGCTCAAGATTAGAGGATGGGGAGAGGCATGGAGTTAATTCTGGGATTTGGGGGAGGGGAGATCCTGGAGGGGCAGAGAGAAATGTACTTCCCTAGTTTCAGCCCTGCTCCCCCTTACATCCCCACTTCTGTAGTCTTTCTCTCCAAATCACTAGCCCTTTCTCTTTCTTCCTTTCCCTATCCTAGATGCCATCTCTCATGCCCCACATCTCAACAGCGAATATACACACATGCAAACACACACCCTCTTTCATTTTTTTTTTTTTTGAATGGGTTAATAAACATGGTTGCTAGTGAGCCAATGGATGTAGCGCATTGGATTTTCAGAAGGCGTTTGACAAAGTGCCCCATAAGAGACTCCCGAGAAAATTAAAAAGTCATGGGATGTCAAAAAGATACAGGGAATGAAATGGTTCCCTATGAGGAAAGGCTAAAAAGGTTAGGAATGTTCAGCTTGGTCAAGAGTGGAACAGAGTGGGTAAACGTAAATTGGTTATTTTCTCTGTCAAGTAATACAAAAACTAGGGATTTATTTTTTATTATTTATTTGCTTTTATATACCGACATTCGTTGGTGTACATCACATCGGTTCACATTATAACAGGATGGTAGCAAGACTGCGGGTCATGCTATTTTACACTGTAACGTTAACTTATGCGTAGGAACAGTTTTAAACGGAACATAAAGGAACATAGGGACCATACTTTGTACATGGCAACAATTAGGAAATACTTTATAAATGGGGATTTTATACATTACTTATTAACATTGCAATCTTTATAAGATTACACATGAAGTTAGTAAGTAGCACATTCAAAACAAATTGGAGATAATTCTTTTTTTATTTAACACACAGTTATGCTCTAGAATTCATTGCCAGAGGATGTGGTTAAGGCAGTTAGTGTAGCTGGGTTTAACAAAGATTTGGACAAGTTCCTGGAGGAGAAGTCAATAAGCTGTTATTAACCAAGCAGACTTAAGAAATAGCCACCACTTATCACTGCACGTTAGCATGGGATCTATTTACTGTTTGGGTATCTGTCAGGTACTTGTAGCCGAGATTGGCCATTGCTGGAAACAGGATGTTGAGCTTGATGGACCCTTGGTCTGACCCAGTATGACAATTTCTTATGTTCTTTTGTTCCTCCTCCATTTCCTCAGCCCATGTCACACCCCCATCCCCTCTTTCACACAAGCTATCATTCCCTGGCCTCCCTTTCACACACCCTAGCCATGCCAACCCTTCTTTCAGAAGATCCTCTTTCACATTTCATCCCTTGGCACGAGCTACACTTTAACCCCATTTCTCCCCTGCTGCTAAAATATATCCATCCTTCGCTTTCTTTTACAATGTGCTTCCCCACCAAAAAAAAAAAGACAATCATTTTCCAACTCTGCTTTCCTCCAGGATTCCCCTCCCCTCCTCCGCTGGTCAGGCTCCTCCCCAGCACTGTCTGAAATCCTATCTAGGTGACGGGTGAGGTCCGCCACCTTCGCACCAGGTAGGCATGTTACCAGGCGATCCTCACGCCCACCCGCCACCCAGCTATCTACATTCCTAATAATCGAATCACCAACTATGACGGCCGACCTAACCCTTCCCTCCTGGGCAGTAGGCCTTGGGGAGATATCCTCAGTGCGAAAGGACAATGCATCACCTAGAGAGCAGGTCCTTGCTACAGGATCCTTTCCTGCTGCACCTGGTTGGTGCTCTCCCATCATGAGACCTTCTTCCTCCAAGGCAGCACCAGGGCTGCCAGTCTGAAGTTGGGACTTGACTACTATGTCCCTGAAGGTCTCATCTATATACCTCTCTGTCTGTCTGTCTGCCTCAGCTCCTCCAGGTCTGCCACTCTAGCCTCCAGAGATCGGACTCGTTCCCTGAGAGCCAGGAGCTCTTTGCATCGCATGCACATGTACAACTTCTCACCGGTGGGTAAAAAAATCATACATGTGACACTCGATGCAGAAGGCTGGAAGGCCCCCCCCCCCCCCTCTTGCTGTTGGACTGCTGCCTTCATTTTATTGTTCAGTTCCTAGTTAAGTTTTAGGTTGCTATGGGAGTAGGAATGTGTCTAACGTCCTTTAAATGTATTAGTGAATTCACTATGTATCTGGTAGTGGCCTACAAGGGAATGATTAAATTCTTGATAATGTGTGGGGAACTTCTGAATTTAAGTTAAAAGGCTGTTTAATTTTCTTTTTTTTGTTAGTGTGAAAGTGTCACTTACCTATAAATTAAAGGATGAGCTAGGGGTGGGTGGGAGAGGGGTGGGACGGTTGGGAAATACAAACATACAAACTTCTTTTTTACCTGCTTTTCTGACTATTTAATACAAAACACACAAACTCCTGGTTTTTGCCTGCCCTCTGACTAGCTATTCAATACACACATACAAACACACTAAATGTATCCCAATAGTTTTACTTCTCCCCAATACATTTAGGGGCGGATTTTAAAAGGTGCGCGAATAGCCTACTTTTGTTTGCGCTCCAGGCGCAAACAAAAGTACGCTGGATTTTAGTAGATACGCGCGGAGCCGCGCGTATCTGCTAAAAACCTGGATCGGCGCGCGCAAGGCTATGGATTTTGTATAGCCGGCGTGCGCTGAGCCGCGCAGCCTACCCCCATTCCCTCCGAGGCCGCTCCGAAATCGGAGCGGCCTCGGAGGGAACTTTCCTTTGCCCTCCCCTCACCTTCCCCTCCCTTCCCCTACCTAACCCGCCCGCCCGGCCCTGTCTAAACCCCCCCTTACCTTTGTCGGGGGATTTACGCCTCCCGGAGGGAGGCGTAAATCCCCGCGCGCGAGCGGGCCTCCTGCGCGCCGGGCCGCAACCTGGGGGCGGGTACGGAGGGCGCGGCCACGCCCCCGGACCGCCCCGGGCCGTAGCCACGCCCCCGTACCCGCCCCCAAAACGCTGCCGACACGCCCCCAAAACGCCGCGGTGACCGGGCCCGCCCCCGACACGCCCCCGACACGCCCCCCTCGGAGAACCCTGGGACTTACGCGAGTCCCGGGGCTCTGCGCGCGCTGGGAGGCCTATGTAAAATAGGCCTCCCGGCGAGCAGGGCTCTGAAAATCCGCCCCTTAAGTTTTAAAAATGTCCCCAAGCAGTACTTACTGATTCTTTTCAGCCACCAGCAAGGTGATCGTCTCCTCTCAGTGCTCCCACTGAGATGTAAAAGGGGTGCTCAGGGAAGACAAGGAAATAGCAGAAAAAGTGAATACATTTTTTGCCTCAGTAGTTACTGAGGAGGATATTGGAAACATTCCGAGATCAGAAAAATTCTTTGATAGTGTCTCCCAAGTGGTGAGGCAGTTCTCAGAGGCAAACCCGAGGAGCGGGGAGGCTGGCGGGTAGGTCCTCCGGAAGGCGCAAGGCTAGCCCGAGGAGCGGGGATAGCCAGGAGACCAGGTCTCCGAAGAGAGCGCCAGCAGGCCCCCGAGGAGCAGGTACCTGAGCCAGGGTCCAGTGTCCAAGGTAGGTCTGAGACAGCCTCCACAGGTCCGAGGAGACAGGAGCAAGTTGAGTAGCGATGGAACTCGTTGCCAAGTCAGCTAGCAGGGGGCGAAGGCCGTGCTTAAGAACCCTGACCAAGTGATGTCATCAGTCAGGGACGCCCCTGAGGTTCCCGCCGTAACATCTTCAAAAGAGGGCCCGGTGGCCTAGGAAGGCCCGGAGTTGGTATGGGTGGTGGCGGCGTCCCAGCCGCCACAAGGAACCTTGAGGTACGCGGCGGTAGAGGCTAGCCCCTGCCGTGAGCAGGCCCGGAGAGGGAGAAGAGTAACACAAGATGTGAGTAGACGCGGTCGCAGCCGTCTGCGACCGGTCATAACAAGTTGCCTGAAGGAACTCAAACATGAAATTGCAAATCTGTTACTAGTAATCCTGCATCCTATCATTTTAAACAGCCACTCATCTTTTTTTTAGAAAAGGCTCCATGGATGATCCAGGAAACTATAGACCAGTCTGTTTGCCATTGGTGCTGGGCAAAATGGTAGCAACTATTTTTAAAAAGAAAATTGCCACTAGACAATGTTAGCTTTGGTTGGCTAGATGTAGCTTAATGGGGAAGGATCAACCTGATTTTAGCAAGAGGACATTTTGCATTATAAATGTATTATATTTTCTTGAAGGTATTAATAAACAAGTAGATAAAGATGAGGCAGTTGAAATAGTGTATTTGGATTTTCAGAAACTATTTAACAAAGTCCCCCCATGAGAGACTCCTCAGGAAAGTTAATAGTGTCCTATTGGCAATGGAAGTGGTTAAAAGACAGGAAACAGAGGTTAGGAATAAATGGTCAGTTTTCCAAATGGAGAAAGCTCATTAGGGATGGGTACTGTTTAATATATTCATAAACAATCTGGAAAAGGAAATGAGTCAGATAACACAAACTTGTTAAAACAGCAGCCAATTGTGAGAAACGGCAGAAAGACCTTGCAAGACTAGGACACTGAGCATCTGGATGACAGATGAAATTTAAAGTGGAAAAGTACAAACTGATGCACAAAGGGAAAAATAATCCCAACTACGGGTAGACCATGCTGGGTTCCATATTAGGAGTCACCACCCAGGAAAAGGACCTTGGAGTCTTTGTGGACAATGCATTGAAATCCTCCGTTCAGTGTGCAGCGAAGGGTAAAAAAAGTAAACAGAATGCTAGAAATGATCTGAAAAGGAATGGAAAATAAAATCGAACATATAATGCCTTTTGTATTGATCCATGGTGCAACCGCACCTTGAGAACTGTGTGCAGTTCTGGTTGCTCCATCTGAAAAAAGCATAGCGGAACTTGAAAAGGTGCAGAGGATGGTGAGAAAAATATTAAACGGAATGGATCAGCTTTCCTATGATGAGAGGCTACATAGGTTAGGACTCGTCATCTTGGACCCGAGAGGACATGACAAGTTTATAAAATCATGAGTGAGATGAAACGAGTGAATAAAGGATGTTTATATACCTTTTGAAACAATATGGAATCAAGGGGACACTCTACGAAATTAACAATCAGCAGATACAAAACACACTTTTTCGCTCTATGCGCAATCAAGCTGTGGAATCTGTTGCCAGAGAACATGGCCAAGGTGACTAGCACTGCGGAGTTTAAAGGAGGACTGGACAAATTCCTAGAGGATAGATCCATAAAACATTAGCCAAGAAACTGATTACTATCCCTGGAAGTCACAAGAAATAGATCCGTGCTATGGGATCTGCTGGACAGGATGTTGTGCTCGGTGGACCTAGGTCTGACCCAGCATGGCAGTTCTTATGTTCTAAGCAATCGATGACCGAAAGCTGTTGTTCTGCTTACAAGGTCAATCGGAAAAATGCCCAGATATTCAGTTCTCACCAGTGATTGCTAACCCAGAAAAACCTCCCGTAAAATTGTGTGCCTCCTCTCCAGACGTGAAGAAGGTGGACTAAATTATTTATCATTAGTACTTGCCCCGTAAAAGAGAGACTAGATAAAAGCCAAGGCCATCTCTGTGAGCTCTCCTGGAACTTTATCTAGGATCCCCTTCCGGTTCTGTTGAGCAATAACAGGACTTCTTAGATAAACTCCTAGAGGTCAATATTTGAAAAGTCAACAACAACAAAAAAAAGGATAACATATATCTTGCTAAAGCTATCTGGATGAGTTTTCAGGAATATTCCCAATTAGGATTAAAGCAGGAGTAGCCGAGGGGTTAGAGCAGTGGCCTGTGACCCAGGGGAATCCGCATTCAAATCCCAGTGCTACTCCAGGTGACCTGGGAAAAGTCGCTTCATCCTTTATTGCCTCCAGCACTAACTTAGGCCGTGAGACCTTTGGGGATAGGAAAATGGCTACAGCACCAACACGTGGAATACAACAAAATAATCTGGGTATATGCACCCAGAAAACTTTAAGCCTAACTGGCAATGTTCAAAAGAACAGAGCTGGTTTAGAGGGCGGGAGGCCTGGGCTGGCCGGCCACATTTTTGTATGTTGGGTTGGGAGTCAGGCCCACAAGACTATATATTTTTTTTTTCAAACAGGAGATCACCACTTAAGCGACTGTATTCTTTTCAATATAACAGGCTAAGCTTACAGTTATCCCAGGACGCACTGCCGGATCACTTTAGGCCTCCTCATGGCCAGGTTTAGAGTTGGATGAATAAGTTGTCTAGCTGACAACTCTGCCCAGGAAACCCTCCCAAAGTGCACCTCACTTATTTGGATACATTTTAGCTGGATAATGACTTATTCGACAGAAATGTAGCCTAATGGGTGCCACCAATATTCAAACATCTACATTTATCTGGATATCTCAAAAGTTATGTGTGGCTTCCTAAGCCTATGTTTGGGAGTTAGGAGCCTAAATTGCCCCCTCTGAAAACTGACCAGGGATACATCCCTAAATTTAAGAGCGCAAACAGTGGGTGGCAACATGGACAGAGCTAGGGCAGAAAAAAATGTTCGGAGCTTAGTACTGATTTACAACACTAGGCGCTTAACATAGGGACCTAAATCTAGGCAAATGAATAGCAGGCCTAAATTGAGGCACCTAAGCTTTAAACTCCTAAATTTAGGTGAATTTTCAGGCAATATTGTAGACTCCTAACTGCCTGAAAATAAGCACCCACATTAGGTCTCTAAATTTAGGTCTTTAGCAGGGTGGCCGAAAGTGAATGTGAACCTCTGAGACTTTCAGATGCTTCTTCCAGTAAAGGAAAGAAGAAGTGAATTAATAACCTCCAGTGATGAATAAATAGCACGGACTTTGTGCAGAGCAATGAGCCCATGGTGCGCCGTCTAGAGGGGTACGAGGGAGCGCAGCCCCAGCCGAGGAAAGGTGAAAGCCTCTGCGGCTGGGCCGGTGCTCAGTCACCCTCTTGGCTGATTTTGGCCTTTGGAGCACAAGAAGGTTGTTTCTGGTCTCAGCTGAGTCACCATTACCTGACAACAAATCTGATTGCCAAGCCTGACCTTGCATTTTAGTGACTGAATCTGTTTACACAAACACGGCCATGCTAAGTCCTGCCACATTGGTTCTCAATTTTCATTTGGGTTTTATAAAAGGTAAAAAAAAAGCTTGCCTCAAGTTGACTCACGTCATACAATCTATAACTTCTTTTCTTTGAGTCAATTTGCAGCTCCATGCAGTAATGACAATTCAAAACCCAGCAAATTACAAAACTGACCTGTCCCAGCTACAAAATAATTGATTTTTTTTGTTAAGTTTCTAATGAAATTGTGAGACAGAAAGGTCAAAGCTACAAGTAATTAGCTTGAGTGCTCATGATAAATGGGTTCAGGTTCCATAAGATTGTATTTGGATTACTTTCACGTCCTATGATTGTCCAATAGTATAAACCTAGTTTCAAAAAGCGATGAACAAGCCAGAGGCAATTTCCTGCTTAGTATGACACACTAAAGGTCACCAAAACCATGTGGCGTTTCTTTCTTAGAAACAGATCTTGTTGGAAAACAGTCCAGTTCTACTGAACTCATACCCATCATTAAATGAACTCTTAACTGGATCTAGGGCAGCTGCTGCATTATCAATTTTTCACAAGTGCTAGGTAGTAGCTCAGCGTGTACATACAGAGTGAGAGAACAAAGGAATGGCCATCCCGAAAGCCGCACTGCAGCAGTGGCCCGAGAACTCGTGTTTCGGCATCAACTCTGATGCCCTGAGTAAAACCCAGCTCAAGGAGGCCTTTACGCTTTCTTCTGGAAACTTAAACAGGTAGTATTCATTGTGGACATCCTGAAAACCTGGCCTTTTTGTGGCTCTCGAGGACCGGAGTAGGCCGCTTCTGACCTAGGGTATGGGCCAGTTTCAACAGCATCACATCTCGTCACTGGTGGAGAAACCTCAGCGCTGCAAAGCATCTGTGTATCTATGTAATCCTTCATGGATTAGATATCTTCAATAAGGGGGACTATACAATTCATGAACAGGCCTGTATTCACATAAGAATGTAATCTCCCAACCGGGTACATAAAATGATGTTGTGAAGGGGGTCATCCCTTCCAAGCTTATATTTATGGGCTCTTATGATCGTCACATAGAAGAGGACCTTAATGGTGACAGCAGGGTAAAGGGTCACTTCCTTCCTCCTATTTCACTGACTGGAAAGGAAGGACACCCATCACTCCTTTCCATGAACTCTGAGTCCTGCTTCACCCAAGTCTGCCTGGAGAAATAACTGCCACTGAGGCCGAGTTCCAAAATAGAAGCTCTTAACTTTATTCTATATGGAATAAACCAGCTAGTACGACCATTTACAGGGATTAGGAGCATGAGTCAACAGAGCACTGAATAAAGCAGACTCCATGGGTGTCACGCAGTCAGCATTAAACAAAACATCCCTCTTGGCAGGGTAACAAAAGAGGAACCACTTCCTGTCCCATTCTTTTTTTAGACCAACCTGGAAGGATGGGATACAACCAAACCATCTCGCGCCTAACCCTATAGACCAGAGTGAGGGCTGTCGGGGGGCCATAGCCTCTCCTCCTGCATACCCATATCAAAACTCTCAACCAAATGGGGGCCAAATGCCTAGCAGGTACGCCTGGTCTGCTCACTCAGATCTCCACTCCTTCGGCCCTCCTAGTGCGGATTTCTCCAGACAGCTGCACCACCTGGACCGTCAGGGGCAACTCCTCCCTGAAGATTCACCCCCACCACCTCCAGATCGCTTCTCCCAAGCGCCTCCATGGCCGCCGGCTCTCTTCTTACTCCTCGCTGGCTGGCTCCTCTGGATGAAGAGATGATTTCAACTTCTTCTGGGCCTCCAGCCTCGCCCCCTTGAAGAGGGGAGCTCCTGCAGCGTCCCACTCCCCTTTCCAGCCCACAGGCTGGGTCCTCCTGCTGATCACATTTTCTTCAGGTGCCTACACTCCATCTCACACTAGAAAAGGCAGGAGACATAAGGGCAAAACCTCACCCTTTTATACCCCCCCACTTCAACCTTGAGCACCCAATGAGAAAGCCTCAACGCTTTAAGGGAACAGAGACACATTTCCTGTAAGCGCATTATTGTCTATTAATAAATGCTGACGCACCTAGAATGCCATCCAGTGGCCAAGCATTGTTACTCATGCACAAACATTTAAACATTTTTCCAAAAACCAGATACATTGATAATTTCCGGGGTCTTCCCCACTCAGAGCCTTCCGTGCGCCCACTGGGCTCAGAAAAGATGCAGCAATAATTGGGGGTCTCCCTACAAGAAGTTTAAACTGCTGATCAATGGCTCAGTGTAAGACCATGATAATTGTGGCACTTATGCACAAAATCTCTGGGCCTCTCTCTATACAGCTCGGCCGCTCCCCTTTGTCAGTAAGCCTACAGGGAACAGGGGTGAGCCTGGAGCAGTCACTGCCAGCAGCACGGGGGGCTGGAACATGCACAAAACTTCAGTCTGCAGCGGTGATCCCAGGACTTGGAATTCACTCAGCTAAGGCTAGAGCGAGGCTGTATGAGTCATGGAGGTGGGATTTATAGGAGGAGGGAGCAAAGAGAGGGCTGGGGTCAGGGACAGAGGAAGGGGAAGCATGCTGGGGTCATCTCTGAATGGGGTAAAAGTGATGTGATGGGTGGGAGAGAGAGAGAGAAAGTCTGGATTAGTTGGGGGTGTGTGGAAGAGAGAAAGCTGATACATATTAATCCATTCCTTCCATCACCACCGCACCTTCCCCCCTTCCTGCCCTCTGCTAATCAACAGCAATCTCTGGGTGACCACAACTCAGAAGTCCCCAGGGATGGTGATCTGAGATCAAGTAGGGTGTACGGTGACAACAGTAGGTAAGGGCATCTGATCAGACTGGGAGGACCAAGAGGTTTTATCTGCCTGCAGTGGCCATGTGAATATGTTTACAGTGCAGTCCTCAGCCCACGTCCCCTCAAATGAGTTTGAAATGCACTCCACGATTATTTTCCTAAACGGAGAGCTCATTAAATCCCACCGTTGATAGGGTGGTGACATATCATCTTTCATTCTGATAACGAGAGGCAAAGGAAGTAGTAGGAGAGGTGATCACAAGCATGCAATTAATCAGTTCCTAGGACGTGGTGCTGGTAGCACCGCTGCCCTGTCACGGGGAATGTGAGTTTGGTAACTTTAAATTGCACTGCATAAAGTTTTCTTTGCACAGCGTTATTAGCTGAAAGAATTCCGAATTAATCTTGCAGCCAGGGCCCAGCTCTCTCCATGTCATAAGCCTTACTGTCAGGGAAACTTAATTACACTTTAAGTGGGATGCAAATGAGTTGTGACACTACATCATTTCACATGAAAGGTTCATTACTTACATTAACTTGCACGGCTCCTTCCTGAGCACAGGCCTCCTTCTCATTTTTTTTTTTTTTTTTGCCTCTGCCACGCTTTAAACGTGAGCAGGGGCCTCCAGCTCAGAAACGTTTTTGTAATTAATTCATCCACCTTTTCTTAATCTTCGAAGATTTCTGATGTGAAAATTCAATCGGGGCAAATCTGGCCCCAATCTGCATTGGGGGGGGGGGGTGTCTTTAAAAGAAGAAAAACAGGATTGGGCGTGAGTCCTAAACACCACCCTTGCAACCGCATTTCTATCTTCTCGTGAACCCCCTGTCTCTCTTAGGGACCCCCCGTTAAACACACTGAGTCAATGCTGCAGGTTTAAGAGTGGGGCAGGTTACTTCTGAACGGGGTTGGGATTTTCTCTGCATGCTCCAGTGAATTGGGAAGGTTCAGAAAATGTTGCTTAAGACTAGAATGGCCAGTTGACGCATTTTTTTAAATTTTTTTTTAAAGGAGAGTTAAGAGCTAGTCCTGGTTTTACCCCCATTACCTTCATGGACTTGTATGCCAGAGATGGAGTAACTATGAGTTACATTTGTGAGTAACATTTTTTCAGGACAGGCTGCTGCATGTCCTGAAAAAATGTTTCTACTTACAAAAGCTGCCTTCCCTTTGTTGCAAGCAACTGAATACTAAATTGATCTCAAAATGTATTACCTGAGATTTGATAAATATTTTGGGTTTTTTTCATATAATAAGTAGGGTTGCCCTCTAGTTCCATGAAGTGTAAACAGTCCTGTTTTATCCTCTCACTGCACGTCAGACTTCTACTTCCAATGTGTTAGCCCTGAAACATAGAACATGATGATGGATAAAGATGATGCGGATCTTCCATTCTGCCCATCCACACCTTCTGCTTAGCTGTGCCATCTCTTTCTATCCCCCCCAGAGGTCCTCTGTGCTTATCCTAAACTTTCTTGAACTCTGACTCTGTCCCTGTCTTCACCAGCTGCACTGGGAGGCTTTTCCATGCGTTCACCACTCTCTCCATGAAGACGTATGTCCTTAGATTACTCCTGATTTTACCCTCTCACCCTCATCCTATGATCCCACATTCTAGAGTCTATTTTCCATTGAAAGAGAGCTGCCGCCTGTGCATTTCATTATTGGAACTCTTCTCTATCATATCTCCCCTTTCTTTCCTTCCCTCCAGGGTTTACATGTTTAGATCTTTAAGTCTATTCTCATATGCTTTACAATGAAGGCCACTGACCATTTTAGTAGATGCCCTCTGGACTAATGTCATCCTGTTTACTTTTTTTGAAGGTGCAGAATTGTACACAGCATTCCAAATGAAGTCTCACCAGCGACAATATCACTTCCTTTGTTTTGCTAGTTATTCCTCACCCTATGAACCTAAGCATTCTTCTGCCTTTTGTCATCGCCTCATCCACCTTTTTGGCCACCTTGAGATCATCAGATATGATCACTTCCAGATCTGTGCGCAGAAAATGTTCACCTGCTAAATTGTATTGTTCCCATAGGTTACTACAACCCAAATGCATGACTTTGAGTTGTTTAACATTACATTTTAATTGCTAAGCTTTATACAATTCCTCAAGCTTCACTAGACTCCTCCTCATGTTTCTACACTTCCCAGGGTGACCACCTTGTTGCGGATTTTGGTATCATCTGAAAAAAAAAAGCAAAACCTTTCCTGATAACCCTTTTGCAATATTTCTGATAAAAATATTGAACGGCACCAGACTGAGGCCTGATCCCTGTGGCACACCATTGGTAACTCCCCTCTCTTCCGAGTGACCTCCATTTACCACAATACTTTGTCACCTCCTACTCAACCAGTTTGTAACCCAGTCAGTCACTTTAGGGTCCATACCAAGGGTGCTCAGTTTGTTTATGAGTTGCCTATGTGGCACCATGTTTAAAGCTTTACTGAAATCCAAGTGCACTACTTCTAGTGCTGTCCCCTAGTGCTCTCTAGTCACTCAGTCAAAGAAATTGATCAGATTTGTCTGACAACACAAACCTCTGGTGAAACCATGCTCCCCTGGATCTTGTAATGCAGTGGATTCCAGAAAGTGCACTCTCCTCTGCCTTAGTAGGAAGTCCATGAATTTGCTCACTGGCCTGTAGTTCCCAGTCTCCTCCTTACCTCCACTTTTGTGAAGAGGAACATCACCTGTCCATCTCCAGTCCTCCAGAATGACTCCCGACTCTAAAGAAGCATTGAAAAGGTCAGCCAGCGGAGATGCCAGGCCCTCTCTAAATTTCTGTATTACCCTCAGATGCATCCCATCTGGCCCCATCGCCCAGATTCTCATTTCCCTTCGCTTGCTACCATTACTCATTATCACAGTTTTGTTTTCAAATATTCTGTGTATGAGGAAAGTAACTTGGGCGATAGTGGCTTGGAAACAGCCAGCGAAATAAGGGGGCAGATTCTGGTTGTTCCTTAGGTGCAGTTTATTTACAGTGGAAAAAACAAAATCAAAACAACAATTAATGCAGTTCATCTTAACTTCAGGTAACACACAGTCCTTAAACGTAACAGGTCTTGGTGTACGGCAGGTCTCTGCCTGCTCCTCGAGCCTGTTTAACCCTTCTAGGCCCTTCATCCTTTCACCCAGAATTCCCTGTGGGTCTGGATCTTAAGTAGGATCAGGCAGGAAAGCTATGCCCTATCTTTAAGGTAGTTTGAGTGAATTTACTGTAGATGCCCTCACAATCCTCTTTATTGTGCATTCTGATTTTAGAACCATTAATAATTGCCATGGAAAATATGTTGAAGGATGAACTGTGTTATGGAAATTTTTTGCTGCTTAAAGCCTTAGGGGTAGATTTTAAAGGGTTGCATGCGGGCGTACATGTGCGTGCGCTACCTGGCGTGAGCACGTACAACTGATTTTAAAACTTGCGCACGCAGTTATAAAATCCAGGGTCAGCGCGCGCAAGGGGGTGGACAATTAGAACATAAGAACATAAGAAAATGCCATACTGGGTCAGACCAAGGGTCCATCAAGCCCAGCATCCCGTTTCCAACAGTGGCCAATCCAGGCCATAAGAACCTGGCAAGTACCCAAAAACTAAGTCTATTCCATGTTACCATTGCTAATGGCAGTGGCTATTCTCTAAGTGAACTTAATAGCAGGTAATGGACTTCTCCTCCAAGAACTTATCCAATCCTTTTTTAAACACAGCTATACTAACTGC
Organism: Rhinatrema bivittatum; assembly: GCF_901001135.1. Lineage (NCBI taxonomy): Eukaryota > Metazoa > Chordata > Amphibia > Gymnophiona > Rhinatrematidae > Rhinatrema > Rhinatrema bivittatum. Next base: position 21,343,802 of record NC_042615.1, read on the forward strand.
ACTAACCACATTCTCTGGCAACAAATTCCAGAGTTTAATTGTGCGTTGAGTAAAAAAGAACTTTCTCCGATTAGTTTTAAATGTGCCCCATGCTAACTTCATGGAGTGCCCCCTAGTCTTTCTACTATCTGAAAGAGTAAATAACCGATTCACATCTACCCGTTCTAGACCTCTCATGATTTTAAACACCTCTATCATATCCCCCCTCAGTCGTCTCTTCTCCAAGCTGAAAAGTCCTAACCTCTTAGTCTTTCCTCATAGGGGAGTTGTTCCATTCCCCTTATCATTTTGGTAGCCCTTCTCTGTACCTTCTCCATCGCAATTTTATCTTTTTTGAGATGCGGCGACCAGAATTGTACACAATATTCAAGGTGCGGTCTCACCATGGAGCGATACAGAGGCATTATGACAATATCCGTTTTATTCACCATTCCTTTTCTAATAATTCCCAACATTCTGTTTGCTTTTTTGACTGCCGCAGCACACTGCACCGATGATTTCAATGTGTTATCCACTATGACACCTAGATCTCTTTCTTGGGTTGTAGCACCTAATATGGAACCCAACATTGTGTAATTATAGCATGGGTTATTTTTCCCTATATGCATCACCTTGCACTTATCCACATTAAATTTCATCTGCCATTTGGATGCCCTATTTTCCAGTCTCACAAGGTCTTCCTGCAATTTATCACAATCTGCTTGTGATTTAACTACTCTGAACAATTTTGTGTCATCTGCAAATTTGATTATCTCACTCGTCGTATTTCTTTCCAGATCATTTATAAATATATTGAACAGTAAGGGTCCCAATACAGATCCCTGAGGCACTCCACTGTCTACTCTCTTCCACTGAGAAAATTGCCCATTTAATCCTACTCTCTGTTTCCTGTCTTTTAGCCAGTTTGCAATCCACGAAAGGACATCACCTCCTATCCCATGACTTTTTACTTTTCCTAGAAGCCTCTCATGAGGAACTTTGTCAAACGCCTTCTGAAAATCCAAGTATACTATATCTACCGGTTCACCTTTATCCACATGTTTATTAACTCCTTCAAAAAAGTGAAGCAGATTTGTGAGGCAAGACTTGCCCTGGGTAAAGCCATGCTGACTTTATTCCATTAAACCATGTCTTTCTATATGTTCTGTGATTTTGATGTTTAGAACACTTTCCACTATTTTTCCTGGCACTGAAGTCAGGCTAACCGGTCTGTAGTTTCCCGGATCGCCCCTGGAGCCCTTTTTAAATATTGGGGTTACATTTGCTATCCTCCAGTCTTCAGGTACAATGGATGATTTTAATGATAAGTTACAAATTTTTACTAATAGGTCTGAAATTTCATTTTTTAGTTCCTTCAGAACTCTGGGGTTTATACCATCCGGTCCAGGTGATTTACTACTCTTCAGTTTGTCAATCAGGCCTACCACATCTTCTAGGTTCACCGTGATTTGATTCAGTCCATCTGAATCATTACCCATGAAAACCTTCTCCATTACGGGTACCTCCCCAACATCCTCTTCAGTAAACACCGAAGCAAAGAAATCATTTAATCTTTCCGCGATGACCTTATCTTCTCTAAGTGCCCCTTTAACCCCTCGATCATCTAACAGTCCAAATGACTCCCTCACAGGCTTTCTGCTTCGGATATATTTTAAAAAGTTTTTACTGTGAGTTTTTGCCTCTACAGCCAACTTCTTTTCAAATTCTCTCTTAGCCTGTCATATCAATGTCTTATCAATTGTGCACCTTGCGCGCACTGAGCTGCGCAACCATCCCCCATTCCCTCCCAGGCCACTCCGAAATCGGAGCGGCCTCAGAGGGAACTTCCCCAACCCCCACCCCACCTTCCCTTCCCTTCCCCTACCTCTCCCGCCCTTTCCCCCCTACCTTTCTTGTCTTCTTTTTTTTATCTCCAAACTTACTTCAGCCCTGGGGTTACCCTGGGGCTGAAGTAAGTTGCGCGCGCCAGCAGTTGGCTGGCGCGCGATCCCCAGCCCAGTAGCTGTGCAGAGGCCTCTGGCCATGCCCCCGTCCGCCCCTCCCCACCCCTTTTGTAAAGCCCCTGGACTTACACGCGTCCCAGGGCTTTACGTGCGCTGCTGGGCCTTTTTAAAATAATATTAGCAGAGACCTGAAGTTGTGCGCTGTTGTAAAAGTTATCTTATGCATTGCTGACAATCATTGATTGTATATTGGATGAGAATCATACTACTGAGTTCTAATTACGACTGTGGAGTGTTTAAGCCCCTGAGGCAGCGGCTTTTGAGCCGCGAAACTTGGCCTGAGTCGGGCAATTTGTGAACACATCTCTGTTTTAATAAAACAATTGAAAAAGATCAAGGCATCTATTTTTGTGTTTATCCTTTTTAAAATAAGCCTGGCGCGCGTAAGGCCATTTATACGCGCAACCCTTTGATATTCTGGCCCTTATTATTTGAGGATGACATACTATTGTATCTTCCGGTTGCAAAATCTAAATTGGGGGAGGTATTGGATCTGTTTCAACTATGGTATATGGTAGCGTCTACAGACTGAAACTGAATTTTGAAAAATCTGAAGCGTTAGACCTTTCAGGATGATTACAAAGCAAGTGGCCTAACTTTCTGTTAAAGTGGAAGGGAGATTCTATAAAGGACTTGGGGGTTTCTATCCACAGAGATCTAAATGTTTCTAAAATTGTTTGAGAATTTAAAAAAAACCCTCAAAGTTGGCTGTTATTCCGTAGATCATTCCTGGGACTTAGACTTTGATAAAAATGGTCTTGTTGCCGAAACTATTGTACCTTCTTCAAATGTTGCCAATAATATTATTGAAAAGGAATAAAGGGGAAAAGAGCATGCTTATCTATAACCAAATTATCTATTTCTAAATCCGGAGGGTGGATGGGATTTCCTTAATTTGTAATTGTACAACATGGCATGTATTCTACGATCATTGGGTGATTGGTTGGGATATAGTGCTCAATACTCTGATCTCTCCTTGGAGAGCTGGTTAGTGTATCCTATTTGTGATTTCTTTTGCATGCCAGGAAGCGGGATTTGCCTGAAGCTCTGGAGGAATCTTTATTAGTGACCTCTATGAGACAGGCTTGGAAATTTGTAAGGCAGTCTTTGGCTCTACCCTAGGGCTTTTCCTAGTGGGTACCTCTATGGGGAATCCTCCATTTCTGGTTGGGGACTAACGCCAGTAAGGCATTTCAGACGTTGGGTTCTAAGGGTATTGAAAAAATGGGGCACACTTGAGTTTGGAATCAGCAGAATTTTTGTCATTTTTTCTAATACCGCATTATATTTATTCTAACTGAAACAGGATGTCTGTTTGTTGTACAACTGGGGTCTTCTAGTGTTTATTACAGATGAATAAAACAAAAAGGTTTGGTTTGTCGACCTTATATAAATATATTCAAAATATAATGTCCTATAAAATGAGGAGGATTCTTGCAGCTCAATGGAGCCTAGATTTAGGAAGAAACAACAGGGAAATACAAAAATTCTGGGTAGGCATTACGAATTGTCTTACTGGTGTGCTGGGTTTTTCGGTACCAAGTGGTCCTATGTTATACACATTTGGTTTAGAGGTTGAGAATTTAGGGGGCACTAGATATGATTTGATGTTTTTGTGTAAAAGTATTGCTCATTACTTTCTTTACAGACGTGGTAAGCTTCTTTTCAAATTTTTTCTTAGCCTGCATAATTCTTTTTTACATCTACCTTGTGAATGTTTATGTTCTTCCTTATTTTCCTCGTTTGAGTCTGCTTTCCATTTTTTTAATGATGCCCTTTCGGCTTTAACTGCCTCTTTCACCTCACTATTAAACTATGCTGGCTGTCATTGGGTTTTCCTTCAACCTTGTTTAATGCACAGAATATATTTTGTCGGGTAATTTAAACAGTGTCTACCCCTCCAGCAAGTTTTTAACCTTGTGAATTGTTCCTTTTAGTTTTGTTCTAATGAATTTCCTAATTTAATCATAATCTCCCTTTTTATAGTTAAATGCTATTGCAGTAGTTTTTCTAAGTGTTCATCCGCCATTATGATCACTGTTGCCAAGCAGATGCACCACCTTTATCTCTTGCAGTAAGTCCTCTATTCCACTGAAAACTACATCTAATATAGTTCCCCCTCTCATTGGTTCCATGACCATCTGTTGCATGAAGCAGTCATTGATAACATCAAGAAACTTTACCTCCCTTGCAGGTCCTGATGTGACATTTACCCAATCAATACTCAGGTAATTGAAGCCTCTCATTATTACTATTTTTTACCATTTTACTAACTAGTCTAATCTCTGTGTTAAATTTCCCAGCTCGCAGGGCAGCCCATGAGCCAGTCTACTCACCCCCTACACTGGGTCTGATAAGACGTGGCAGCACACCACTGATGCATGGCAAGCTCCTGCTTTTCTAATGCGTCTCAAGGCCCAAGGCAGTGGGAAAGAACCTGTGGCGCCTTCAGATGACATCACAGACCCAGCCCTGTATAGGGCCTTCTCTGATTCATCCTCACTACCTCAGCAACCGGTCTAATAACCTCTGATAGTGTGTGTTACCTCAGCCACAGTCATGTCTCCAGCTTTTGTCTCCAGCCTCAACCCTAGCCACAGCCTTGATTTCAGCCTCAGAGATAGCTTCAGCCATACCTTCAGCCTCAGCCGTAGCTGCAGCTTTGTCTTCAGCCTCAGCTATCACTGCAGCCTTGTTGTCAGGCTCAGTCAGACAGCAGCCTTATCTTCAACTTCAGTCAAACCGTAACCATACCTCACCTCCAGCCAAGCCACTGTCAACCTTTCTTTTTCTCCAGAGAAGCTCTCCTAAAACATTGCCAGCCCTTGGAACCCAAAGGCTCAACCCATGGGGAAAGGGGCTGGTGAATCCAAGCTCCATCCATTTCTGTACCACTCGTTGCCCTCCCAGTAGGTGGTGTTAACCTTACTCCCTTACACTCTGTTAGCATTTTACAGTCTGTTTCCTCATCCTGGCCAGGAGAGTGGTATTATATCCCCACTACTATATTCTTCCCTTTTACCCTTGAAATTTATCCATAAGAATTCCAAATTACAGTTTGTTTCCTGTAAAACCTTTTTCCTGCTTGACTCTATGCCATCATTAAAATGTAGTATCACTCTTCCAACAATTTTATCTGCATTGTCATGTTGATATAATTTGTATCATGGTATCACAGTGTCCCATTGGTTACCCTCCTTCCACCAGGTCTCCAAATTGCCTATTATGTCTATATTTTCCTTCAGCACCACAGATTCTAACACTTCAGTCTTATTTTTCAGAATTAGGCTGAGCAGCTGAATATCTCAGCTAAATTAGCTGGATGTTTATCTGGCTAAATGTTTTAGCTGGATAATGTCTGTATCGAGCTCCATGAGCATTAGTGCACATAACTTTCCAGACATTGACATTTTTTCCCATTTTTCTACAGGTGGTAAATGTTATACTTACCTGAGGGCTTTGTCTATCCTTCCCCAATAATCCTAGTTCAAAGCCCTGCTCAGGAGGTTTACAAGTCTATTTTGGAAGGTGCTTCAACAGGTGGACCCTGCCTCTGTTCAGTAGAGGTTGGAATATCATCCTATGGTCCAGAAAGCTGAAACATTCTCATTAACACCATCAACACAACCAGGTATTGATCTCCAGTAGGTGAAAGGACTGGATCAGACTCTCACTACTGACATAGAGGTTATAAGACTGGCATTTGAAAGCTTTCTTGTTCAAGAAGGTTAATGGATGACTACTGACTCAAATATAAATCAAGTAGTTGATGGATCTTGCCCTCATGCTGCTCATTGTGCAGAGCAGAAAACACTGTGAAGAAGTGTATGTTAGGCCCTCTGTAATGAGTGGTGTGAAAGTGAGCCCTTTGTGCTGCGGCTTAGTTGATGCAGCCTCATAGAAGAACCTATGAGGCCTACGCTAGCAGCTGGCAAATGGGTTCTGTAGCAGGGACAGTCTGGAGCTTCACCTATACCAGCTTCCTCTGCTGCAGGTTGAGCTCTTGGATACTGGTGGCCAACAGGACTTAGGCAGGTCCCTCCAGCAGTAAAGAGATCAATAGTCGAGAGGCATGCCATGGTATGGAGAGTCAGCATGCTAGATATACAGAGACAGGCCATGGTTTGGGGTAGGCAGAAGGCAAACGTGGTCAAGTCTAGGCAAGGGGTCAGGTCCAAGCAGCAAGCAAATGTGGTCAGGTCCAGGCAAGAGGTCAAGATCCAGAAATCAGACCAAGATGAAGACACACTGAAGACGTGAATGAGACAGGCAAGGCAAGGCAAATCTAGACAATAGCTGGACAAGGAAGGCTGGACAAGATGACACTGGATGAGGCAAGGCTAGAGCAGGCAAGGCAGGATGAGACAAGGCTGGTGAAAGCAAGGCAGGATGAGGCAAGGCACAGGATTTGCAGGATGCTCAGGTACGTAGGAGCAACATGCACTACTAATGTAGGAAGCCCGTTCCTGAGGCAAGGCAGGAAGGCTCGAGGAGTGTTTAACCAGGGCAGTGCTGTTGACATCATCCAAGGGTGCTGTGGAGCTTCCCCCACGGTGGGCCCTTTAAGAGTCACTGTGCACCATGCGCGCACACCTAAGAAAGCCGCAGGGCAGAGCAGGAACATGGCGGCAGGGAATGACTTTGGAGCTGACGAAAGGACTGGGACCACGTCAGGGGTGAGTGAAGCGACTCATAGGGACTTCCTGCAAGCCACTGATTGTAACACCCTCCTTAATAGTGTGGGACCAAGCATTTAGCCTGGTCCACTTTAACCACAGACAGGAAGGGAGTTCCACTCTGAGGGCATTCTCTTTTGAATAGAATTAGAAACTAGGTCCAGGAAGACTATAGAAGCCCCAGGGAAGAGAAGGAAGCCTGAGTAAAGCTAATACTGCTGAAATGTGAGTTATATTGCTGTCTTTATTTTCTGGACTGGGAAGATAAGCAGAGTTGTTTTTGTTTTGTTTTCTTGTCATTGATAAAGTTTATGAGAACCGCCAGAGTCCAGCCTGAGTCTGTTCTCTGGCTAGCCCATGACTGTTCAAGGTATCACAAGTACATTTTCTTAAAACTCATGAACCAGGTGCAAAGAAGAGCTGAAAAATATCTTTCTTGTAATGGCACTAATAGATTCTATATGCAGCAGATCCGAATGCTCCATTTGCTCATGAAATTCAAATTTGTTTATTCATGTTGCAATTCAAAGTTAATCTAAACCTCGCATATGGTAGGGTGGTGTGCACTAATTAGCATATTAATTTGGGTATTTTCTTGCACAGTAGCACATATATAATTGGGCAAATTCTTTATCTCTTCCTGAGAATATTTAACAAGTGTTAATATTAACTAATCTGGCACGTCTTTAGGATGAGGCGAATCTGAGAAGAAAACATTTTCATTTTAGGACCATCGTGGTCACCACTGTAAATGAATAAGTATTGTTCTGCTTTAAATTTAGGTTTCTTTGTTGCTTCTATGGTAGGTGACCTTTTAAATTCTATTACTAAGCTGTAGTATATTGATTGTGAGCATTTCCTTGGGCTCTAGATTTTCCTACTGCATTAATATGGGAGGAAGATGAGATCTGCAGGAATGACGTATGGATACTTGGATGTTGACATGTCCTTTATATAATGACAGATTGTAAAAATCCTTTTTGGGGGGCCGGTTTCCTTTCCATCATCTCAAAGATTCCATGTTGGAGGTTTTTCACAGTTCTGTCCCAAGGAATTGTACTCGCTGTATACTCTCACGGTGTTTTCCTATCTATATACAGTTTAAAGTACTACTAATGCCTCTGCTACTGTGCTGGGAATGATTGTAACGCACACACAACACTGGTATAATACAGTAAGGATCCAAAGAATATATACATATATGGCTGTCAACCAGACCTCATACACTTTAGCAAGAGCTTTAAAACTCAGTGCTCTTGGTGTAAAATACCACATATATTAGGAAACTTATGTGTATTGTGGTTTTAATCATCGGTCGGTTGTGAGCCTAAAATTCCATTGCATTTTTCATTTTTTTCCATTTTTCTCCTTTTCTATTTTATATTTTTTTGGATTCTTTTGAGAGAATATATAAATTACTGTGGGAAGTACTTATCTTTTGATAACACTTGTTATTTCTGTTTGCAGCTGAATGTCATAAACTCTATACCGGAACGCCGGAGCATTGAAAACAACTATGCCCGACACGGCTCGCGTTTCTTTTCGCTTCTTCAGGGGCTTTGTTGAGTTGTATTCAATGTATCGCTTATGTCTCCCAACTTCCACAGCATAGAACACAGCTGATCTATGATTGTAAAGCAAGGCTTCCCTAACTGTGGATTGGGACCCCACTGGGGGTCACACAACCTGCAGCAGGGGTCACAAGTACCTCAAATGGCAGCTCTCCTCAGGTCCCAAAAGCAGCAGCATCAGTAGTGGAAGGAAGCGTGGCGTCAGCGTGTCTCCGACCTTGCAGGAGTGTCTGTGGTAACTGGAAGCCTAGCGTGAGACAGGTCTGGGACCCCTCCAGAGCCTGGGAGCTTGCATTGGCTCCCAGGCCCCCATCATGACTCATTACTGATGTTGCTGCTTGCAGAATCAGTGTCAGGCTTGGGATCAACCATGGGGAAGGGGAGGGAAGGATTGAGTGTGCATGGACCAGGGAAGATCGTCATGGCTTCTCTCTCCTCATTCACCACTGAACCTACCCAAGAGAAAAATGTTGTCCTTATCATCAGCCTGCCCTCATTTTTCACCAGTTGTCATCAACCTTTAACCCAGGGCACAAAGGAAAATGTTGTCGCTGATCCTTGCCCTGGGCTGCTTGGAGGGAGGGATTAGATGCAGGAGGGATTTCAGAGTTGGATCAGCTGGAAATGGCTTGGCTATGGAGAGTGAGAAAGGGGTAATGAAAGAAGATCAACTAGAGGAGGATGTAAGAAAGGAGCTGAGATATGAGAGGGGTTATTTCAAGGTTGGAAAGGAGAGAGTGAGGCTTTGGGGCAATAGGGGATGGGTAGTGAGAGTTAGGAGGAGTTGAGATGAAAAGGAGGGGTTGGCATAGGATCAGTTGGGGGTTATAAGAAGGGGCTTAGGCGTGAGAGAGTATCAGCTGGGGTAGAACTGTATTAGAGTGTATAACACCCAACAGATATGTTTTACTGTTCTTGTAACTTTGAGGAACCCATCCTCCTGAGAAACCCATCATTTTGGTGAAACAATGGACCCTTGTAGGGGTTTTTGAACTGGGAACTCTTTGTGAAATATTTATAGGGTGTTCCTTGTAGTCAGGTAACAGAGTGGATTGTTATTTCTTAAATCTTTTCAAAATGTTTTCAAAATTTTGTTTAAGGGGAGTATTTTTTTTTTTAAATAAGATTATTAGTGAGACATGGATTTTTTTAAGTTGGTGTAATAAAATGAGTTTATTTTAAAGCGTGAAGAGCTAAAAGACACATTACAAACCACTGTGCTTCCTTTCTGTTTTGTGCGGTGTTTACTTTGAACATTTCAATTTTTTCATGCTTCTGCGGTTATTGTTCATTAATATTATAATGTTATACCACTTTTTTTTTTTTTAAGAGTTAGTTCCTACAGTGGACAAGCAGAGGCCCACAGTAGAAGCCTTTCCCAGACCTAATCGAGATCTGAATAAAAGCTTGTGGAAAGACTCTAATATTATGTTTGAAAAAAAAAAATACTATCCTGAAGTTTGCTGAGAGATAAGTAAGCTGCAAGACTGAGCAACTGCCCATCCTCTACCCTTCCCATGTTTGAAGTTTCAGCCCTGCAGAAAGCAATTCCACCTTGAGACAGTAGGAGCACGTTTACAAAGCGTGTACACGCGCACACACACACAAACAAACTGAACTGCCTATTCACTTACAGGAGCAGCATTACAGGATTGCAAATTTAAATAACCCGTTGCTAGCAGCCTGTTTTGACATTATATTTAGTTTGCAATGTTGCATTTGCGATGATCTGCAGAAAGCTCAAAGAGCAATACCTTCTGAATTCCCAACAAATCAAATAATGTTGCTTTTAGCTCTTTTAAGCATGCAAACACCCTTAGAGTGTGTGTCAGAGACTGGGGTGGGTGAATAGGCAGGATTTTTCAGCTATGCCAATGGACAGGTCGCAAGCAGATTTCTTTTAAAGAGTCTTTTACAGTGGAAAATAAAGCAGCTTGCCTTCAGCAGACAGAAAGAAACAATTAAGCTCTTCGGTTCAGCTTTGTAAAGTTATCATATGAAAAGGGTTATCCTATGGCTAGATGACCATGCACTCTGGGTACTGTGGTGAAGTCCGCAGGGCTAGGCACCCTGGGGTTTCTGCCTAAGGCTGTTCAGGAGTCAGATTTCAGATTATGGTCCTTAGCCCTGTCTAGGTAGAGGGTTCTTGCAGGAGTCCTCAGGTGATCCTCTAACCCAGTCTCAACCCAACTACCCAGGCAAGAAGACCTGCAGAGCCATGGCCTTCCTAACAGCTCCTCTCTCCTTGAGTAGTAGCTTTCTAGAGGCTTTGACAATGTTGCAAACCTTCAACCTCTCTCTTGGAGCAATGGACATTGGCTGAGAGCTTGCAAAGGGATTGTGTACAGCAAACTCTCATCAGCATCTCCCTGCCATCTGGGCAGCCAGAAAGGATTTAGGGAAATACTTTCACTTAATCACATGATGCTAGAGGCATTAGCAAATGGTTTGCAGTAGTAGCACCTTCAGCCTCTCCTCAGCAGGGAATGACAGGAGTCGGGTGGCACCATATAGACTAACCAATTTATTGAAGCATGAGCTTTCAAGGATGAAGTGGACTCTCTCCTCGAAAGCTCATGCTTCAATAATTTGGTTAGTCTATAAGGTGCCACTTGACTCCTGCCATTTTTTGCTATCTTCAATTCTTCTTCTTACAAGACCAATAGTTAATCCAACATTGAGGCCTCCTGCTATGTTTTATAGATATAGATCAATTAGTCCACCCATTCTGCCCATGAAAACCCCTCATTTCTTCTTTTTTCCCCCATATATTTTTATTAATATTTTATCAGGGATTACAACACGAACACCAGCCATATTCATACACAATCAATAGATCGATAAGAAGAGAGAAAACAGCATTCTAAAGCAAGTGAATGAGTACAGTAATACACAATATGGTAAACCCCTATTACCCCTTCCCCCCTCAATATCTCAGCCTAAATAAAACTTTACTTTACTGTGAACATTGTTGAGGATAACAGCATCTAATTGAATATTTAAATACTTAGATATCCTGTCATTTAAATATTCAACACTGAAATGTTTTAACAATGGGACTGGAGGATCATGCTCATTAATTGAAAATTACATTCTTCATTACTGTGGGCACTGCATTTAAGAATGGGAGCCAGACTTCAATCCTAGTCTCCCTTCTGTATTCAGAAAGCGATTTTGAGGTAAGACATTCAAAAGTTAGACATGGGCAGTCTTGTCCTATCCAGTTCGCCAATATTGTCTTCTTTGCGATAAGCTTCGCTTTGTCTAGAAACAGAGTCTGAGATTTGGTAAGTATGGGAGAAATATTGGAGTAGATACCAAAAAAACCAAAGATGCAGATCATCAGACAGGAAAAGCCCTCTATATTAGAACACCTTGTGATCACATCAGTCCACAAAGAGTAGATTTTTGGACACTCCCAGAAATCATGCATATAATCATTATTTTCTGCTCCACACTTGTCACATCTAGGAGATTGACAAACTTTAGCTCTGAACACCTTATCTTGTGATAAATAGACCTGCCAGATAAATTTAAATTGCATCTCCCTTAATATAACCTTTTCTGAAATCTCCGGGATAGGCTTAAAGTAGCATTGGAGGTCCTTACTCGTCAGCTTGACTTCTGGCCAGCGAGACCATTGTGCTATCGCATCAGTGAAGTTTTGTTGATCATCTAAAAGGAGCAAAGTCTTAGAATATTTAGCACACGAGGGTTTCCTCATAGAATCCTCCAGAAAGACCGTGTCTAATTTGCCTACTAAACCTAGACTTGGATTTTTAATAAGCAGGGTCGAGATGTAGTGACGGAGTTGTGCCTTGGACCTCCAGCTCAAACAGAACATGGGTAGTTTTTGGTCTCTGCCCTTTTACTCCATCCCTGCTCATGCTCATCTGACAATAGTGCCATGAAATTCCTTATTTATAGCAACTTGGTGTTTATTTTGTCCCTTTCCCTCTTAATGATAATACATTGGGTTGTTGGTAGTAAATCTGCAGTTTTTCAGACCTTAAGTTTTAAGAATGTATATGGCTATCACTGAAGCTGAGAAAGCAAGACTTCATTAAGACTAAAGCATTTTTGCAATTTGTCAGCTATCAAAGTCATCATCAACGTGTCAATCCACTACAGTACAGTATATTGCATTAAAATGGCACTTGACAGAGTTTGATGGACACTGACGGTTGGCTCTCAGTTTATTGCTAGTTCAATGGTTTTCTGACTGAGTACCGTCACACTGCCAAACTATTTTCCCTTGAGGACTAAAGACATGAATCATGACTCTGCAAGTGAAACGTTAGCAAATACATAACGAGATCTGCATCACCAGACATCCTTCACTCTTTCTGCTGCCATGATACAAGTATCAGTTTTTCATCTTTTGTTTACCCTAAATCTCTGCCCTTTTCTTCAGCTTCAGCATTCCTGTTCATTTATTTGATCTATTCCTTGGGGGCCCAGTTCATGAAACATCTCCACATTGCTGCTGGCAACAGTTTAAGCTGGAGGATTTAGAGCGATGCCTATCGCTCACTAAGAAAATGGACTCGTTGAGAACAGACCTTTCCTTATTCCAGGGCAGAAGATCTGCATGTTTATTTATTTGTTTATTTACAGGTTCTTATATACTGCCCATATTGGGGTTCCGCTCTGGGCTGTTTACAGTATCAAAATAAAGGCAAGCAATATACAAAAACAACAACAGTTTAGCAAGACAAGGCAATAAAATATAGCAACAGGCAGCATGCAATGAGCAAAACCAGGCAGGTCTGGCAAACATACGAAATCAGCAGCAAGAATTGGGCACAGTGAGTAGGCAAAAGTTTAAGAGAAAGCCAGTTGGAAGTGGTGGACCCCATTAGCAAAGAGAACGAAGCGCAATTCCCATCACTGCAAATGCTTTTCTGAGCTTCAGTATAAAGCATCGTCAGGGTGTTTTGGAAAATCAGCAGCACTGCTAAGGAAGAACAGTTTGAAGGGGTTTGTTGGAAGGGAAACTATTTCAATGAATTACATGACAGTATGGATAATAACACTTCTAGCATCAATCTCTACCAGCCACACCAAAGTCTGACCATTATTTCTCATTCCAGCTTCCAAATGACTGTAGAGAATGCAAGATACTCTATGTATCCAATACAGGGCTTGATCACAGCCATATGTTTTCAGATTTAATGTGCTTTCTCTCACTCCTAAGTGCCCATAATAATTTCTGAAAAAAATCCCAAGAAAGCATCTGCAATACAAAAAAAAAAAATGATGTAGAAATTAAGAAGGAATAAAGCAATCATGGAAATAAAATACTCAGTAACTGTGCTGCATTCCTATAATAAAAAGGAGAGAGGACCCCATCTCAAGCTTTCCATTAATCACCCTGAGATAATATGCTAACAGAAAAGATGACTTTTGCGGCAGGCATAAACGGCTGATGGAGCACTTTACAAATCATGCTTATGTTTAATAGGACAATAAAAAGAGGGGGGAAGCGTGCAGGATGGGATAGGGTTGCCATCCGGCTCTAAATTTTAAGACAGGCCAATCCAGTCCTGGTTTTACCCCCATTGTATGCAGGGACTCGTAGTTCTGAATTCCCTATCACACTCCCTAAGCAAAGCAGGACTAGAAGTCCCTGCATGCAGTGGGGTAAAACCAGGACTGGATCAACCTCTCCTGAAACTCTGGAGCTGGTTGGCAAGCCTAAGGATGGAACATTTCTCCTGATCAGATTTTTTTTTTTTTAATAGCATGAGAAATCTATGCGATGGGACATAAATGTTAATGTGTTTCTTAGATGCTGGCAAGTAGCCAACAAACCTCCTTTAAGAAAAATAAATTCACCAAACCAGTGGTTTGTGCTGGCACTTTACCTATGTAGTGTTGCAAGAAAGTTTATGGTTCCCACAAATGAAATGAGAATGCTCACGTTGTTTGTTCGTTCATTTTTTCCCTAAAGACTGCGCACTGAAATTCTGATAACCAATCTTGTTAGCGTAGCTCCAAAAGCAGACTTTAATTTTCAGAACAATATAGCTGCTCTATTAAAGTGATATAATAAAGGAAGAGGACTTTGCATATGGATGGGATGGTTATTGGTTATTCATTATACTGGAAGAGAATTGTGCCATCAGCCGACGGACAACGTCCTAGCAACCATCTTGGTCCAGAAAAGAATTGGATTTCTTTGCAGGTTGTGATGTTTTTATAGAACCAATCTAAGAATTATCCAGAGATGAAGTTTTGAGGCCACACTGGTCCCCTCTTCAGATCTGTCTGGCTAGTAGACATTTATTCCATTGTATGTACAATACTACATTAGACCAGCCTCTAAGGAAAGTGGGCTAAAGATCATGATGGGAGAGAGAGCCTTTTACTGTGTCTCTGAACTGAAGGCACATTATGCTCACTGTGGCTGTTCGTGGTTTTTGGCACTTATAAATATCTCTGTCACAGGCTATCCTGATGAGCAGTATAGCATGACCGCCTGAAGGATGCAGACCCCTGTAGTGGAACAGGCTGCTGAGCAAGGTCAACTGTTGAAGACCATAAACTGATTTTTATGACATAAGAACATAAGAAATTGCCATGTTAGGTCAGACCAAGGGTCCATCAAGACAAGCATCCTGTTTCCAACAGAGGACAAACCAGGCCACAAGAACTTGGCAAGTACCCAAACACCAAGAAGATCCCATGCTACTGATGCCAGTAATAGCAGAGGCCATTCCCTAAGTCAACTTGATTAATAGCAGTTAATGGACTTCTCCTGCAAGAACTTATCCAAACCTTTTTTAAACCCAGCTACACTAACTGCACTAACCACATCCTCTGGCAACAAATTCCAGAGCTTAATTGTGCATTGAGTGAAAAAGAATTTTCTCTGATTAGTCTTAAATGTGCTACTTGCTAACTTCATGGAGTGCCTCCTAATCCTTCTGTTATCTGAAAGTGTAAATAACCGATTCACATCTTATCTATCTATTTATTTATTTATTTTATTTAAAAGTTTTTCTATACCGTCATTAAGTTATTTACCATCATAATGGTTTACAAAATGGCACATATAGAGGAGATTAGCTCAAACATTTTACAATGGAGGTGCCAATAGTATCCGGTAACAAATAAAGATTAAAAGCTATTTGGTTAACGACATGGATTTTCCATTGATGAATGACTTCTAGGAGATAACATATGGTTCATTCATGGCATTACGGGTTACTGACTGCGATTATCTGTGTGATAAAAAAATAATTTCCAGGTATGTACTTGGAGATTATGTGTTAGGTGCTTTATTCCTGCTCTTCCTTACTTATTTGCGCCATTCTCTTTGTAAAAGGCCTGTTTGAAAAGCCAGGTTTTGAAGTTTGTCTTGAATAGTTTAAAATTTCTCTGGAGTCGCAGATCAAGGGGCATAGTGTTCCATAACAAGGGACCGGCCAGAGATAGTGCACGTTCCCTGTCCTGGGTTAGCCTTGCTGTTTTTACTGATGGAATGGTTAAGAGAGCTTTGTTTGCTGACCTTAAATTTCTGTGCGGTACATTTATTTTATTTATTTATTTATTTATTGTTTTTGTTATACCGAGTTTCATGACAGGCATCACATCAACCCGGTTTACAATTAACAAAGTGTGTAAAACATAACATAACGTAAAACAATGTTCTCAAAAAGAACCTTGAACTTTAAATATCGTGAATCAGATATAGGAATTGAGAAAGTTACAATAAATCAGGGAAATCAACTTGGAGCTGGAAAAGGGGAGAGATTGCACAGAGCAATATTAACATTTCAGTCTATTAATGTAATAGAGTAGCATAGTGAGTAAATAAGAATATGTGAGAAACTGTGGCAATACCTCACTATGGAACGGAACATAAATAACCAAATGCATAAATACGACAGTGTTATGATAAAAGTTCAGCAGGTATTGATGATTGTCAATTTAAGGTTGATTGAATTGTATTTGGTCCAGTTATTGGATAAGAGTTTGTGCTATTTAATGGAGGAATTATTCAAGGCTTGGAAATGCTTTTTTGAAAAGCCAAGTTTTTAGTCTTTTCCTAAATGTTAGAGAGCATGGCTCCTGTCTCAAATCTGGTGGGATAGAGTTCCAGAGAGTTGGACCTGCTGAAGAGAAGGCTCTGAGACTCAATGATTTATGTTGGTAGGTTTTGGCCTTTGGTATTTGGAGTGACTCTTTGTAGCATTCCCTGATGGGTCTGGCGGAAGTGTATTTTTTAAGAGGTATTTGTAGGTCGAGGTGCGTGTTTTGGTTGATAGTTTTGTATATGATGTTAATGGTTTTATACATGATTCTATAGTGGATCGGTAGCCAATGGAGGTTTTTGAGGATAGGTGAAATGTGGTCCATTTTCCTGGAGTTTGTGAGGACTCTGGCTGCAGAGTTCTGGACCATTTGTAGAGGTTTGGTATAGGAAGCTGGGAGGCCTAGTAGTAATGAGTTGCAATAATCTAATTTGGAAAAGATTATTGCTTGCAAAATTGTTCTAAAGTCTTGGGCGTGAAAAAGTGGTTTAATTCTTTTCAGGATATGTAATTTGTAGAAGCAGTCCTTGGTGGTTTGGTTAATGAAAGGTTTGAGGTTGAGTCGATTGTCCAGGATGGCTCCTAAATCTCTTACGAGGGCTGTTTGAAGGAGTGTGGGTGGTTTTGGGTGTGTATTTTTGTTTTCCGGTGATATGAGCAGGAATTCTGTTTTAGAAGCATTAAGTACCAGGTTTAGACTGGTGAGGAGAAGTTTAGACTGGTTTAGACTGGTGAGGAGAAGTTTAATTTCTACTAAGCAACTGTCCCAGTATTCCATTGTTTTAGATATTGATTCTTCTATGGGGATCACGATCTGAACGTCGTCTGCGAAAAGGAAGTGTTTCAGGCTTAGTTTTGTAAGAAGTTGACAAAGTGGTAGGAGGTAGATATTGAATAGCGTGGGTGAAAGTGAAGAACCCTGCGGCACCCCTCTATTAGAATGGTGGTATTGGGATTCTTTATTGTGGATTTTGACTCTATATCTTCTATTTTCAAGGAATGTTTTGAACCAGTTTAGTGTGGCACCTGTTAAACCAATGTTTGCCAGCTGTTTTAGAAGGAGGGTGTGGTTGACGGTGTCGAATGCCGCCGAAAAGTCAAGGAGGATTAGTAAATATGCTTGGCCTTTGTCAATTCCAGAGAGGAGGAAGTCCGTGAGTGAGAGTAGTAGCGTTTCAGTGCTTGCGGCTTTGCGAAAACCATATTGGTTTGGGGAAAGAATACTGTTGTCCTCTAGGTAATTGGATAGTTGGGTGTTTACCAATTTTTCCATGATTTTCGCTATGAATGGGAGGTTGGAAATAGGGCGGAAGTTGTTGGGATCGCTTGCATTTAGATTTGGTTTTTTTAACAGTGGCTTGATTGAGGCAGTTTTTAGGTCATCAGGGTAGATACCATGTGATAGAGAGCAGTTTATGATATCTGCTAAGGTTTTTGCTATTGTGTCCGGGATGAGAAGGAGCATTTTGGATGGAATTTGATCAAATGGGTGAGATGATGGTTTCATTCTTTTTAACACCGTTTGTATCTCTGTGATTGTGATGTGTTCGAAGGCAATAAACTGGATCTCTTTGTTTTGGGGGAAGTATGTGTTATCTGGAGAAGTAGTGATTGGAGTTAGCTGATTGAGGAGATCCGATATTTTTTTGTTGAAATGGAGAGCCAGTTCGTCTGCTTTAGTCTGGGCTTGTTCGGGTGGAATATCTGGAGTGATCGGTTTAGTGAGGCTGGAGACGAAGGTGAATAGAGCTTTTGAGTCAAAGATGAGAAGATGAACTTTTCGGGCATAGTAGTCTCTTTTGGTTTTTAACGTGGTACTTTTGTATAGATGGAGTGATCGTTTGTAGTCAGAGAGTGTGGCCGGAGAAGGGGCTTTACGCCATTTTCTCTCTTTTTGCCGAAGTAGTTGTTTGAGCTTTCGTAGTTCATCGTTAAACCAGGGTTGTCGTTTGGATGCATTGGAAGACCTTGTTTTGGTTGTCAGTGGGCAGAGAGTGTTTGCAATAGCTTTTGTTATTTTGGACCAGGATTGGAGGGCAGAGTTGGGTGTGGAGACATCAATGAGTGGTAGATCAGAGGTTAGAAGTTTGCTGAGGTGTTCTGAGGAGCAGGATTTTCTGTATTGGAAAGAGGGTCTTGAGTTGAGGTTGGAGTCTGATCGAGGTATAGAAAAGCTGGTGGAGATTAGAGAGTGATCTGACCATGGGACTTTTTTACAATTTGGTTGTTCTGTAAGAGAAATCTTGGCGTTTGTAAAGAGGAGATCGAGCGTATGGCCTGCTTTGTGAGTGGGTTTGTTGATTTGTTGGCTGAAACCCATCGATGACAGTGAGGTGAGGAAAGCTTCACAGTTTGTTGAGAGGGGGACTTTGTCAACATGTAAGTTGAATTCGGTACATGTACTCGAAGTGCTGTGTTCAGCCATTCAGCTTTTTCGTCATGGATCAGTTTATGTATTACGCAAAGTGCTTTGAACTGAACTCTTTGTTCGATGGGTAGCCAGTGTAGATCGGCTAGTGTTTCTGTGATGTGGTCTTTTTTGCATTTGCCAGTGAGAATTTGAGCTGCTGAGTTTTGTAATATTTGCAGTGGTCTTATTGTCGTGTAAGGTAGACCAAGCAACAGTGCATTGCAATAGTCAGTGCTAGCAAATATTAGTGATTGCAGCACAGTGCGAAAGTTTGGCAGAGACAATAGTGGTTTTAGTTTTCTAAGTAGCATAAGTTTAGCATACCCGTCTTTAACCTTTAGTGATATGTGCTGTTGAGGTTTAGCTCTGTGTCTATTATGGTGCCAAGGTTGCGTACCTTCTCTGCTAAATTGATTTTTTTGGTTGCTATCGAGTATTATTTGAGTTTGCGTTATGTTCATATTTTTTCTTTCTAGGTGTAGGAATTCAGTTTTATCAATGTTAATCACCAACTCCATTTGGTTTAGTAGTTGTTTTATTATGTCAAGATACTTAATGGCTAAACTTACTGTTTTTTCAATGGTGTCCTCTATTGGTAGGATTAATTGAATGTCATCGGTGTATACGTAATGAATGATTCCTAGCCCTGCGAGAAGATGGCATAGTGGAAGTAGATATATGTTAAATAGTGTCGCTGAAAGTGCCGAACCTTGTGGGACTCTGGTTTTTAGGGTTATTTTTTCAGATTGTTATTAATTTGTACTTGGAATACTCTGTTGGTAAGATACGACCTGAACTATGTGATTGTGTTACCTAATAGTCCTATTTCTTCTAGTCTTTTGATTAGTATTTCGTGATTTACTGTGTCAAATGCTGCTGATAAATACAGTAATACCAGAATATAGTGTTTTCCACTGTCAAATCCTCTTAGTATATTATCTGATAGTGCAAGTAAAAGAGTTTCGGTGCTGTAGTGCTTTTGGAAGCCATGTTGAGATGGATATAAGATGTTGTTATTTTCTAGGTGCTCAGATAGTTGTTTTTGAACTGTTTTTTCTATTGATTTTGCGATTAAAGGTAAGTTGGAGACCGGTCGATAGTTAGCTAGAGTTAGGGGGTCCATGTTTTTTTTCTTTAAAATAGGTTTGATAATTGCTCCTTTTAGTATTTCTGGCAAATAACCTTCTTCTAGGGAAGAGTTAATAATTTTTGCAAGCGTAGGAGTGGTGATTTCAGGGAATTTTTTAAATTCCAAAATGGGTAGTGCGTCTATTTTATGTGGGGTGGGGTTAAGTTGCCTAATCAAGTTCTCAACCTCAGTGTTTGATATCTCATTTTATTTATTTATTTATTTATTTCAAATTTTTATATACCGGCATTCGAGACAGCAGTCACATCATGCTGGTTCACATAGAACAGGGGTGCAAAGTAAACATAACTATAACAATGGTGCTGAAAAGGCAGTTACATATAACAGGGTGTTAAGAACTTGGCTTAGAAGAGAAAGGACAGGTTATTATTCACACGAGTAACGATCATAGAATTTTGACCACTGCGTCACATCTCTTGTACACATTTTAATCTCTTGTTTGGGTGTCTTTGGTATTTTGGTCCGTAAGTTTTCAATTTTGTTACTAAAAAATTGAGAAATGTCATTGCATCTATTTTCAGGTAAGTTATCAGGGGAGTTAGTTGTATTTTTGGTGAGATTACTGACTATTTTGAATAAGGTTCTAGAGTTATTCATAAATTTTTCTATCTTTGTACTAAAGTAATTCTTTTTAGCTTCGAGAATTGTTTTTTTGTAGTAGGCTAGTTGTTTTCGGTATTGAGTAAGATGTTTGGTTGATTTATTGTTTTTCCAATTTTTTTCTTTTTTCCTAAGTTTTTGTTTTATTTTCTTTATGTGTTCGGTATACCAGAGGTTTTTTTTGTTTCGATTCCTTTGTGCGTATGGTTTTTTTTGGGATTAATGTTATCTGCTACTGTATTGGTCATGTTAATCCAGGCTGTTGTGGCGGTATTAGTGTCAGTGTAATTAAATGAGTTGAGTTCCTCTTGTATCTTATTTTTCAGTGTTTTGATATTAAATGGGGGGCGGTATGTAAGGACCATGGGTTCCTTTTTTCGTAACTCTGTTGCTTTTGACATTATTAATGTAGATTGAATCAGGAAATGATCTGACCAAGGGATTTATGTATAGCTTGTATTTGTATCTTCAAGGTGGCTAGTGTTTATGAAGGTTACATCAAGAGAGTGTCCGGCTCTGTGTGTGGGTTTATCTGTTATTAGTTTAAATCCAAGAGCATTCATTATGTCTAATAGTGTCTGGCAGGTATTGGATAGGGGCACTGAGTCCATGTGAAGGTTGAAATCCCCAAGTATGATGGTGGGTTTGGATGTCTTTAGGTGAGTTGTGAGGAATTCGATTAGTGGGGAGATGTTTAGTTCCAATAAGCTGGGTGGGCAATATAAGAGGCAGATTTGAAGATTACTTTCATGATTTGCTGGAGGTGTAATGGGTAACATTTTGCATTTCAATTTTTTTTCGATAATTAGTAATGAACCACCACCTCTTCTATTTATTCTGGGAATTGTAAAGACATCATAGTTTAAGTTCGCTATTTGGTTCTTTATGACTGTATCAGATTTTTTTAGCCAGGACTCTGTTATTGCCATGAAGTTTGGTTTAATATCAAATAGTAAGTCTGTGATGATGGGGAATTTTTTGGAAACTGACTGCATTGACTAATAAGAAAGTTAACATCATAAGTTTGTTCATATTTGTATAGCTTTTTGTTTTTATTTGGATGAGGTTCTTTGAGTTGGAATTTTTGTTTTCTTTTGAGTTGTATCCATTATTTGTTTTTTAAATGTATCTATGTCCATATTTACCTTTGTTGCAGCAGACCTGAATTGGATGTCTTTCTTGTCCGTCGGTAGTCATGATTGTTTTAGAGAAGGTGGTTTTTGCTGTTTGGTCTGTATCTTCTCAGGTGGTACGAAGGGGCGTACAAAGGGGCGTGCCCATTTGTCGCGCTCCTTCTGTGCATGACGCTGGCGTGCGGCACCTCCGGTCGGGATGGCGCTCTTTTCTACCCCCCCGGCTCGCTTTTGTGAAGTCAAAAGCGTCGGCCGTGGGGGTGGAACAGAGTCCTGCAGCGTCTGAAAGAGAAGAGAATCAGAGAGAGATAAAAAAAAGAAAAAAGTTAAACCAGGACGCAGGTGTCTCAGGTAGGAGCCTCTGATGTCCATTGAGGCAGCGGCTAGTGGCACGGGCCTCCGGTCAGGATGGCACTCTTTTCTACCTCACGGCACGCTTTGTCTCATGACAAATTGGAACAGCTGACTGATCCTGAAGATTGAAGGATCCAAAGCTGCATCCCCAGGTAGCAAGACTCAGCTGTTAACATCATGCTATCGCTGGTTGTGCCACTGACCTGTCCTTAAGATAGCCGGATAAACCTAAGAACATAAGAAATTGCCATAATTGGTCAGACCAAAGATTCATCAAGCCCAGCATCCTGTTTCCAACAGTGGCCAAATCAGGTTACAAGTACCTGGCAAGTATCCAAACACTAATTAGATCCCATGCTACTGATGCCATTAATAGCAGTGGCTATTCCTCAAGTCAGCCTGATCAGTATTGAAGATGATCACCCAATTTTAATGCACGCTAAATCCCTAACTAACGTGCATGGCTGCGTTCTCGCAGTTTTGCCAACAGGCCCCCACAAACAGCTTTTGCACGTTCAGTTTTTTCAGTGTCTAATATCTCAAACCTACCCTTGTATAAAGTTTCTCGGCATCTTGTTGTTGAGTCCCAACTAAGTTACTATTGGTGGTTATAACAATATTCAGGGAAGGGAGGAGGAAAACGTTTAAGACTTTGGATCTTATTTAATAAAGATTTTTTCCCCCCCTATAGGTAAAGAATGTGGAAAAGTCCTTGTAGAGAAGGCCCAAAATGTTTAGGGCATGCCCAGGCAGAAATGTTTTTGTGGCAGGTACAGAAGTGCCCTCCCTGGGTGATAGAATTACATGACTTACCTGTCACCGGTCGTCTTCCTTTGATGTTACAGATCTTCCTGTGGTGGGGAACTGCAAGATCCCTCCATGTACATTCTGCCGCTTGAAGCGTTTGAGAGGTCAATGCTACCGCCGTTGGTTTTCATTAAGGTTTTGCTGCTGCTTTTGCGGTTTTGTGTTTTTGTTTTTTAAACCAAGATGCTTATTGTTTTATGAACTTAACCCATTATGTCCCAAATTTTTTAAGAAGCTGGGTCACAGTGGGTTAAGAACAGGGATGGGTAAAGCCGATCCCGCTGTCATTTTGGAGATCAGGATATAGCCATTCTACTAAATTTCACTTTTTTGGAAAATAAAAGTCTTCCATTGGAACAAATCTGGAAGTATTTCTTTTTCGATTTTTTTTTTCTTTTTTGAGTCAAAACCGCGGCTCCCTCTGTCTCGCCTACACATTCATACTCCTGTCTCTCACCTGGCCCTTTGCCAGAAACCAAAACCCGGCCTTTTTTTTTTTCTGAACTCATTTGCTTTTACCTTCTCGATCCCAATCTGTGGCAGTTTCTCTTGTCAGCTGAATGCAGACAGTGTCTGAGCGGAAGTTTAACTCTACACCCCCCCCAAGCGGTTTCTGCTGATGATTTAGGGGCAATGAACCAGCCCCCGTCCCAGCCCCACGAAAAAGGATCTCAAACAGCCGCAGAAGGCAGGGGGGGTAGGGGTAGGCGCGTCTCTGAAAATGTGCCCTGCTGGTGCCCATCCCTGCTGCCTGATAAAGCACGGGGGGGCTGAGAGCTCCACCCGGAGCCAGGAGCACAGAATACGCGAGCTCCACTGATCACGCGGGCACCCTCCTCGGCCGTTCTCTTCTTGCCATTTTAACGCTGCTGCCGCTGGTGGTTTTGCGCCACCTTTGCTCCCTCCTTAGTTTAGAACCCCCCCCCCCGGGATTCCCTCCCCATCTGAAGCAGCGTGGGCGCCCCCTTGTGATTATTCTTATTGCCCGCGTGCGATCGGTCGGCCTGTCCGGGCACCTTGGGACCCTGGAGGGAAGCAGGGAGCCGGATAGGGGTCACGGAGACCCCCCCTCCCTACACACACCGTCCCTGGAAGAAACGACAGAGCGCATTACGGAATCTCTCTGCCGGGCCTCCCCGCTTCCATGACAGCGGCTATCAATCAACGTGACGGGCTTTTGATCATCCGAGGAACCCTTTCAGCAGATCAGAGGAATCTTTAATTACTATTAAACGCCTGCCGAGCAGGGACATGGGGGAGGGGAGAAATCAGCCCATCACTCAGCGCAGGCCCATGGGCTCTGAATTACAATGAGAGGGGCGATCAGCAGCAAAGAAACAGAGAGCAAGCCAAGGGAGAGTGGATCAAAGAGGGTAAGAGAGAGCTGGACAGCGCAGGTATAAAAAAAAAAAAAAAATTACAGAGGAAGAAGTGAATAGCAGAGATAAAAATGCCATACAGTGGGTGGAGCATGAAGAAGATGATGGGAAAAGCCTGTGAAACACTGTTATCTTCTAAGGCTTTAACACATCTTGCTAATTTCTCGGCTCATTTTTCTGTTTTCCTTTAAGTATTCTTCTGCTACTCTCCGACTTTCAGGTTAATCCTGGACCTTAGTATAGCCCTGGTTCCTTACATGTTGGGGTGTATTCTCTAAATAATGCTGGTCCTAACGCGTGGATCGAGCTCCATTAACAGGCGCATTAAGAAGCACAATATTCACTTCTGCGCCCCTGAAAGAAAGTGCACCTGAGTATTATAATGGCCAATTTATCTACGCCAATAAGATTTTGTTTTGTAACAAATCGTAGTTCTTAACCTGATGCTAGTACTGTGGATTTTTTTGCTCTGTCTTGAGGCAAGAGAGTAAGAGTTTCTTGCCCCATTTTTGTGACACACACACACACTCTGTTACGGCTATGCCTGCTTTGTAGCCGCCTCACCACTAGAGGTCCTCCTCGAGCATGTCCTTCTGGCTGGCCCACTCCTTCCTCCCTGTCTACTCTATACACCACTCTTGTCTTTATAACCCTGTCTAGCAGTACCATCGGCGCTTCAGCATCGAGCTCGCCTGGGCTCCCTGCTCTAGCCTCCCGTGCTTGGCCTTCGGTCCTGTTCTGTGTTGCCTTGCTTGCGGTGTTTGGCCTTTGGACCTTCTGTCCTGTTCTGTATTGCCTTGCTTGCTGTGTTTGGCCTACGGGCCTTCTGACCTGACTCGCCTTGCTCTGTGTGTGTGTGTGGCCTACGGGCCCCCTGCCTTCTGTATGTGTGTGCGGCCTACGGGCCCCCTGCCTTCTGTGTGTGTGTGTGTGGCCTACGGGCCCTCTGCCTTCTGTGTGTGTGTGTGGCCTACGGGCCCTCTGCCTACAGGGTGTGTGTAACAAAAGTTAACTAACTTTTTCTTACAGTCCTCTCTGCCCTCCTCCGGAGGCGCGCACCGCGGCTCCCCTGCTTCCCGGGGGGCAGCTGGTGGCGAAAGCGGCTTCCAGCGGCCTCCGCCAGCGAAGATGGATGCTGTAGTGCACGGGCGCCCAAGTCAGCGAAAGTGTATGAACGTACGCCGTGACGTCACGCACGCCCGTTCATGCGCCTTCGCTGGCTTGAGCGCCCGTGCACTACGGGTGTGCGTTCATCCATCTTCGCCGGCGGGGGCCGCTGGAAGCCGCTTTCGCCGCCGGCTGCCCCCCGGGAGGCAGGGGAGCCGCGGTGCGTGCCTCCGGAGGAGGGCAGAGAGGACTGTAAGAAAATAAGTTAACTTTTGTTACACTTTATTTACAATACTTTAATAGCATGTCGAGTCACTTTTCGCCCTGCGCCTTGCTTCGGGAGGAGGGGAGAGAGGACTGGGGCTGCCCCGGAGACCGGCGGCCAGGGCAGGTGAGCGCGGGCTGGGGGAAAGTTTGCTGCCTACCCTTACCCCCTGCCTCTAATGCAGGGGTAAGGGTAGGCGGTAATTTAGCAGGGGTAAGGGTAGGCGGTAATTTGGCAGGTTAAAGACGCAGCTAAACTGCAAGTTAAAAAGGCGATAGTCAGGGCACACATTACTGAATGGGAGGGAATAGCTAATCGGATCGTTTACATACATATACCTGCCACGGGCGGAAAGGGATATGCGTCGAGTAAAAGAAGCGGTAAGGATTGGTAAAAAACGGATAGTGAATCGCGGGTTAGACTTACGCGGCCAAATTGTGAGTACACAGCGGGTTAGAAACGTGGTAACCGCGGCCGCGCTTTACTGTATCGGTCTATTTGCTAGCCAGACTGTGAATATGGACTTTCCTGATTGCCAAATCAGGGACAGATACAAAAGACGCCGATAAGGAGAAAAGATGGTGATTACTAGAGAATGAGTGAGGTCTACAGTGGCCAAGCAGAAGGGGCAACTTGGCAGGTTGGGTAGCCCAAGAGATCCTTATCTGCTGATGGATATTGTTTCACATGTCACAGTGCTAGAATATCGATATGCACCATCTATGTACCAAGGCATTACAAGAGGTAAAATCCTTAATCAGTAAAATTACATTTTCCCAATAGCTAAGCCTTGGTATGCAATTCATATTTTCCCCTTTTAACTGAACCACTGCTGGAATAAAAAATAATTTTCTGTACAGCAAAGAGTAAAATATAAATAAAGTTTTCCACTCTGTTTATTATTTGTTTCTTTGTTAGCTTCTATTAATAGTATTTAATTTTTTTTTATGGCTGTCACCTGCACATGACATGTTAATTATGGCTTAATGACTGTAATTTTGGAATATTTTTAGATATCTCTGGGGTGGTAGAGTAATAATAGAGATGCTTAATAGGTACGCAGCACCCCAGGAGGTTGATAACCATATTAATTCATGCTGCCTTTTAAGCAGCCAAACTAAGAAAAGGATTCGGTAGTGACGCACGCGGTGGGATGCATTATCACCAGATAATGAACTGTCAGGGGCTTCAGTGACTGTAAATAACTCATGGACATAACCTCTCCTTTGTATGTGTGTATCACATCCCAAAATCTGACAATGCTGGGGACGCGTAGCCCGTCCCCGCTGTTTCTCGTGGACATTGATATAGTTATTGGGTGGTGGTGTGCAATCAAGGTGCCAAGGCAGGACCGTCACAAGGCTGCTCCAGAAGCACAGACCACTGAAAATAGCACTGCTGGGGGGGGGGGGGGGTGTGTGTCTCTGGTGGCAGGTGCTGTACTGTCTATACATCTTGGGCATTGAAAAGAATCCTTTTTCCCGGCAGGGAATCCAGACCAGGATTTTCCAGGACTGAGTGGGCACTAATCCCTGCTCTGGAGTTTGACCCCCCCCCCCCCCCCATTACCATGCATTAATAGAGAAGACTCCTGGATATTGGGCTCGAGGCTTCTGTGATGTTCGCAGAATGATATTTTGTTTTTTTTTTCCCCAATTGTTTACCACAGTTGCAATGGCGCCCTTGGCATATAGGAACTGCCCTCCCACCGCATGGCAAGATGAAATCTCTGCAGGGGGCAGAGAGGAATCCCCCTTGAATCTCCTCCTCACATTAGGATTGCATTTTTTTAATTTCCCCAGCATGAGAAATGACTGGCGCGTCCCGAATAACAGGAGATCCTCAACCACTTTACATGACTCGGGAATTCAGCACCATGGAGAGCTCCTCACTTTCCGACTCATTCCTGCGTATTCAGCTAGCTTTAACACGTCTCTGTAATACACCACACGCCACGCTGGCTTCTGGGCTGAATCCTGACTGTGCTTTGGAGTAGGTATAAATAAATACTTATACAGGTCGTCTTCTATTACGGATAAATCACATGAAAGGAGATTTTTTTGTTGTTGTTCCTGCAATGACTTACTTCAAGTGCCTAGTTATTTCTTCATGCATGATTTCAATATTATTATTTTTTTTATTGTCAGTGTAGACGCTCTCTTTTTTTCTGTAGGGCAGTAAAACTTGTAATTAAAGTATCACTCATGCCAGTTTTTATCAGCCTTCATTACACAAAACAAAACCCAGAGCGTTCCTGCATTCATGAACAATCTGAATGCTTGAAATCGTTTTGTAAATGTAGACATTATAGATGCGAGGGGAAAAAAAATGTTGCTGCTCTGAAAATTGCATTATATGCTTTGGTTTTCAGTGGTGAGCCCTTCCGTAAAGTGCATAATAATTTCTCACTATTAAAATATGACAGGAAAGACCGAATTCCTTCCAGCTCCATCAGCTCGAGCGATCACCAGTGCTTACTAAGCAGTCATCTCCCCCACATATGCACCTATTGATCTGTAGGCTACATATCTAGACCTAGAGCTGTATATCTCTCGGGGAAAGGCGGAATATCAAACAAATATAAATCAATGTAGCTATAGCAGTGGATGCCTACAGGTATTGTCCAGGAACATCACCAGGGCGCACAGCACCTGCGCAAGGATTATTGAGGGTGGCGTGGCTGCGTGGCTCCTGCTCCCACACTGGGGCAGGTTGAGCTGTTATTGGCCAGCCCAGGGGTGAGTGGAAGTGTACAGAATCTAATCTAATCTTAGCTTTATACTCGTCCTTTTATCCCACAAGGACACCCGGTTGTGACTTACAACACATGAAAATGCAGTTCAATAAATACAAATTACAAAATACAAATCAAATGCAACATATTATAAAATACATTTCATAAATACGCATGTAATTCAGAAATCAATTCAGAACAACTGATAAGCAATACAATTATTAGTAATTACAAATAATAGCTCTACCTCCCAGCTTGCTGTCTGACAACTTTCACTAGTGTTAGCTAAGGCAAAAATATCAATAGGACAAAAAAAAAATAAAAAATCCCAAACTGAAATCCAACCACTAAAAGTAATCAAACACAACCTATAGTCCACCTTACACACTTTAGTTCTTCATTCAACCATGGATAGCCTTATTCAATAAAGTGACATAACCAAGGCCCAACCCACTTCCCACAAAACTCTCTTTGGTGGCATTCAGTGGGGTTGTGGGGCGGAGTCAAGGCTTGCCAGCGTCACCTGGCCTTGCAATGTAGGAGGAAGTGCAGGCATCCTTTGGCACTGAAGGTATAGGCAGTACCGCCAGTACCCCTTACCAGATTTGTACGCCTGGGTCTACCCTCCTCGGCGGATCAGATTTTAATCCCATGGATTTGCTTCCTGATTCCTCTCACCTCCCAATGTTTTTACATGAATTAACCTCCATGAAACTTGTATTCAGAGAATAGAGATGTGCACACATATATTCTCCTATAAAAAGGGGATTTCAGCTGGGACTGTGTGATGGTGAGGGAGGACCCCCCTACCCACAGAGGCGTGTGATATAAGAACTCCTGCACAGCGCACTGACCGCCACTGTCTTTCCTGTCTTTTCCAGGTCAATCTCTTGGCGATCAATCCATACCTGCTGGCTCTGACCATTGCAGTCTCTTATGACCGCTGTATATTCGAGTTTCATTGCTTTCAAGAATGATATGTTTTCAGCTGCTGCTTTCCCTGTATTGGTTTTTTCTGGTGGCTGCACATGCAGGATTTGTCCTGAACATAAGAACATAAGAAAATGCCATACTGGGTCAGACCAAGGGTCCATCAAGCCCAGCATCCTGTCTCCAACAGTGGCCAATCCAGGCCAATAAGAACCTGGCAAGTACCTGGCTGAGTGAGAGCAAAATTTCCCGGCAAGTCATCACATAGGCAAAAGGGTTAAGAAAGACATGGAGAGCTGGTGTTTGTAGACACGAGATAGCTGAGAACAGGCTAGCTGGTCCAGTGAGGTCAAATTTTCTATGCAGGAGTAGACCCAGGAGGAACATCAGGAAAAATGTCTTCATGGAAAGGACGGTGGATGCATGGATTGACCTCCTGGAGCAGGTGGTGGAGGCTGGCTGTTTGGGCAGCGACTCTTGTGGGAGGCATCCCATGCTCCGGCTCTCTCTGGAAGGTGTTGCACGGCTAAACCTCTTTCTCCTGCATCTTCTGGTGTCCCCCTCAGCTTGGTGTCCCAGGCGGGCTCCTGACTTGCCTGCCCATAGTGACAACCCTGGATATGTTTGATGGTAATAACACTTATGAATGTTAGAGAAGAGTGTCCAGGAGTGGTTGTACAGAGGCAGCTATCACTCCAGAACATTTCTGTGCTGGAGAGGTGTAGATGGAGGCATTCATGGTGGATCTGCCTCCTGTAATCTCTGAACATCTTTTCTTTGGCCCATCACAAATATATTGTCTTCTTTTGTGGAGCAGCTCTCAAAGGTCTACTTCCTTCACAGGTGCTATTGGGGGTTGTTTCCTCGATTTGTCCAGTGCAAAACAACACAGTCAGGGAGTTAAAATGAATGCAAAGAGACAGACATTAGTAAGAACTTCCTCTTCTTGTGCCCACCTTCAGGGGTGGAGAGAGAAACCGACCCCCATCCCAGGTTAGGGTGGGATAGGCTGCATCAGTAGAGGTGCTCTGCCTCCGCAGAGGGGTACAGGGGATGGTGGGAGGGCTGGTGAGTTCAGTTTAAGCCAGGAGCAGTCCTCCCAACAGCCTCGTCTTTCAGGCTTTGTGTTAGGAGGTCAGCTAAGCTGCAGCTCTCCTTGGCTTTGCCTGGTTTCCTGGTGCCCTGCGATCTTTTAGCAGCCTGGGCTGTCCTGTCAGCAGAAAGCTAGCTTGGGGGGAAGGGCTAATGAGGTTCTTGGGAGCATGGCCGGGCTCATCTCCTTCTGCCGCAGGCTCTTCCTCTCCTTTACACTGTTTTACACTGAATCCCCTTGCCAGCTCTGGGGCTGGCAAGGGGATTCAGTGCTGCCGGCTGTCAGGTGATGCTGGGAGGGGGCGGGGCTCACTCCATTGCTGGGGGGCACTCGGTGGGCGGGAGGAGCCCGGGCGCAGAGCACTGATTGGTTTCTTTCTCAGCATGCAGTCTAGCTGACTCAAACCAAAAAACAAAAAAGTAAATAAATAAACAAATAAGCAAACAATAAATAAATAAATGAACGGTTTGTTTTATGCACCTCTGGTTCACTGGGAGAGGGATTTGAATCCCTGTGCTGAGGTTCCAGAAGGGCCTGGCTCCTCATGTGGAACATTTTTGTTTGCTTGCTGTTCCAGTTTCTTAAAAAAAAAAAAAAAAGAGAGAGATGGTACTTAAAAGGCAACTTCTGGCTGCCTTGTGAAAAACAGCAGTGAGATTTAGGGATCTTTTCCATTCTTGTACAAAGAACATGAGCTAATTTTATGGCTTGGTAGGCAGAGTGGAGTGGGGGGGGGGGGAAGGAGGTGGTAGGTATAAGCAGGATAAGAAAAGAAAAGACCAAGGGATGTGCCCTGCCCAGGTATGACTGCGGCTACCTCCCCTTCCCCCAGCTCCAGGTGGCTTTAGCATTACAGATCTGCTTTTCAGTTGTAAAGCAGGGGAGGGAGCAGGGGTAAAGAAGGCAAGTCAACCTGCGTTTGCCTGTTGTCTTGGCGATCCACTGATTAAGATGATTAAAGTGAAGGACTTTGTAGGAGCAATTCAGGAATGCAGAACTGTGCAGTGTGTGCAATTCAGGCATACAGAAGTGTGCAATGTGTGCAATGCAGGCATGCAGAAGTGTGCAATGTGTGTAATTCAGGCATGCAGAAGTGTGCAGTGTGTGCAATGCAGGCATGCAGAAGTGTGCAATGTGTGTAATTCAGGCATGCAGAAGTGTGCAGTGTGTGCAATGCAGGCATGCAGAAGTGTGCAGTGTGTGCAATGCAGGCATGCAGAAGTGTGCAATGTGTATAATTCAGGCATGCAGAAGTGTGGAGTGTGTGCAATTCAGGCATGCAGAAGTGTGCAGTGTGTGCAATGCAGGCATGCAGAAGTGTGCAATGTGTGTAATTCAGGCATGCAGAAGTGTGCAGTGTGTGCAATTCAGGCATGCAGAAGTGTGCAGTGTGTGCAATTCAGGCATGCAGAACTGTGCAGTGTGTGCAATGCAGGCATGCAGAAGTGTGCAGTGTGTGCAATTCAGGCATGCAGAACTGTGCAGTGTGTGCAATGCAGGCATGCAGAAGTGTGCAGTGTGTGCAATGCAGGCATGCAGAACTGTGCAGTGTGTGCAATGCAGGCATGCTAGTAGTGTGCAACGTGTTCCAAGAGAACATGGGTTTGAATCCACCCTCAGCTCAAACAAGTAGCTTTCAAAAGAAATGTTTTTAGTTATTTTATTATTTTACTTTGCGTACCTTTCCAGGTTAAGCTAATAGCTATGTTCTATGTGGGATAGCTCACAAGGGGCCCAGTTTGTGGGTGTGGGTCTCTCCCCCATTGCGTGCTCCTGGGGTGCAGTTTTATGAAAAAAGAGGGGGCCCGTGGCTTGGAGGCATTCAGGCCTCCATTAAGGTTTAAACTGACCTAGCAATGTTGAGCGTTCAGCTGTAGTAGGCGTGAGCCAGGTCACAGAGCGAGCTTCCCTTCAGGTGGCCAGCCTCTCGAGGGCAGCAGCTCTCTGCAATCAAGCAGTGTGGGCCGCAACATGAGGTCCCTTATCCACATGGTTATCACCCATGTTGTGGGTAGTAACATAGTAACTTGGTAAACGATGGTAGATAAAGACCATTGTTCACCCAGTCTACCCAGCATGCCTTCTGCCTTCTGTTAAGGGTGGTAGATGCCACTCCGTGCAGCATACCCCATGCTTCCTGTTAAGGGTAGTAACTTCCACTTTGTGCAGGTTATCCACAAGTGGAAATTATACCCAAAGTTAGCATAGGTCACCCATTTTTCCCGCTCGGTTGTACATTTACGGACAGGCCCCTTACTGGGGGCCGGATCTGTGCAGTTCTAGCTCTGTCCCACAACCATTTGAGGAGGCAGGGAGGTCCCCGTTTGGGGGAGGCTGTTGATGGGCCCTAAGCAGTGTGGGTGCACAGAAGCATGGGCTACTGTCTATATGCAGCTCTGCATGCATGTCTGGCTCTTTGCACAGGCCGAGATGTGCAAATCTTCCTTCTACTTGTTTTGTCCAGCAAGTCACTTTGCCTCTGGGCATCCGTGCCCAGTGCACCCGTACCACATGTGTGAGAGGGTATCTTCTCAGATGGGATTCTCCAGTATCACTTGTACGTCTAACCGTGCTCTTTGCCTGATCATGCTCATGTACAGCTCTGGTGTGAGGGGAGGCGATGTTGGGAAAATCTTGGAAAAGAAATGCAGGAACATGGCAGCCATGCCATCGGGCATCGCAGGCCCTCTGCTGGGGATGTCAAAAGCTTGTCTCATGCATCTTTGGCAACCCTGCACACAAGGATGTGGTTGTGCTCCTGCATAGTCTATAGCAGTGGTTATCAACCGTTTTTCTGTCGGGATACACCTGTCAGATGGTTCTCACATGCATGGCACACTGAACACATGACTGTCACGGGGCTAAATGTAAACATATGCTCTGCATCCAGAAGAACCCCCGAACCCCCAGCAATGACTGAAGAATTGAACCAGGACATTTCCCATACAACTCACCATAGAAAAAAGATGTTCTGGTTCTGTGTCATCTCAGTAACAGCAACACTAACTCACTCTACTACCAGGCGCAATAGCCCTACTCACACACACATACACACACACACAACCAACCTTCATCAAATACAGAAAGATCACAAATTACAAATATGAAACCAGAAACCAGAATGGAAGCTCAGAAAAGCCACTCTGAATGCAATGCAAAACTGGAGAATTGAAAACTGAAATATAGCACCTAACATACTCCTAGGATCTGCAATCATGTACACAAACTATTTCACACAAAGTTACACCTGTATTGTGGGACACACTCAAACAGTAATAATACTACCTATGAAAAGGCAACACTACAAATATGACATCAGGCCCTAAACCCCAATACACTTCCTATTAGGAAAACAGAACAAGCCAAACTGTTATAGACTCCTGCACAAAAACTACAAGCTTGCAGAATACCCTTACCTTGGACACACATGCAGAATACAGACAGACCCTCACCAAAAGCAGAATAAAATGACCATAAAGTTAATGTTTTTGTTTTTCCATTGTTGCACTGCTTACAGAGTATGGCTTCTTGCTGTTTCCAGTTTAGTTTTTGTCTGCATATTTCTATTTATACATTCCTTAAGACATAAAATAATTGTAATACTCTTAATAAACAGAATGTTTTAAAACTGATGAATAGAATAACATCCAATATTTAAAAACTCATAAAAATTAAAAATTCTCCAAGCATCAATAAAATATTAGAAAACGGCAGACACATCACATAATACCCAACAATTAAAATGGAAGTCAATCAAGAAAAATAAACTTTAAAAGCCTCCTTTACTTACTTTCTCCAGCAACTCTCCTACTCCTTTCCCCTGCAGGCCAGTAGCACACACCAGAAGCAGCAGTGGCTGCTGAAGTTCTTTCCTCATGATCTTCTTCTTCCTTAGGGTCCACAACCAGTCTCTCTCACACACGCAACAATCACCTCCTTGACCAATCTCTCTCTCTCTCTCACATTCACACAACAGTCACCTCCCTGACCATCTCTCTCACATATGTCACCTCCGATTAGTCTCTCTCTCTCACATACCAGTCACTACCCTGACCAGTCTCTGTCTCTCATACACGTCAACTGCCTGACCAATCTCTTTCTCACATACACATCATCTCCCCATACCATCTCTCTGACACACACACACAGCAGTCACTTTCCTGACCAATTTCTCTCTCTCACACACACTCACCAATCACTTCCCTGACCAATCTCTCTCTCTCACACACACACTCACACCAATCACCTCCCTGACCAATCTCTCTCACTCACACAGTCACTTCCATGACCTGTCTCTCTTTCTCACACACCAGTCACCTCCCTGATCAGTCTCTCATTCTCTGTATACCAGTCACCTACCAGACCAGTGATCTTTCTTACACACATGCACTCAATCACATACATACTCTCTCTCACTTACACATATTCTGACTCGCTTTCTCACTCACCCCCCCCCACAAAGCACAAATGTAGCTGCAGCAGCCTCCTCCTCTAGCCCTAGCTGCCCAACAAAGATGAATCCCATTGGTTGCAGGGGCTAATGCAGTTCTGCCTTCTCTTGTTGATTGCCGGCTGATCATTTTGCATTGAGTCCTCGCTGCTCCTATTGCATTTGCCAGCTGCTGCTCTGGGCCAATGCTGCTGCTACTTTTGAATGTAGCATGGCCCTTTCTTCTTCCCACACACCCCACTGTATGTCACTTCTACTTCCTGGCCAGGGGCGGGAAGAAGAAAAGGCCATGCTGCAGCTTTTACTAATGCTGCTGCCGTTCCCGAATGTGCTAATAGCCTGGGTGGCAACAGCAGCAGTGGAAGAATGCCTTTTACTGGGGTGAAGGAGAGGGAGGAAAGAGTAGCTGGGTCAGTGGGACCGGGAAGTGCGCAACACACCTGCAGGCACATAGCAGCACAATGGTTGAGAATCTCTGGTCTATGGATTCATCACTTTTTCTACATGAGGTCCATTGTTGCATCTCTCATTGGCTATGTATCCTCATCTGTGAACCTGGCTGTTGATTTGGGCTCTTTTCTGCAGGTAGTTTGGCATAAGTTTGCTTCCCCTTATGTTCCATGTGCTATTTATCTATATTGAGAAATGTGCTTGGTAGACCTCCCCTGGGGTCAGTTAATTCAGAGATACCATATTCCCCTTCTGTTATTTATGATTGCATACAGCACACCCAGCATAATAAAGCTTATAGGTTTAAGCGCTTGGCTATATATGGCATTCATGAATCGCATAGCTTAACGTTGCAGGGGCTGAGCTATCTTGGCAGCAATGTGCAGTGTGTTTACAGCATTTCTTGTAGCTTATTAAGCTGAATGGATGCAATCACATCAGTGAGTGCCAGACTACAGTTATCCTTCTTGGGCTACAGAAGACCCATGCCATTAGGAGTAATATGCAGTGTCTTGTGGAATGATCGTGGCATATCAAATCGTGAACAAGAGCCTCAAGGGGAGTTGCAGCTGGATGCATGTTCAGCGATTCAGTGGGCTCTACCATGTTGGGGCAATGGAGCTGGAACGCTCTTACTTCTTGTAGGCAGAACATATTGGAATATGACCACAGCTAAGTTGGTGGGGAGCCCACGGCAAATGAGATATCGCCACTGTGGGGTATGTGGCAGGGTCGACCGTGCCCTAAGGGTGCAAGTGCTATTTTAAAGTTGTTCAGGGAATACCAAGCGGGTATGCCTGCTGTTACGTTGCGCATGACAGGTGCGATGTGAAAGCTGGTCAGGCAGTGGATTCGAAGCGGGTATCCCTGGCCACTGTGTTGCAAGGGTGGGTGAAAGTGTAAACGAGTTGCTTGTCAAGTCTTTGGCTTCGACGGCCGGGATTGACCTGATCATCCCCCCCCCCAATACTTCAGCTGCATCCTGCTCTTGCTACGGACCAGGACATCGGCGGAGGGGTAAGGCTTCAATGGCCCTGCGTCTACCACACCAGAATATTGCATTAGAATGATCCCTGACCCCTTATGAAATGCAATAGGCAGGGGCTTGGTCAACCTGTAGGGACTGCATAATAGTCTAGGGTTTAATTCATGGTTGAACTTAGTAGTGTAATTTGACCTACGCTGCAGCCACAATCATACAATAAAGATCTTTTGTGAATATTGTGCCAGAGAACTTCATTCAAATTAACTGTGGGGGGGATGTGGGGAGGGTGGGATTGGAGATACCATATGGGTTTGAAAGGAGGAGGCACCTGACAGGGCTCTGTGAGAAACAGATGCAGGAAATCTCTTCTGTTTCACTTTGGAGAGGAGATAAATACACACACCCAGCACAAATCTCTAGGTTCTCAGCTCTAATAAGGAGGAGTTCCGTTCCCATAACAAATAAAAGGAATGAAATACGTATAATTAAATTGCCTTGCATTTAGCTGTTTCCTGTTTAGCTTTCTTTTTCCCAGGCACATAACCTTAAATACAATACCAATTCAATTTCCTTAACCACTTGACAGGCCCTGCTTTCAGCATGATTTCTCCTTAACAGCTTTTCAGTCGCATTAAGTGCCTACAAAGTGCTCAGAAGTTGAGTTTTTACTCCATGGCTCTAATTGAGCTGTCTGGGTTAAAGGAGCTGAAAGAGGCAGAAATGTTTGCAGTACAAGGCTACTTAATCCAAGGCTACGCAAAAGCTTTCTAACCCTTTAGGCACCATCTATCCCCTGCGAGTGACAGGAAATGGCATTAGAAACAAAAGAAAAAAGAAATCCAGCCACCCCTTTTGAGTGACTTATGCTTACAGAGTTTTCCCCAGCTCCGAATTTCCTCTCTCTCTGGTCTGAAGTGGAGCAATCTCTCATGTGCGGCTCGGCTTTCTCTCCCATTGATGTCTCTTCCGTGTTTCAGGCCCAGGCATTCGTCTTCATTCCATTAAAGCAGCCTCATGCCCGCTATTATTCACTGCAGCCAGGAGCGAATATAGCAGGAAGCTCGCTCTACTTAGCAAAGTTATGAATCCAAGCATCCTGAAGTGCTGTTTATTCTGAAGAAAGGGTTTCCTCTTTCTAGCATGTTACCCTTTGCTGGTTTTTTTACGGTGCCGGTCTCCTTGTTGAGTTGGGGACATTCTGTACCTCTTCTTTTAAGCTTCCATTCCGTCTGCTTTGATTTGCAAGATTATTGGAGGCCTAATGACAGCCACGCTGCTGAAGTTGCAATTGTGATCATGTCTGATTCATGCAGGTTCATTCTGCCTCGTATATTTCTTTATTTAGATTTTTATACTCTGCTTTTTTTTTTAGTACTTCAACGAGGATTGCATTCAGCTACTATAGGCATTTCCCTCTCGCCACGGGCTTTATAATCTCAGCATGTACCTGAGGCGAGGGAGAGTAAAGTGACCTGCCCGTGCTCACAGTGGGATTTGAACGCTGGCTTCCATGGGCTGTAGCTCACTGCTCTAATCACTAGGCTGCTCCTCCACGCCATCCTCAGCAGCCTAACTTATCTAGCTGCTCCACACCTGATCATGGACCACCGTATGACTGAGCAATAGCTTACGTCTTCTGCCTGTTACCTCCCCACCTGTCCTTGCGTCTGTCCCACGCATGCTTAAATTATGCCACAGTTTTGACTGCTATTACCTCTTCCTGTAGGCTATTCCAGACATGCACCACCCTCTCAGTAAATAAATATTTTTACATGTGAATCTTTCTCTATGCAACTTCAGATCATCAGGACCCCCTTGCCCTCGAATTTCCTTTCCTATGGAAAATCTCTCCTTTATCTGCTTTAGTGAAGCCAGTGAAATATTCAGATATCTCTGTCATATCCCTCCACCCTTTTTTTTCCTCCAGGGAGTACATTTCGAGCGTCTTAAGCCTCTTATTTGTTGTAGGCCTTTGATCATTTTTGTAACCTCCTTTTTTGAATTGCTTTCCCTCTCTCAGTGCTCTTGTGATGGTACGGCCTCCAGAACGCAACACCCCACTCAAAAGGGAGGGGGTCCACACTAGCGACCTGTACAAGCGAAATATTTTGCACTTTTTTTTCCTGCTGACCATTCCTCTGCTTGCGCAACCAAACATGTGGTTAGCTGTGTCCGTTACTGCCTCGTATCGATCAGCAAACCTTCTGCTTATCAGACACGATTATCCCTAGCTCTCCTTTTTTTTTTTTTTTGACAGCTTTCAGTTCTTGCCCTTCGAATTGATATGTGGATAATGAAATTTTGCATCCCAAGTGCGTGATTTTACACATTTTTAAATATTTTTCAAAACCACTGGTTCAGTGATCCTGTGCATCTTGGGGAAAAGAATTCCTCTTCGGTCAGACCCTGCTTAGAATAGTGTAATGCATTTTTAATCACATTTCGGCCGTCATGACCCTCATTATCCCTTTTGGGGTATGTGAAGTCACCTTCATGATGTCACCAAAAGCTGGAATTGGTTGGAGGAAAGGTGTAGAGCATGTGAAGGCTACTGTGTCAGGATAGAACAGGAGTGTCAAACTGCAAACCTTAAGGGCCACCAACCGCTCCACTTTTTAGGATATCCCTGGCAAATTTATTGCAATTGAAACAGTACACACAAATACATCTCTGTATTATCCCTAAGGATATCCTGACAATGAGACTCCTTTGTGGCACTCGAGGATTACATTTTGATCCCTCTGGCATAGAAAACGTCAAGAAAGCAAAGATATTTACCCATACTTCAGTCATCACACAACAGTCCCATTTAAATAGCTTCCAAAACACTAAGGAGTGAATTTTCAAAGGCGTTCTATGTGTATGAAGCATGTACGTGTTTATTTTTTTTTTATTTATGGGTGGAACAAAGAGGGGCAGTCTATAGGTGTTCCAGGGCAGGGATCAGAAGTATGCGTGGCGGTTGCTAATTTTTGTAAGAGATGGACATGTAAACATTGGCGAGCTTGTTTCTACATTTTTACACTTGCTAATTCACTCACGGAAGTGAAATCAGATTTGCCTGCTGTGTGCGGTTTTTGGGTGAGAGGTCTGGAGGAACTGGCGGGGAATCAAGGTGAAGTGCTAGAGGGTGAGGGTAAACTGGAGACGGCATGGGAGAACCAGTGGCGATACTGAAGAACTGGCGAACTTTAGAAAACGCCTGCCTCAGCATTTAATTCTGGGTGTTTATTTGCGCAGGGCCACAGTTATTCCATGTGTAAAATATATGCACATGTTTACAAAATAAGCAGAGAAAGTATGTGTTTTCTTGCAATGGAAATTTATGTCCGTACATTCAGAGCAGAAATACATGGTATTTTGTGATCTGTGCAGCTCTTGCTGCATAATTTAGAAAATGCTAGCAATTTCTCTGTGTTCACTTAGGCACACACATGCTGTACCATGGATATGTTTGAAAGTTGGGCTCCCTCTGAATGCTTACTCGGTTAAAGGTATACGTGTAATTCTTTGCCATATGAGCTATGGATGGTCTCGTGTCACAAGACATTTAAAAGCAAGCTTTTTTATTATGTATGTTTTATTGTGTGCCGCGTGGAACTTATTAGAGGTGGCCTATACATTTGTAAAATAAAAAAATGTGTGCTGAATTTTCGGTTCAGTTCATTCATTCAATTTGTTTGGCTCAGTGGCTCATTTTGTTCTGTTCAGGCCCCAAAACTTATTAGTTTTATTTGGGTCATTTATTCATTTTGGGGTAGATTTTCAAAGGGAAAACCTACTCCTGCATCCCCCTGCGCGCGCCAAGCCTATCTTGCATAGGCTCGGCGGCGCGCGCAAGCCCTGGGACACGCGTTGGTCCTGGGGCTTGAAAAAAATGGGCGTTCTGGGGGCGGGGCTGTGGGCGGGGCGCTGGCACGGGGACGTTCCAGGGGCGGGACCGAGGCCTCCGGAACAGCCACCGGGCCAGGGGATGGAGAGTCGGCACATGCAAGTTACGCTTGCCCAGAGGTGTGGGAAGGGGTGGAAGGAAAAGTTCCCTCCGAGGCCGCTCTGATTTCAGAGCGGCCTCGGAGGGAACGGAGGCAGGGCTGCTCAGCTCGGCGCGCGCATGTTGCACAATTGTGCACCCCCCCCTGCGCGCGCCGACCCTGGATTTTATAACATGCGCGCGGCAGCGTGCATGTCATAAAATCGGGCGTAGATTTGTTCGTGCCGGGTTGCGCGAACAAATCTACGCCCGCGCGCATTTTATAAAATCTGGCCCTTTATAGTAAAACCAGTGGGGGAAGTAAAACATCTTATTTTGGGAGCTAAAATTGGGGTTTTCTATCCAAGATTAATGAAACTTGCAGGCAGACATCAGCAGCAGGGGGAAGAGCACTTCAAGGCACCAAGAGTGGAGCAAAGTGGCACCAAAAGTACCATGAATAGACCAAAGCATTGTGACGAGGGCCCAAGCAGCTCAAACAAGAGTATGGACACATCAAGACAGCATGAGAGGGGCAAAGCAGCACCAACAGTGCCAAGAACACCCCAACGCACCATGAGAAAGGCAACTCGGCCTCAACAGTAGCACGAATACCCCAAGGCACCAAAAGAGGGGCAAAGGATACAAGCAGTGGCATGAGTTCCCAACGGCATAGAGTAAGGGGACTGGCAGAAACCACAACAACAAAATGCCGGGCACCAACAACAATGGCATTAACAGGCCAGAGCAGCAAGAGAGGGTCAAAGTGGCAGGAACATGCCAAGGCTCCATAAGATAAGCAACGTGGTACCCCAAGGCAACCACGAGAGGGGCAAGAGCAGGTCGAACAGTAAAAAATGGAAGAACCAGACAGTAGGTAGTGCAGACCAAAGAATTTTATTTTGTTTTGTTACATTGGGGGGGGGGGGGGGGGGGGGGGGCGGGGGGGGAGCGGGATCTGACAAAATGTTTCATTGGGATGCTTTTGTCCTTTTTTGTTTTAATTCTTTTTGGAAAATAGTGCATGCTATTCGCAAATCTTCCACTCTAAAGAAAAACAGAACATGCTATTTGCCAAAATGAAAAAAAAAAAAGAAAAAAAGAATCTACATTTTTGATGTTTTGCTGCATTTTTTCATTTCATTTTCAAATGAACGCCCATCCTTATAACACAGTAAGGTACTGAACCAGGAAAGAGAGACAGGGTGGGAGGAGAATTCTTTTTTCTTAATTTTTTTTTTTTTTTTTTGCAGGAGGCCAAAATACCCCAGTATAACCAAAAGAGATGCCTAGCAGGGAGATGCAGACCAGACACTAACCGTGGCAGAACTACAAAACAAGGCACTGAAAAAAGGGGAAAGGCAGCTTGACCCTCCCCTCTTCCCTGCCACTGGGAGGGGGCAGAAGAGAACAGTGCTTTCACCTGCTGTACCTGCTCTGCCATCATCATGGCATGGGGAAAAGCACCAGCAGGGGAAGGAGGCTGGGAGAGAGACACATACACGCCATGCATGGATAGTAGGTCAGTCATACATCGTGTGGGCCTATATTTATTTATTTATTTATTTAAAGATTTTTTATATACTGGGGCACGTTAGGAAAAAACATCACCCCGGTTCACATTGTAACATAACATAGCATCAAGCTTTACAATAGTTTAATGTCAAACAAACAGGAGGTAAACTAGGTCAACTATAGAAAGAGGTTAAATATTAACTCTTTAAAATGAGAGAAGAAGGATGATTATTAAATCATCAACATGATGAGAGGGATATAAGCGGTGAACGCTTGGGAGAGGGATGTCAGCAGGGATGAAGTAGGAGGAGGTAGGGGGGAGGGAGGGAGGAGGGGGGACAGGGATGTAGGAGGAGGAGAGGATGAGGGGGGGGTCTGGGGTGGGTTAAGTTCGATAAAGGTGTGTCAGTCAGGTAGGGCGTAAGGGATCGGGTGTATATCTTAGGGAATAGTCGGTCAGGGTATGTTAGTTTGAAGAGCCAGTCAGTCAGTCAGTCAGGGTATGCTAGTTTGAAGAGCCAGGTTTTAAGATTCTGTTTGAATGTTTTATGGCATGGCTCCTGACGTAGGTGAGGGGGCATATTATTCCAGTGGGACGTCCCTGCTATGATGAATGATCGTTCTCTAATAGTGGCATGTTTGATGATTTTGGGGGAGGGTGTCAGGAGTTTGGCTTGGTGCTGCTTTCTAGTTGGTCTGGTAGGGTTGCAATGATGGAGATGTTCAGGGAACCAGTGCATGTTTTGGTTGTGAATGGCTTTGTGTATGAGGGTGAGGGATTTATAAATTATCCTAGAGGTTACTGGGAGCCAGTGTAAGGATTTAAGAACTGGGGTGATGTGGTCATGACGGTGAGTATTGGTAAGAATTCGGGCGGCGGCGTTTTGTAGGAGCTGTAACGGTTGAAGGGTATTTTTAGGTAGGCCTAGGAGTATAGCGTTGCAGTAGTCCAGTTTGGACAGGATCATGGCCTGCAGCACTGTGCGGAAGTCAGAAGTGTGTAATAAGGGTTTGATTCTCTTTAAGGTGTGGAGTTTGAAGAAACCGCTCTTTATAGTGGCAGAAATGAATTTTTTGAGGTTAAAGTGGTTGTCTATCCATATGCCTAGGCTGCGGACACATTGTGTGGGAGGGCAGCCTGTTCGCGAGGGGGAAGAGAGGCTGAGTGTGGGAATGTTAGGGGGAGAGAGGATGAGTAGCTCTGTTTTGTTGGTGTTGAGTGCCAGAAAGTTGTTAGTGAGTAGTTTGTTTATTTCAGACAGAGCAGAGTTCCAAATCTTCATTGCGTTTGGGATAGTGTCAGTTATTGGTATGAGTATCTGCACGTCATCTGCATATATGAAGTGCTGGAAACCCAGTTTGGAGAGCAGTAGGCAGAGAGGTAGGAGGTAGATATTAAAAAGGGTTGAGGAGAGGGATGATCCTTGTGGTACTCCTTGTGATAGCCTGACTGGTTTGGATTCGTTGCGACCAATTTTTACCTTATAGCTCCTGTCGTGTAGGTAAGACTGGAACCAGTGAAGGGCGGTGTCAGAGATGCCAATTTCCATAAGGCGTTTAATGAGTATGTTGTGATTGACTGTGTCGAATGCCGCCGAAATATCTAGTAGTGCGAGTATGTGGGATTGTCCTTTGTCCAGGGCTCTAAGTATGGTTTCCGAGAGGGAGATAAGTAGGGTTTCTGTGCTATGGTGTTTACGGAAACCAAACTGGGATGAGGAGAGGATATTGTGGTCTTCTATATAATCTGTAAGTTGTCTGTTAATTATTTTTTCAAGTATTTTGGAAAGGAAAGGGAGGTTTGACACTGGGCGATAGTTGGCTGGATCAGTTGTATCTAAGTCTGGTTTTTTGAGAATAGGTTTTATAATGGCTTGCTTAAGTTCAGTTGGAACCTGGCCTAATGTAAGAGATCTGTTCAGGATGTTTGCAATGTGTTTGGCTATTACTGTGGGGTTTGTAATTAATGTTTTGGTGGGCAGGTTATCTGAGGGATGATAGGCAGGTCTGATTTTTTTGATAGTGGATTCGATTTCCAGTGTGGATGTGTTTTCGAAGTTAGAGAGGGTGTGGTTTGAGGTTTGTGTAGATGGATGCAATTGTGTGGCAGGATTGGTGTGGTCAGTAGAGGTATTATTGGGTGTTGTTAGGTACACAAGATTGGGGTGAGATGTAAAGCGTGCCATAATGGTCTCTACTTTAGTGTGGA
The DNA here is from genome assembly GCF_901001135.1 of Rhinatrema bivittatum. Taxonomy (NCBI): domain Eukaryota; kingdom Metazoa; phylum Chordata; class Amphibia; order Gymnophiona; family Rhinatrematidae; genus Rhinatrema; species Rhinatrema bivittatum. The sequence continues at coordinate 21,387,632 of NC_042615.1, forward strand.
AGTAAGATGCTAATTTTTCGCATTTTGTTTCATCATCGTTGTCAGAGTTATGCCTGTCCGGTGATGTGATAAGGCTGGCTACGTATTGGAAAAGGGCTTGTGGGTTGAACTGGAACTGATGAATTCTTGCGGCATAGAAATCTTTCTTTGCTTTTTCGGTGGCTTTTCGGTAGGTGTGTAGATGGGTGCGAAACTGTGCTAGGGTGGCGGGGATTTGATTCCTCCGCCAGGATTTTTCAATTTTGCGGAGATTAAGTTTCATGGTTTTAAGTTCGTTTGTATACCATGGTTTTTTATTATTTTTGTCTACATTGATTTCTTTAGTTTGGGATGGGCAGAGTCTATCTGCTATGTTTGTGGTGATTTGAAACCATGAGGATATGGCTGTGTTAGCATCAGTGAGGTCTAGGTTAGGGAGTTCTTTTGAAAGGGCTTCTTTGATGTCGTCAGTCTTGCCTTGTTTGCGAAATTTTATTGTTTTTTTGGGTTGCGAGGGGGGGCGGGTGTCTTTGATTGTGCATCGGGTGTCTATACGGAAGTGGTCTGACCAGGGGATGGGTGTGCAGCTGGGGTGGTCGGTTTGTATTAAGGTATTGGTAAAGATGAGGTCGAGTGTGTGTCCGGCCTTGTGTGTGGGGTCTGAGACGTATTGTTTGAAACCAAGCGCTGTCATAGCTGTTAGAATAGCTTCACAAGAAGGGGAAAGGGGGTCGCGGTCTACATGGATATTCAAGTCTCCCAGAATTATGGCAGGCTTAGTATTGTTTATGTGTTTAGAGATGTACTCTATGAGTGGGGAAGGATTTTTTTCGAGAAGGCCTGGGGGGGCATAGATTAAGCAAAGTTGGAGGGAATTAGATCTAAAGATGCTGATTTCCAGCTTGGGAGGGGGTGGAATAGCTTGGAGAGTGAGGTTGAATTTCTTTTTGGCGGCCAGGAGTAGTCCACCTCCTTTCTTTTTGATTCTAGGGATGGAAAAGAGGCTGTATGTATCTGAGGCGAGTTGGTTAATTAAGGCGGAGTCGGTATCCTTTAGCCAGGATTCCGTGATAGCGCATATGTCTGGGGATTCATCTGTAAGGATGTCGTGTAGTAGTGTGGTTTTTTTTTAGAATGGATTGAGCATTAAGTAGTAGAATGGAGAAGGACAGCATACCCAGAATTTGCGTGAGGGGGGAGGTCATAATGGGGATAAGTGATCTGTGTTGTTGATTTAGGAAGGTGTGTCTGAACGTTTTGTAGGGGGTGTAGAAGTGTTTAATGGTGGGAATGAGAAGCAAATTCATTTTGCAGAGTATAGAGGAGTTCTGTGCAAAGACAAAGGATTGCTGAGCGGTTGGTTATTAAAAGAGGGAGAGCAGTGTAGCAGTGTAGAAATGTTTAGATAATTGAGTTACATTAACTATTCAAGGATGCATAATTCAAAAACATCACTAAACAGCAATAAATTCAAGGATGCAAATTCAAGAATATATGATTCAAAAACAGCAATAAATTGGAGGTGAGGGGGAGAGAAAGATGTTGAAGTTGAGCATTCGAAGTGGGATAAGGAGAGGGGTGAGAGGGGAGAACGAAGGGGCGCACTAAGGGGCAGGCCCCTTAGTCACGCTCCTTTGGCGCGTGACGCCAGAAGCAGGGGTTGGGCTTTAAATCAGCCCTCCAGCCCCGGATGATGACGTAGGGCGTCGCCGCGTGGTTGAGTCAAGGCAGGGAGGGCTGGGGCGCTCCGGGGCTCCGTGACCCCGATAGGTCAGCGCCGGCCGCGCGGGAGCCCTTAGCCTGGACGGGACGGCAGCGAGGAAGCGGCGAGAAGGGAGTACCTGGTGCAGGGCTGGGCTTTAAATCAGCCCTCCAGCCCCGGATGATGACGTAGGGCGTCGCCGCGTGGTTGAGTCAAGGCAGGGAGGGCTGGGGCGCTCCGGGGCTCCGTGACCCCGATAGGTCAGCGCCGGCCGCGCGGGAGCCCTTAGCCTGGACGGGACGGCAGCGAGGAAGCGGCGAGAAGGGTTACACATGGTTGCGGGTGTCCTTATGCAATGCAGTTGGACTTGGGGCGGAACGGGGTGACTGTGTTTTGGTAGGTCGTAGAGGGATGCGATGGGACGAACTGATTCCTTGCCTACCTTGTGGGCTCGTCTGTTTCGGACACCCACACGTGGTGATTGTACATCTTGGGGGTAATGAGTGGGGCAAGATGTTTAGCCGGAAGTTCATCAGTATGGTTAGAAAGGACTTGATGTCTATTTCTAATTTATTGCCTACTGCTGTAATTTGCTGGTCTGACATAATTCCAAGGCCTGCTGAGATTACAATAAATAAATAAATAAATAAATAAATAAATATGGCGCCGTAGCCAAGCTAAGGCCAGTCAACATTGGCTCTTGGCTGGTGACAATGGGAGGTTACCATATTAGACATGATTGGTCATGGGACCTGACAGTGGGTTTGTTTAGGGGGGATGGTGTTTACCTTGTCCTTTATTGGATTGGACTTATTTTTGAATACGTTACAGAAGGCCTTGGAAGTCATTATTCGTGGGGATCCTGGCCGCATCTTTGGCGGTCACAGGTAGTTTCTACCTGTGCCTGTGGCGGGTAGCCCCAGCCAACTGGAGTTCTGTCTGGTGTTGAAGGGCTGGCTGACTTGACGATGGTCATGTCAGGGATTCCTGGGGGAACAACTGGGTGCAGTTGTTCCACGTACGGCTCCTTGCTGATCGGTTGCAGGGGTCTATATGCCCGGCTCCTTGCTGGGTGGTGCTGGGGGTCGTGGGTACGTTCATTGTTCATGATATTAACATTCAGGCTGGGTAGCCTAGTGATGTCGATCTTGCTGGTCGGTGGCGGATGGAAGCTGTAGGTTGTTTGTTATTTTACATCTGGCTTGGGCTCCTGGTGGTTACGAGCAATAAAGCTGTGGCTTGTTTGACCCCACGCTGTTGTATGTGTATTTTATTGTGTTGCTCTTTGTGAAGGGACGGGCATGGGAGAAGCATAAGTCCTTGGCTACCCATATTAAGATTCAGAAAACTTTGTCATGACAAAATCTGTACATATCTTGCCAAAATAGTTAAAACGAGAAAAGAAAAAATAGATAATAGTGTTAATAACGCTAATTAAAATTTCAGGGTGACAGAATGGCAAATAATACGGACAATTACTAAGTTCTGGTGCTATTTCCCATAAAGGGCTGTGCCCTGCAGAGAACAGGCTGGAGCAGAGTAGAATTACCCTGCTCCCTAATCCAGCCCCTCCCCTCCTGTCATTTCCCAGGGGCTGATACAGAGGTAAAAAATCCCCAAGGAGCTAAATACTGGCAAAAAAAAAAAGTCCTGACATTGCCTATCTTTTATCTGTCCTGTCTCCACAGGTGCTTTCCTATTTATTCACAGTGTCCTGCTTCCACAGCAGCTTGTCTGTTCCTGCTCCTAATGCTGCTGTTCCTGCTTTATGTTTGCATGGTTTCTGTGTTCCTGTAGTACTGCCAACTGAGGGTCAGCCGGCATGCTTCTGTTGCATTCAGTGCAACCGACTCTGAAGGGAGAACTTCTGAAGGAAAGCAGGGTGCCCCGGGGGAGTTTTCCTTACCTCTCATCTCACGACTAGTCAAGCCGATGTGAATCAGCAGCTAAGCTGGCCCACCCTGCACAATTATCTTCATTTCACCTGTCATTTTTGTGGCCCAAACAATGCTGCCCACTGCAGCGTTCAGTTTATGCACCGTTAAGACTCTGCACTCTGCCTTCCATGTTAATACAGTTTGAAGTTGAAGGAGCAGCCTCCCCCCACCGTGGGCGAGTAAGGACCGAATTAAACTGTGCACAGGGAACATATAGCAGAGGCAGAATATCCTCAGCAAGGGGTCTTGGAGAAAACGGTGCTTAAAACCTGAAAAACTGGAAGCTATATTTGTACTTTTAGCTCGCGACTGATGCGAACACTATGGAGCGCTCCGGGTTCGGATCCCACCAGGAAGGCCACGTTCTGCAAGGGGATTCCTTCCAACAGAAAAGACAAGGGCAACCCCGAGCGTCAATTATTCAGCAAGGGGGAAAAAAAAAAGAAATCCCCAGGTGCTTTTTAAATTCCATGTGGTGTTATGAAATGGCCACGAGTATTAGGCCAGGCCTTTTACATAGGTACTCGGGCGTGGGGATGGAGAAGAGCTCTCGCCTGGCACTTCAGCAGGGCCCCGCCGCCTGGCTCCAGGCTGCGAGCTCTGCCATCGCTCCCGAGGGCCCCGTTGCTCAGTGCTTATCCCTGCCGTTTCCTTGGAGCCGGTGATTAAGGAAATAACTAGGCCCTCGAAATAGCGTGCGAAATGCACGTGTGCGCAGGCCACGAAAAGGAGCAAAGCTGAGTCGGAGGGACGTTTCGGAAGCAGCAACAGCCTGGGCAGCAAAGCTATTCTTCGTTTAAAAATCCAAAAGGAGTGAGAAGGAGGAAACCTGATTCTCTATCTACACATTTTTCATATTCTACATCCAGGCCCCCTCCTTTTGTTTACCCTCCCTAGGAGAGGGAAAGCTGGGAGGATGGGTGGGGAGGCCGCTGTTCGGGAGGTTAACCCAGGGTGGAGCTGCCGTGGATGAAATGCAAGACTTTTTTTTTTTTTTTTTTTTAATGCCTATTTTCCCACGAGCGGCCTCTCGGCGCTGCCCAGCTCTCCGGGCTGCTCGGCCGGCTGCTGTTGCCATGCCAATGGCGGTGTGGGTAGGGAGCTCAGGAGGCACCGCCAGCAACACGGCAGGCCTCAAATGTAATCGGTGCTGCCCCTGGCCCTCCTTCTCTGCAGCTCTCTCCCTGCCCTCCCGAATCCCGTTCACATTTCAGTACCACTCCAGCAAATTGAATTTCCAGTCGCTTGTCAGTCCGATGTATTCCCTGTGGTTTCACGCTGCAAAACAAAAAAAAAAAACAACTTCTTCCTCCTGTATGCTCAGGATCAGGCAGTAATTGAAATGTGCAGCTGTTTCTCATGCCGGCTACACATCTCTGTCTTGAAGCAAGCAACCAGCCGGTGTGTGCTGTGCTCTGCAGGCAACAATTACACCCTAGAAAGGTTTTTGTTTTTTTAAAATAACTCCCAACTCTAGAATCAGTTCTCCTCTGAGAACTGATTCTAGAGTTGGGAGTTGGGAAACACAACATTAAGCCTGCCCCAAGGCCCTTACTCTGCAGGGTAGCCAACCGATCAGTGATCACGCCTTAGGGGGATAGCTACCTTTGCGGTATGTGCTGGTCCAGCAGCAGAGCACCAGGAGGAGGTGGGAGCCAAGGGCACGTGAGAGTAGGTTAGGTAAGGCATCTAAGTGAATCGCAAGGTACAGCTAAAAGCATCATCGTCGTGTGAAATACAGGGCAGCCAGTCTGCTGCTGAGTTACACACATTTTTTTTTTTTTTTAACTTAAAGCACACGCTGCCAAGCTCTGGCTATGCTGCTCTCGGGGAATGGGAGAGGTAATTTTGTTTACAGCGGGATGAAAACTTGAAAGAGTGTGATCTGGAGTGATTTCATTTCCCCCCTAAGATTGTCGGTGCTCTTGCAAGGGGCCTCAAACAGAAAATAGTTTGGGAAGCGTAGGATAAGCTCATCTCCCGCTCGACCCCCTGTCTTTCTTTGTGACCCCGCATAAGTCACTTTTGTTTCCCCTTGCCTCATTCCTAATCCCAGGCGAGCTTGGGGCAAGTGGCTGTATCTCCCTACCTCAGTTTAACTAACTGTGATGGGGTGGGGGGGACTAATATTTGTCTTTCAACTCTGGAAGCACAAATAGGGGGTGAAAATTGGTAGCCAGACCTTCCACCCCAGAGATGGCGGCATGCGGGTTTCTAATCCCACAGGTTTCTAATATCTGAAATTATAAATCAATGCTGCAGAGCATCCGACCTGGATAAAATAGAAAGTCAGATTATTATGGTGCTTGGATCTTCAAGAAGTTTCCTTCGGTCAGGTGTTTGCTTACATTTTCATTTCCAGAACTTCAACCCCCCACCCCCCCCCCCCCCCCCCCAAATAAAAACTGTCCATGTGTTCAAGTCTGGAAGACTCCAGATGCGAAAGGAGAACAAGGAAGGTTTGGGAGTTGCCTTCCAGCATCTTAGTTTTAAGCCGAACCGAAATGTTTGCTGCAATCCCAAGCCCTCTCTGTGACTTCGTAACCATGAGCAAATCTTTCCAAAATAGGTGGAACTGAGAATCTGCCAAACTTGCTGGAAAATCAGTAAAACTTTCCAATTTCCAAATTCGCAACCAAAGTCTGAATGAATTTCCAATTGTCTAGCGAGATTCAGCGGGCAGGGATGAGAGGGGGTAGATTTTATGCCAGATCCGTAGAATAAATTAGCTTCAGATTTTATTTTTTAAAATTATATCTTTATTGACATTTTTTGAAATGAATGCAATAAAGTAAAGCGATGATGATCACAATAAGGCGACGTTAATTTCAGCAAAAGCAATTCTAATAAACTTAACAACAAACCATCAAACCTATAATAATGGGGGAGAAATACAAGAAGTTGCTTTCCATTAGAATGTAATAAAAGGAAATGTACGGATTTTCTTATTTACCAGGAGCAAACACAAGTACGCCGAATTTCAATAGATACGCGCGTAGCCATATGTATCTTTTAAAATCTGGGGTCGGCGCGCGCAAGGTGCACATTTGTGCACCTTGCGCGCGCCGAGCCCTGCGTGCGCTGCCCGTTCCCTCCGAGGCTGAGCAAAATCGGAGTGGCTTCGGAGGGACCTTTCCTTCCGCCTCCCCCACCTTCCTCTCCCTTCCCCTACCTAACCCACCCCCCCAGCCCTATCTAAACCCCCTACCTTTATTGCAAAAGTTACGCCTGCCCGAAGCAGGCGTAACTCGCACGCGCCAGTAGCCCGACCCAGTGGCTGGTCCGGAGGCCTGGGCCACGCCCCCCAGAATGCCCACGGGCTGGCACCATGCCCCCGGAATGCCCCCCGGAACGCCCCGATCGTCGTGCCGCCCCCGACATGCCCCCTGACATGCCCCCCCCCAGCAAAGCCCCGGGACTTACGCGCGTCTCGGGGCTTCTGCACGCCACCGAGCCTATGCAAAATAGGCTTGGCGCGCACAGGGTTTTTTTTTTTAAGGGTTATGCGCATAACTTATGCGCAGTAACTACTAGCAACAGTAGCATGGGATCTTCTTAGTGTTTGGGTAATTGCCAGGTTCTTATGGCCTGGTTTGGCCTCTGTTGGAAACAGGATGCTGGGCTTGATGGACCCCTGGTCTGACCCAGCATGGCAATTTCTTATGTTCTTAAAACCCAGAGGCGTGCGAGGGCGTGGAAGGTGAGCAGAAGCCCGGGGGGTGGCACACACGCCCCATCTTGATCGCGGAACGCTGAGCAACCGCAGACGCCCTGAACGCTTCCAGGGGAAATGCAAATAGGGGTGAGAGTTCAGGAAACCAAACAGCGAAGGGGGGTGATTTGCCATTCTTTAGTTCTTCTTATGCAATGTACGTTAAAAATAGCCCGAGAAGAAGTGCGACTAAGTGAATTACACAGAGGGACCAAAACATAAATTAGAATCTAACTATGCCATTAAAAACTAATTCAATGTGTGAATCGTCATTACTAGAAATAGAGACCCTACCTCCCCCCCAAAATGTGCTACAACCTCCGTTGGATGTGGCAGCCCCTCCCCCACTTCCCTCCACTGAGTAAAACATCTCACTGAACAGATGTCTCTCTCTTAATGTTATCAGAATGGGACGGGACGTGGGAGATGCTAAATGGATGTTTCAGGTCCAGGATTCAATTCAACAACGGAAACTGGGAAATCCTTTGTGTTGAAAACAAACAGATTTCGGTCACGAGTGGCTCGTTCCGGCCTTCTGCTGCATCATGGCATTTAGGACAGTCTACATCAAGGGTAAAGCTTAATGCTAAAGCAGTTTTGATCTCTCCGCCCCTCTCCCGTGCTTTGTTTGATATTTTCCCCATTTCATAAGTTGCCTTTAATTCATCCTTTTGAAAGAAATCTTTCAAAAGGACCAGTGGGTTTATGCTCTCCCCTGCCAGCAGATGGAGACAGAGCAAGCTGACGTCAGAGTATATATAGCCCTGCAGTGACCCCAGCCTGCCAGTATTCTCCGTCTCCAGCAGATGGTGGACGTGCATCTCCCTATGGGGACAGCTTCCAGCTTTTTGGAAGGAGAAATCTGAAATTTTGAATTAAGGAAAAGAAAGCCTCGCTCTCCTGCGGTGATACCTTAAGGTCCCTTCCCCAGTTGAGAATTCCTGAGGTGATTTCCGTGGTCCCTCAGAGGTGCGCCTTGGTCCAGTAGCTGGGTTTCCCAGCATGGACTTAGCTGCCAGTTCAGCTGAATGGTAGCGGGTGCAGGAGGCCGAACAGGTGACGGCAGATGCCCCTCTCCCCCCCGCAGCTGGAGACCGTCTCTGTACTCGGCTGCTAAATGCTGGGCTCAGGTAAGGTTTAAAAAAAAAAAAAGAGAGAGAAGTTTTACCTTTGAATCAGAGACAGTTAGAAGGGTTTCAGGACTTCCTCCGGTCTCAGTACTCGGCATGCCGTACCAACGTTCGTTCCTGCTCCCGTTGGGGTTGGGTGGGTTGAGTGGCCTCAATGGGCTAGGCCCCGCATTTGGGCTTTTTTCTTGCATGTCGCATGGTAAGCCGTGGTGGCTTTTCTCATGCGCTCCTGTGCGTGCTCTGCTGCCTTCTACGGGCCGTCGGTGGGCGCAGTGCATGAGATCTGCGCACGCGTTAGTTTTTGGGCACGCCTTTTACGCAAACAAATTTTACACTCTTCACACACTTAACATGGTGCACAAGTTGTGTGTGCGCTTTGCTGCACTTTCTTCTAGGTGCGTAATTTTTGTGGGCACTCCCCTTTGAGCTCAAGCCATTCAGACGCACGTTTACCACCTCAATGGCACCAGTAAGCAAGAAGCCTAAGCGTCTTTCTATTTGTGTTGCCTGTCATATTAGGGCTTCTCAGACTGACCTGGCTTCTAACCTGTGTCGGCGCTGCTCAGATGCTCAGGGAGAGTTGTCTTCCTCGGATTTTGCTAAGCCTGGTTCCTCCCATTCTGACGATGGGTTGGTCACAGCTTTGACTGGAGGGACGCCAGATCTTGATTCTCCCTTTACTGGATCCTCCTCAGGCGAGGACAGTTCGGTAGGACCAGCTCCAGTTCCTTCTGGGCTTGTCTGGACCCAGCTGCTTTTTCTTGGGTGGAATTTTTTCAAGGCTTACAAGCTTTTTTTCAGGCGCAGTTCTCCGTGGCCCTTGCTGGGCAGAATAATTTGGAAGATCGAAGACCACAGGGGGCTAGTACTCCTGGTGTCACCGAACTGGTCCGGGCATCCGTGGTATGCAGATTTACGAAGACTTCCCTTCGTCTTCCGCCGCTCATGGATCTGTTACAGCAGGGACCAGTTCTTCATAAGGATCTGACTCGGTTCTGTCTTACGGTTTGGCCCATGAGAGAGCTTGCCTATTAAAGCGAGGTTATTCCTTTGCAGTGATTACCACCTTACTCCGTGCTCGCAAGTTCTCCACTTCTTTGGCTTATGTGTGGGTTTGGAGAGTTTTTGAGGCTTGGTGTGAGGAGCGGGTTGTTCTTCCTCATTCAGTTAAGATTCCATGCATTCTGGATTTTTTTGCAGGATGGATTAATTAAAGGGTTGGCCCTTATTTCCCTGAAGGTGCAGGATTTTGCTCTTGCCTGTTTCAGAGTCCCAGTGAATGGTGTTTTCTTCTGATGACTCCGCGGGCGATACAGCTGGGTACTGTTCCATCCTTGCAATCCCTGGATAAGGTCAGAGATATGGAGGAGTATTGCCTCTTGCGCTCCTTGTTGTGTGGAATCTGGAGGTTTCTGAACCTTTTCGAAAGACAGATCGCCTCTTTGTTCTCCATGGCAGGAGTAAGCAGGGCGCTCCGGCTTCGCGGGCTACCATAGCTCGTTGGATTAAGGAAGTAGTCACGGCTTGTATGTGGATGCCAAAAAGCCATAGCCTACTCCGGTTGTGGCTCATTCCACTAGGGCTCAGGCAGTGGAATGAGTCTACTCAGGTTAGTCTGTTGTCTCCCGTCGATATCTGCCAATGTATAATGTGGTCCTCCTTATACACTTTTTCCAGGTTTTATCGTCTGGATGTGCGGGCCCGGGAGGATGCAGCCTTTGCATGTGCGGTGTTGACTGGATCGCAGGCAGCCTCCCACCTTGTTGGGAAGTAGCTTTGGTACATCCTACTGGTCCTGAGTCCATCTGGCTACACGCTAGGAAATGGAGAAATTACTTACTGACAATCTCGTTTTTCTTAGTGTAGGCAGATGGATTCAGCTTCCTGCCCTTGACTGCCGCATGATTGTGTCAATAGTCCTTCTGTGGGGCTCTGGGTTTCAAGGGATTACTGGTAAGTGTTCATCCAGTCCCTAGCTTGGGGTACCTAGCATTTTATGTGAGTTCAGTGTTTATGGTTGGTTGAGTACTGTTCTGGATACCTGTTTTTAATCGTTTTTTGCTAGTCTGTCCACAGTTGCTTTTTACAGTGGCGATAGTGTGCGCTGCGGCGGATGAAAATGCACTGCCACGATGCGGCCAGGTGCCCGCTATTGCCTCCCATCCCTTTTTTTCTTCGCAGCTCATTCCACTATAATGATGGTGAAATGATGAATCCCCCAGTTACTGCAGGGTTATATATACTGTGCTGTCAGCTTGCTCTGTCTCCATCTGCTGGCAGGGGAGCATAAACCCACTGGTCCTGAGTCCATCTGTCTACACTAAGGAAAACAAAATTATCAGGTAAGTAATTTCTTCAGGAGCAATTCATGTGCAATCACCTTTAGGAAATACAGCCCACCCATTGGAAATCCAGCAAAGAGGAAACTTATCAAAGTGTGCTGTAAGGGCTGTCAATGTCCCTTTTTAAGACCTCTTTATATCTCTCATAAAAACATCTCCAGCAGGCTCACCCCGTGCCTATAATGTATGTTAGAGTAATTTAAGCATGAACAAGTCCTTATTTGGCTGCGAGGTATACATCATATAATGTAGAGCCAATAATTATTGATTTTTACCTGTATGGTATTGGTCATTTTAGTTTCTGTGAAACTAATGATTTTTGTGCGTTAAGTACATGTCAAATTACATGTTTTTATTATGTATGTTTATGATGTACATCGCCTAGGCCTGTTTGTGTTAGACGATTAATAAATTTTAATAAATGAAAATGAAATGAAATTGGTTTCAACAGTTAAAATACATTTAAAACAATACTTTGCATCACCTTTTTTTCTGATCTTAAAATCATATTCTTTTGCTAGAATATGCAAACACTCTATTGCATCAATTCATTTTTGTTACCGTGCAGAATTTACCATTGGTAAATTCTTAGTTTAGAAGCAGGTTTGCCAATGTCGCAAAATGGGACAATCCTCTAACTATCTCAGGACCTTTGGAACACTAAGCGGATACCTCATAAGAGACTGGTCTTACTGGTTTCAGCACATCATTCTGATATATGGCCAGCAGGTGGCAGCATAACTCTTTCCTTGTCCACCTGCTCTAGTAGGTATATTTTTGTACAGTTATGAATGTACCCAGTTTAATGCTAAATTACCCTTGCATTTTAATAGTAATAAACAGATTGAGGAATCGGGTTTTAGATTCACATGGCCCAGCTGTTTTAAATCAATATTTCCTAGGAGCGTTTACATTCTTCCTTGCCTGCCCCTCCAGCCTGCTTCTGCATACGAGTAATTAGTATCCCTTCATCCCAGCTACTTCCGAGGTGATGCACAACCTTTATCTCCCACCTTGTCCTAAGAGGAAGGCTTTGGCATGTGAAAACTGCAGTGTGGTGATTCTGGCAGGGAAATGATATTCTGGTCAGATTCACATTAGCAAAAAACACCCTAGACCACCCCTACTGTTATGTATGGACTTTGCTATGGGACTTGTACTATATCATTATTGTAATGCAGAAGTGATCATTAAAGGATTCATTTATTCATTAAAGGTTTAATATATTTTCCTTTGTAATGGTAGACTGTTTGATATTGGTTATTTAGCAGAATCACACTTCTACAATGTCTTTGGTGTATATAGGATTATAGGACGGTATGTATCCCTAGTACAATGATGACATTCTGCTCAGACCCATTCTACAATGGAGGCTTTAGATGCTAAAAGTGTGGGGAAATGATATTGTGCTGAGAATCACACCTCTATAATGCCTTAGGCCTACAGAACTGGAGCATGGTATGTATTCCTTTCTGGTACGGTAATGACCTTCTGCTCGGAAGCACACTACAGTGAAGTCTTTCACCTAGAGACTTTTTCAACAACCAGAGCTAGCTTCTCAAAACTACAGACACATTCACAACTTAAACTATTGTATAAGTCATCAAGGAGAAGGATAGCCTTAGTATAAGTTTTGGGTGGGATGTTATATTTTCTTAATTGATGTATTTGTTTGTGTAATGTTCAATGCTAGTTTAATTTCTGCTATATATTTAACAAACCTACACCCACTGAAAATTCAATGGAGGAAAAGTCAGATTGCAGGTGCTGAGCACTCTCAACCCCAGTAACTTCCATCCCCCTTCCTATCAATCACCTCCGTCCTGGATATTTGTACCTCTTCCAGCCTGAATCCAGCACAGGCAGCCCTCTTTCCTCTGCTCTCCTGCTTGACCTGACCCAATATCATCAATCTTGCTCTTTTTCTCCTTCTTACCCATCTGTCTGCTTCTCTCTGGTCCCCAGGCTCTGGCTCCCTCCGCTCCTGTAGCTCTCTGTTTCCCTGTGGGCCTGCACCTAGCCCCTGTGACTATCTGCTGGAGTCTCAATGCGAGGTGTACGTTCTGAGCTATCTGAATCATTCCATATGGATGCACCTAGGTTCTGAGTTAGGAGTGTAGGTCAGCGCACATGCACACAAGTAGTGAGCCACGTGCATACAGTCCTCAGCAGCTTGCAGGGTTGGAATGTGCACTGACATGCACAACGCCAGTTACAAACAGACAGACACCCCTTCTGGAGCTAAGCGCATTATATGTATATATACAGTAGATAGATGTTGCACTGTTATACCATACTTATGCTATGTATTTCTTGATTTATTGTAATATGTTTTTTATTGATCATGTACTGTAACATGCATTGAGTCCTGACTTAGCCATGGAAGGGCTTGAGCAAGACTGAAATTACGCTGCATAATGTTGTTGGGTGGTGCTCCTGTGGACAGTCTCTTTCGAAGAACGTGAGCATGCGATGTTTTCTGATAGCGTTGATGAACGTCTGTGTGGCTCAAACGATTTTTGGTTTTATGCCTAAAATGGGATATATTATATAATATTATATGATTGCATATCCTGTATGCACAGTTTTGCACATTGCTCCGAGCCTGCAGCATGGACAATTCATCAAAGGCAAATAAATAAAATGTGTTTGGATGAGCACGAGGAAGAGCGTATGTGAATGTGCTCAGGAGAGCGCGAGTTTGTGATTCTGTTCAGGTGAGGGTGGGTTTATCAATGTATTTACATTTAAAAAAAAAATCTGTAGGCAAATGAGGACCCCCGCTTGGCCAATTTTCTTGTATAACCTGGGCAAGGGGTCCTTCCTGCCACAGTCTGGCACTGCTCCAGCCCTCTCAAGGTGGTCAGAGTCTGAGGAGCTTTTAAAAAGTGCCAGGTTTTTTTTTTCCCACGTGAGAAGGCCTTTTGGTACTGAATTGTCAGGGGAGAAAGAGAGTCGGTGCTAGGCAGGTGCAGTAAGGGGATGAGAGGTCAGGCGGCTGCCCTGCAGATTGGATTTCAAGTACCCAGCGATGTCCAAAAAGGTGTAGGGATGCCCAGAGTCTGTTCGTTAGGAGATCCTGCAGTAGAGAAGCAAACTGTTTGGGTGCCTCCTGACTGTGTATCTTGGAGAAACAGAAAAACTGCCGGTAAGGGCCCTGCTTGCCAGCTGGTCACAGTAGACGACGTTTTGTTACATTTCAGAGTTTAGTTGGCACATCAGTTAGTGTGTGCAGACTGTTTTGTTTTGAGTCTGAGAGTATAAACTCCAAGAGGCTTGAATTACAGCTTCCTCCTTTCCTCACTGATTGAAACGTAAACATTCGGAGCCATCCCCTTCACAGCCAGGACACAGGAACATAAAAAATGCCGTTCGGTGTCATCCATCATGTCCAACATCTCACAGTGGCCAATCCAAGACACAAGCAGCCGGCAGGATCCCAAAGAACAGAGTTCATCTTTCTTGCTCACCACCAGGGATAAACAGTAGCTTTCCCAGGTCTCCATGACTAGTAATGGTTTTGGACTTCTCCAGGAACTCAGCCAAACCTTTTTTTTTAAACCCAGCTGTGCAAACTACTTTCACCATGTCTTCTGACAACAAATTCCATAGTTTTAAGTTGCACAGAGTGAAAAAATACTTTCTCTGATTTGTTTTAAATGTGCCATTATCTTCGTGGAGAGTCCCTTAGTCTTAGTACTATTTGAAAGAGTAGATGACCGCTCCCTATTTACCCAGTCCACCTCATTCATGAATGCGCAGACCTCCGTCTCTTTCCAGGCTGAAGAGTCCTAACCTCTTTAGCCTTTCCATCCCCTTCTCTGTACTTTCTCCAGTTCTGCTATATCTTTTTTGACTGCACACACAGTACTCAATGGATCCATACAGAGGCATTACGATATCCTCTGTTTAATTTTCCACTCCTTTCCTCATATGCCTAACATTCTCTTTGCTTTTTTGACTTCAAAGTATTGTCTATAGTGACCGAAAAAATCCTTTTCCTGGGCGGTGACACCTCATTCGGAACCCATTGCCATGTGCCTGTAGTTTGGATTATTCTTCCCTATATGCATCGCTTTGCACGTGTCCACATTAAATTTCATCTGCTGTTTAGACGTCCAATCCCCCGCTCTTTCAAGGTTCTCTTGCAATTCCTTACGATTGGCTTGCGATCTAACTACCTTCAATAATATTGCGTCACTCGAGAATTTGAGGAAGTACCTTGAGAAGTAGCTAGAAGGCTGGGAGGAGGTGGGACACGTGGAACAATAGTGGACTAAATGAAAAGGCGCTATCAGAAAGGCAACAAATCTTTATGCAAGAAAAGTGAATAAAAGTAAGAGGAAAAGGAAACCGATCTGATTCTCTAAAGAGGAGGCAGAAAAAATAAAGGCAGAAAGAGCTGCATTCAAACTGTTATGACCAGGAGGGACGTGAACCCTTGGACTGACGGGGAGGTTGGTACTACCTTAGGAGATGGCTCCTCAGGTTCCCCCGTCGGGTGGCGAGGCAGAACAGAAGTTGGGACTGGCTGGATCCTCGCTGCTAGAGACTCAGATGGCCTCTGAGAGGGCGACGAGGCGTGAAGTCGGAGCAAGGGCCAGTTGGATCTTCGCCACTGGAAGCCCGTGGTCCCCCAGGAGGAGCCCTTAGGGACCCGGGCCGCTAGGACTCAGGTGGACCTTTGAGAGGTCGAAGAGGCGTGAGGACGGTGCAAGGGCCAACTGGATCTTTGCCACTGGAAGCCCGCGGTCCCCCTGGGAGGAGCCCGTAGGGAACTGGGCCGCTGGGACTTAGGTGGGCCCTTGAAGGTGGATGGTCCGAGAGAAGTCCAAGGTCGAGTACCAGAGGGTCGCCGCTTGCCAGTCCGAAGTCACATACCAAGGGTTCGCTGCTTGCCAGTCCGAAGTCACACATCGAGGAATCACCGAGAAGAAGCAAGAACCAGGAACCGAAGCACCAGGAGACTCACCGGAGCGAGCAGACTCGTTGCCAAGTCAAGGAGTGACTGAAGGAAGGCTCCTTAAATACTTCCCTGTGCCTGGCCCACCAGGAGCAGGTGAAGGTAATTTAGAGGACGAGGTTCCTTTAAATCATCAGAGGAGGCTCGGCCTCGCGCCTAAGGGCAGGGTAGCCATCTTGGACCCGGGAAGCAGTGCAGAGCGGCCTGGCGCCACGAGGGGAGCCCCGGGGCATCTCCCCCGCTGTAATCGCTGCGGGGACCTACGCCGAGGCGCGGAGGCGAACAGGAACGGACCCCGGCGGCCTCCCTGACGCCGCAGAACAGGTAGGGGGGTTGCGGCCACGGGCGGCCACGAGACACAACACATACAGTACAAAGGAACTCAAAAAGAGGCACACAGGAAGGAATTTCTGATGACGGTGAAAGAGACAAGAAAATAAATTAGCAAACAAAAAAAAGGATGTGATAATGCCCCTGTACAGGGGCGTGGGTCAGGGCAGGCAGCGAGTCTCGTAGTCCGGGATCAAGCGTGGGTCACAGGTCCAACGGGTCAGAAAGCAGGAACAGGAACTAGAACGGGAGCCAAAGGAAGCCAAGGCAAGGTCTGGGGGCATGAAGCCAGGAGGCAGAAGGGCCTGGACGGGCTTGGGCGCACCGAGAAGGCCGGCGTGGGGCCCACACGGCAGGGCGCGTCTACATGGCTCCCTGCCGCCACCAGGGTCCCTGGACTGGCCGGGACGCCGGCGCGAGAGCAGTAGGTGGAGGGAGCTGGCCGCGGCCTTCCGTGTCCGGTTCTCATAACACATTTTATAAAATAAAGTTTACTGAGGAGTTGCTTGAAAGCCAAGTAATGAGTGGATCGACAATGACAATGGTCTGTAACCTTCCCCCAACCCTCGCGCTTCCCCTCCCAAAGCATGAAGTTTATTGGGGTGTCCAGTTATGGTCCATGGAAAAGTTGGCCACCCTAGATGGCAACCTGGGAGCTTTGCCAGCAATGCCGGCATTCTTAGGCTAGCAAGGCTCCTGGGGGCGGGGGAGGAAGGAGAGTTGTTTATACCTCTTGAAGTGTTGCTAACTTTCCTGCAATTGTGTGGCTTGTGTGTGTGGGGTTTTTTTTTTTTTGTAAGCTGTGCTACAGATTGCATGGCAATGAGCTGCTTTGCATGCATTTACTAGCAAAGCAGCTCATTACTATGGCTGCACTGTGCTGATTGGAAGGCTGGGAAATAATGCACAAAAATCTGCAATAAACGCGAATTGTGCGCGCTGTTTCCATACAGCCCGCGATCACGTGCTCACTAGGCACCAGTGCGTTATGGCATGCTTTGTAAATTGGCTCCTCTGCGTCCTGGAGCCCAGGTGGGTCAGAAATGATCAATTATGGCGGCGGTTTTCAAACTCTCCACTCTATTCGCATGGTTTTCACTTGCAAATAAAATGCAGGCACTGCCTTTTCCGGCTGGTACTTCTCCCCCCCCCCCCCGGGAAGAGGGCCCACGTAGAGTTGAACACGCAATCTCCGTGGGTCGCGTTCCTCCCTGCAGCCTGAACATGCCTGCCCCCCCCCCCCCCCCCGGGAACGCCTGCTGGAATCATGGCCAGCGAGCCCCATGCGCGCTTTTGGTCGAAACTGAGTGGGGTAGGGGGTCATTTTCAGGCAGTGCTATTCACCCTTGTGAAGGGTTCTGAAAATGGTCGTCTAGGTGCTCGTTATGGCCGCCTTCCTTGCTGTTCAGCTTCCTGTGCAGCCTCTGCTCCAGCTTTGAGGAGTGATTTTTTTTTTTTTTATTGGCTGGCTATTTGTCATGGCCTCCTTTCTGACCTTGAATTCAGTGCCTCTCCCCCCCCCAGAGAACGTTTTCTCTCATTACACATTTACCCCACCCCGCTGCCCAGTGAGTGGGGGAGGACTCAGAGGAGGCAGTAGGGGGAATTAGTATATATGACTTCGAAAAGCGACCGGTGTTACTGTGACTTGTCTTCGGGTCTTCTCAGCGGCATATTAGCTGTCGCTGGAGCTGTTGGTGGCATTATACATCACATTAAACAGCATTAGCATGTTTCATGTGCCATTAATTTCTCATTTGTAACTGAGAGCTGGGCTTTCAGGCCTACGTGATTTATTGCCGTCTTACCCCATGAAGATGCAAAGACCTGGGGCGCAGCAGCAGCAGCGGTTCGTGGACCTGAGCAAAGTTTCCTTTGGTCTTTATTCTGCTTTCGGTTTCGGTACACGTTGATTTGCATCCTTTTGCAGAGGCTTTTCCTGTAGAATGGGGCAGGCTAGGCATTTGACTTGGGCACTGTGGTTGCTGTTCCGGCCACAGCTTTTCTCTCACGTCGGCTCTTGTTTTGGTCGATGTGTTGGGTGCTTCTGGGGTTGGGGGTGGGTGGGGGTTGTCCATCCAGAAAAGCAACAATGGTGTGTTTCAAAAAGGATAAATGTACTCCAGATTGTAAAAGCAGTATAGTAACTGTCATAAAAGATTGTATTTGGGAGATATTTGGCAAAAAAAAATAAAAAATCATAGAAAAGGAAAGCTAGCTGGAAGGAACTCTCTTCTTTGACTTTGTTCATGCTCCAACAAAATTTAACCAACTTTGACCCTATATTGAAATACTCCTTAAAGTTTCCCATGCATAAGATATTTTTAAAATGCTAAAAGAGATTGTGGCATACATTAGAAAACCTAGCAATAAGGACTGTCCTATTTGTAGCTGGCTAGCCAGTGGTGTTAGATTGAGTTAAGAAAGGGCTGGTAGCCTCTGGGTCTGGTGATTCATAGGGCACTGCAGGGGGGTCGTCAAGCACTACTCCACAGAAGTAACCTGAGCTTGTGGCCAGATAACGTGTTAGCCATAACTGAGGCCGATTTCTTGCTGACATTATTCTGTTTTATGCTGTATTTCCTCTGTTTTTGTATGCTTTGAAATCTATATGTTTTATCTAGCTAGCAGAGACGTGCGGTCAGGGCCTTCAAGGGATTCACTGAATCCCCAGTCCTAATTGACTTTTTTTTTTTGTTTTTAAGCAGTGTCATGGTCACTGCCCTGGATGCAGCCCTCTGCTCCTTTTACCAGGTGGAGCTTCAGGGCCAATGGGAGCCGACAAAGCATGCAGGGGGCCAATAGCAAGGAGCCAAGCAGCAGGAAGGGCAGCGTGGGGGTGGAGCCAATAGGAAGAGCATTTCCAGGCCCATCAGCAGTGACGTCAGCGTGGTAGGCGACACGGGGCAGGAGGCGGGACCCTAGTTCGGTGTGAAGCAGGCCGACTCTGCACCGTCACGTGGCCCATGCAGGGCATGAGGCTGAGGCGAAAGAAAGTGCAGCACCACAGCAACGGCAGGGCCAGCGCGAGGATCTCCCAGGCCTGTACGGAACATTGCTCTCTTTAAAGAGGCTCGAGCAGAAGGCCAGACCGCTCACTGCTGGGGACTTGGGGGAGGGATGTTCAGAGTGGGATCTTTTGGAAGGGACTCGGGGCGGGTAAGATTGCTGAGGACTTGGAGAAAGGGAAAGAAGAGGTTGCAAGTGAGAGTGCTGGGGGCTCTGGTGGAGCTGAGAGTGAGTGAGACTGCTGGTGACTTGGGGGGGAGAGGGATGTTCAGAGTGGGATCTTTTGGAAGGGACTCGGGGCGGGTGAGATTTGAGAGTGAGATTGCTGAGGACTTGGAGAAAGGGAAAGAAGAGGTTGCAAGTGAGAGTGCTGGGGGCTCTGGTGGAGCTGAGAGTGAGTGAGACTGCTGGTGACTTGGGGGGCTGAGAGTGAATGAGACTGCTGGTGACTTGGGGGGGAGAGGGATGTTCAGAGTGAGATTATTTGGAAGGGACTCGGGGCGAGTGAGATTGCTGAGGTTGCAAGTGAGAGTGCTGGGTGGAGCTGAGAGTGAGTGAGACTGCTGGTGACGTGGGGGGCTGAGCGGGAGTGAGAGTTGTTGGGACTGAGGGGGTGGGCAAGGGATAGAGGGTTGAGAGTGAGAATGCTAGGGAGCTGAGAGTTTGAGGGAGAGACTGTAGGGGACATGGTGGAGCTTGGAGGATGAGCTACAGCTGCTGTTTCTGTAGTAGAGGATGGGAAGTGAGGATAATTTGATTTTCTTTGTTATTTGAGAAATGTGCCTCTGTCTGAATATTTCTATATGATTTTTAGGAGGAAGGGCATTTCTGTTTTTTATTTTTCTGGTGTTGCATTGCAGGCAGAGTCTGGCTTCTTGGGGTTTCCAGGCAGTTTACCCATGTTTCTAATTTGTGGTCACTCATTCTCTATTTGATGAGGGTCTGTCTGTGTTTTGCTTGTGGGACTGAGGTGAGGTATTCTGCTAGTGTCAAAAATCGGTGTTTTAGTGTGCCCTTGGGCCTCAGCCCGAACCCAGATGGATCCAGGACCAAACCGAGGGTTGACGGCGTGTTCCGCTATGGCAGACAGTCTTACCCTCCGCCAGGCCTGCAAGCTCCCATGGCCAACAACAGGATGATGTTGGAATATGAATGGTCCTCCGACCATTCCGAGCCCTTTTGGACCTGCAGCTTAGATCAGCATGGAGCAGGAGACCTGGCCTGAGGTTGAGGGCAGACGGGCCTTGACACGAAGACATAACAGCAGACTTGATGCAACAGCATCGCGGATGAAGACATGACAGCAGGATTGATGCAACGGCATCACGGATGAAGCCTTGACAGCAGGATCGATGCAACGGCATCGCAGATGAAGACTTGACACCAAAGCTGATGCGAAGACATCACGGACCAATGGTCGATGTGATGGCATCCCGGACCAGAGTCGATGCGACGGCATCAGGAACAAGACATGATACCAAGGGTGATGCAGCGGCATCCAGGACGAGACGAGGAACTGACGAAGTCCAGACAAGACGAGAAGCTGGGCAGAAGGACATTGGCACTATCTCTCAGGGCGCCCTACTCAGCCCACCCGTGGGACTGAGTCGCGGACCACCCTGTCCCACTGCGCGCCCTATACAGCCCGAGGAGGCTGGTCACGGACCACGCTGGGAGCGAGACAAGCGCAGGGAAGGATCCAGTCGAAGCAGAACTCCAACGATGGAGCTGTTGTCGTCCGAAGCTCCACCAAGGGCTGGCAGGACATAACGGCTCAAGAGCACAGGACACCAGTCCACCTGTAGACGTGGTGGAGAGGTCGGCAGAGGAGTGGTGGAGATGGGCAGCTGAGTTACTAGCCTGCTGATTTTGTCATGGAAATACTGGGCCAGTTCTTCGGCTTTAGCTTGTGCTTGGTTGCTATGGATAACTGGTGAGGAGGGTTGAGTGAGGTTGGCAACAAAGGAGAATAAGGCTTTGGTGTTGAAGACTAGACCGTGGATCTTGCGTGTGTAGAAGTCCTTTTTGGATCTGGAAGTGGAGGTTTTGTATTGGTGGAGTGCCTGTTTATACGCTCCGAGTGTGCTCGTGGAGGGGGCTTTACGCCATTTACTTTCCTTCTGTCTTAAGCTATGTTTCAAATTTCTAAGCTCATTGGTAAACCAAGGTTGACTTTTGTGCGGGTTTGTATTAGGTTTTTTTGTTGTAAGGGGGCATAACTTGTTAGCTATGGTTTTTGTGATTTTGTTCCATGATAGGAGAGCTGTGTTGGGGTTGGTGAGATCTATGTTGGTGAGTTGTGGGATTAGGTGATTGCTGAGGTCTTCTAGAGAGCACGTTCTTCTATATTGGAAGGTGGGTTGGGTTCCTTGTGCCGGTCTTGTTTTATTTATTGTAAACTTGGTGGTGATAAGGGTATGGTCTGACCAGGGAATCTTCTTGCATTTCGGTTGGGAGGGATGCTTGATGCCTGAATTGATGAAGATTAGATCAAGCGTGTGGCCTGCTTTGTGTGTAGGTTTGTTGACTTATCTGGTTGAAACCTAGGGCTGATAGTGCCAGGAGGAAAGATTCACAGCTGATTGAAGGAATCGGATCATCAGCGTGTAAGTTGAAATCACCTAGGATGATTGCTGGGGCGTCCAAATTGATGGTGGTAGTGATTAACTCAATGATAGGCGAGGTATTGGATTCTAAGAGCCCAGGTGGGGTGTATACTAAAAGGATTTGAAGTTGATCTGAAGAGAAGAAGCCAATTTCCAGTTTGGGTTCCGATATGACAGAATGTTGCTTGAAACCAAGGTCTTTTTTTGTTGCTAGAAGGATGCCTCCCCCTCTTTTTTTTAGTCTGGGGAGGGAGAATATATTGTATTGCTGATTTGGAAGTTGATTTATTATTGCGGTATCTGTGGGTTTTAGCTATGTTTCAGTTATGGCACATATGTCTGGTTTGGCTTCCAGGAGGTAGTCATTGAGTGTGAGGGATTGAGCATTGAAAAGACTTAGGGTGAATAGTGTAAAACCTAGGAGTTGAGTGATCGGTGCCGTTAGAATAGGTGTGAGAGTTATAAGTGAGCGTTGTCGGGTTTACCTGATTGGATTTCCAGTTAAGGGTGTAAGGTATTGAAGGATTGGTAAGGTGGCGGCTGGATGCATTTTCAATTACAATGTCTGGAGGGGGTGTTCTGGCTGTGTGATTCGCTGGAATATTGCTATGTAAATTGTGGTAGCCGGTTAAGCACCAGGGGGTGGGGCGGGTGGTGCCTTGCTGTCAGCGTGGTGAGCTGCCGGGGTAGGTGAAAGAGCAGGCCTTACCTCGGCTGGTAACAGCGCCGGCCGCGCAGGCCTCACCCTGACTCAGCGCGGACTATCTGATGTGTGGTTTGAAGTGGAGAACACTGTCCTTGAGGCGAGATGGACTCAATTGGTGTGGTTTGCTGAGAATGTGGAGGAGTTTAAGGTTTCTGTCTTCTTCCTTCACTCAGAGGCTGCACGAAGGGTCGCACTAAGGGGCCTGCCCCTTAGACGTGCTCCTTTGGTGCACGACACCGGCGCACGGCGCCAGAGAAGCAGGTAAATTTAAAGTCCCCGCTGCTCGCTCTGATTGGCCGGTCGTGCTGCGGGGGGGGGGGGTCCGAGGGCTGTACGGAGGGACGGGCGGCGCTGTGAGTTGGCAGCGTGGTCCGTGTCCAGGCCCGCTGCGGGCAGGGGGGGTCTAAGGCCTTACCCCAGTGGGTCCGAGCACCGATCGCGCAGGCCTCCCCTCTTCAGATGGACAGCGGCGGCGGCTGGGAGCTGGAGAGAGCGGCGCCAGAGGAGCAGGTAAATTTAAAGTCCCCGCTGCTCGCTCTGATTGGCTGGTCGTGCTGTGGGGGGGTCCGAGGGCTGCACGGAGGGACGGGCGGCGCTGTGAGTCGGCCGCGTGGTCGGTGTCCGGGCCTGCCGCGGGCAGGGGGTCTAAGGCCTTACCCCGGTGGGTCCGAGCGCCGATCGCGCAGGCCTCCCCTCTTCGGATGGACAGCGGCGGCGGCTGGGAGCTGTCTTCAGGGTTACATACAAGTCTCCAGAGTCATCTTTGAGTCCTCTGCCTCCATCTGTCCTCATGCTCAAACTGCTTTCAAGCAGCAGTCTGAAAGGGTTTTCAGAGTGGTTGGAGGACTACCCCAGAGACCAGCATGGATTGCTGGTTCTCAGTTCCTGGTGTGTGTTGAACATCCAATTGTTCCTGTTCCAAGAGTGTTACTGAGCCGAGTCAAGAGAGTTTCTTGTTTCAGCCAGCCTGTGCCCAGATGCGCTTGCCTGCAAGCGATGTGGACCATGGCCAGCCCCGGGGTTGTGTTGATCGTGTTCCGGCACAGGGGGCTCATGCTCTCGAGTACCTGTCTGCACTCACAACACTTCTTATGCTAGGGATCCTCTTTGGGCCCAGAATTCCTTGCTGGGTTGGGACTTAAGGAAGACCAGGCCAGATAGCTGTGGCATGTCCCTTAAAGTGGTCTGAGGGAGTTTCCTGTAGACTCCCTCACATACCCTCCCCCTCAGCTCAGCCTTGCTGGAATGAGCACCTGCCTGTACCAGGGGCTCCTCTCTGGATAGAAAATCTGTATTTGGCGTTCTCCCTTCCTCCCTTATGTTAGATCTTATAAATGAAGGGCTGTAGGGCCAGGAACCATCTCATCACCCTTGCATTGGACTCCTTATTTCTATTTATCCATAGGAGTGGTTGGTTTTCCATTAAGAGCATGAACTGCCATTCCATGAGGTAGTAGCATAAGGCCTCTAATGTTGCATACCTGGTTGCAGCAGGCCCGCGACTGGCTCTACTCACCCCTGATGCCCGGGTCCCAGACCTGGCCCTTCATCTTTAGCAGTGGTAGGCAATCGCCTATGTGCCCGCACTCCTGCTATGCTCCCAGGTTCCTTCGGCAGCTCCGTGGCCTCCTCTGGTCCCAGTCAGGTCTCCCCACGTAGTTTCAGTCTGACTGCCTTAGGTGTGCGTGCCTTCCCCAACTTTAAAGGGGCTGCAGCAGGAAACTTACCCGCGGCCTCGTGTGATGTCTCCGGGCCTTGCTACTTAAGGCAGGCTCTGCCATCTGCTCTTTGCCTTGGCAATAGGTCTCCATGCTTCCAGTTGTATGCTTAGTTGCTGCTCGTTCGTGTTCCTGTACCTGTTCTAGTTCCAGTCCTGCATTCCTGTTCCAGTCCTTGTGCTTCAGTTCCAGCTTCCTTTTTCCTAACCACGCTTTGGACGTATTCTCTGGCTTTGACCCTCGCTTGTTCCTGACCATGCCTTGGACAGATTCTCTGGCTTTGACCCTCGCTTGTTCCTGACTACGCCTTGGACGGATTCTCTGGCTTTGACCTTTGCTTGGACCTGACCTTGTCTCCAGATGCCTGCCCTGACCTCAGCTTGTACCTGACTTTGCCTCCAGTTGACTACTTGGATGACCTTTCTTAGGCTTTTGACTACTTACAAGTCCGGACTTAACATGCTCCTGACTCCTAGCCTGCTTCAGCCTGCCGGACTTCTAGATCCAGGCCGTGTCTTGAATCCAGATTCCTTGGACCCGGTGTCTCTGCTGCTTCCTGGCTCCCTGCCTTGAGCACCTTCCACGGGATCAACCACTTGGAGGCCCGCCTAAGACCAGCTGGCCCTGGTACCCAAGGGCTCAACCTGAGGGGAACAAGGGCAAAGCTCCAATCTGCCTCCGCTTCCCGTTCTGCTCCACCTCCTGATGGTGGGGACCCGTGAGGGCTTCCCCACAGGTAGCGTCAAGTCCACCTCAGGCTAAGGGTCCACCTCTACAACATCTAAGACTCTCTCACTTGACTTTCAAGGGCTTCTTGACTGTAGAGAAACACCTCTTCCAAGGCATCAGTTTCCAGCTAATGTATACCACAGGATATTCTTGACCATCCTTCTTTTGAACTAAGACTGCTCCCAAGTGGCCTACTTAGGCATTGGTCTGCAGTGTGAAGGGCATAGTAAATTATGGACTTATCATTACTGGATTGGAGCATAATACCTCTGTCAGAGCCCAGAACACCTTCTGTGCTTCAGTTGACCACTGGATTTTCTCTGGTGCTTTCTTCAACAACAGCCTTGCAAGAGGCGCCGCTTTCTCAGAGTAATAGGGGATAAACCTTCTACAGTATCCCATAAGGCCTATGAATGCTCTCACTTTCACTTTTGTTTATGATAGGTGCACCCTAGTGATCGCCTCGATCTTCAGTGTCTGCAGATGGACCTTGCCCTTTCCCAGGGTATAGGTGAGATACTAGAGTTCGTGTCTTCCCGAAAGGCATTTCTTAGGTTTGACCATCAGTTCTGCTTTCCTCAGACTGGTTAGCATGGCCTGGAGTTGGCTTAGATGTGTCTTTCAATCTGGGCTGTACACCACAATATCATCCAAGTAGGCAGCTGTGTACCCTTGATATTGGTGGAGTGGGTGGTAAATCAAGCATTGAAACGTTGTGGGGGTGCCATGGAGTTCAAAAGGGCGGACGGTAAACTGGAAAAGCCTCCTGTCATCGAGAATGCAGTCTTCTCCTTCGCCACTGATGTCAGAAGTACCTGCCAATAGCCTTTTGTAAGGTCCAAGGTAAAAATGAACCGGGCTGATCCCAAATGCTCAATCAGTTCATCCACTCATGGTATGGGTACATGTCAAGTTTTGAGACCTCGTTGATATTTTAAAGTCATTGTAGAACCTTATGCTCCCATCTTGCTTTGGCACTCTTAATATGAATGAGGACCAATCACTGTTAGACTTCTCTACTACCCCGAGCCAGATCATCTCCTTCACTTCGGTCTCAATGATGTGGCACCTGACCTTGGGAGTCCAATAGGTTTGTTGCCGTACCACAACTCCTGGAGGTGTAATGACATCATTCTGCACCAGGTGAGTATGAACTTTCTACTGGTAGGTTCAAGAAGATCTCCTTGTTTTGATTCACCAGCTGCTTTATGTCAGATGTCTGTCCAGTGGACAGATGCTCTCTGAAAGGAATCTGAGTTCGGTCCATCTCCAGTCCGACCTCTGGACCAAACTCTCCTTCTTGCATCACTCCACACTCCTGTGCAAGCCACTTCTTCAGAAGGTTTACATGGTAGATTTGAGTTTTCTTTCATTTATCTGGCTGGGCTATTTTGTAATCCATGGGTTCTGTTTTCTCCAAAATTTCATAGGTCCTTGCCAGTGGGCTAACAGCTTGCTTTCCGAAGATGAGAGGAGGACAAGGACATGGTCCCTGGCTGGGATACTCTTTGGACCACAGAATGATTGTAACTTCGGGCTTGGGTAGTCTGAGCCTTGGCTAAGCACAGGTGGACCGACTTCCCCAGCCTTTCTTAGGAGATCCTGCACTTGGAGAACTTAGTCAAAGAGGTTCTGACTGGGGTTCCTTTCATCTTCCCAAGTCTTGTGAGATATGTCCATGATTCCTCTTGGTCACCTCCCATATAGTAACTCAAAAGAGGAAAATCCCATCAAGCTCTGTGGCACTTTGGGGATTGTAAGCAGCACATAGGGTAGCAATGCATCCCAGTTCTTTCCGTTTTCATCCACAAATTTCCTCAACATTTGTTTGAGCATCTGATTGAAGCACACAATGAGGTCATCAGTCTATAGCTGATACATTGAAGTATGCAGAGTTTTTACCTAGAGCAAGGTACAGAGTTGTTCATTAACTTGGACACAAATGGGGTTCTCTGATCTGTCAGGATCTTCTTGGGCAGCCAAAGTTGTAAAAATACCTCCATTTCCTAGCATGTAGCCAGATGGACTAAGGACCAATGGGTATTGTGCTCTCCTGATAGCAGATGGGAGACGGAGTCAGATTTCAAAGCTGACGTCAGCCTTCATATACCGTGCAGCATAGTTAGCTCTTCAGTATTCTCCGTTTCCATAGCAGATGCGGACACTATCCCAAACAAGTATAGTGTTACATTTACATCAAGAAAGAAAAAAGAAAATTTACCTTAAGAAGAGAGCCCTACTTCTCCTGCGGTGAAACCTAACAATCCCTCCCCCAGTCAAGACTTTCCTGAGGTTGATTCTCGATATCTCTCAGAGGTGAGCCTTGGTCCGACAGCCGAATCGCGGTGTGGACTTAGCCCCCAGGGTGGCTGAAAAGCAGCGGGTACAGATTCGAGTGCGGCGGTGAAGGTATTTCCCTCTCCCCCCGCAGCTGGAGACTGGTAAGCACCGAGACCAGGTAAGGTAGAAACCTTTACTTCTAAGTCTCCGGTCTCCAAGGCTCGAATAGCCGTACCGTCCGTCCCTCCGACGAGGTTTTAAAATCGAGTTGAGCAGCCCTGCTTGGGCAGGCCCCAATTCGGTAAGAGGGTCCACACACGTGGAGATCCTCCGGGGGGGGGGGGGGGGGTGTCGCCATCTTGCCTTCGGAGTCGTCTGCGCCATTTCCCCCTCGACCCGCGGTACGCACGGGGCAGACCAAAGGCCGCACACACAGCGACGCGCACAATTAGGCCACATGCGCAACTGTGCACATAACTGTGCCGCGCACATAAACTCCATTGCCCACACGCACAACTTGTGCACACTTTGTGCGCATAACTTCTGCGCATCCGACACTCACAACTAAGCACATCCGTGCGCATAACTCCATGCACGAGTGAATTTTTAAGCCCTACATGTGCACAAACAATAGCACCGCCATCCAAAAATGCCAACGACCCCTTCCTTTGCCCAGCCTGCCACTTAAGAGCTGTGCAGCCTGGATTGGAATCCCTCCTGTGCCAACAGTGCAAACAGAACCAGGGAGAACCAAATCAAGACCCTCTACAACCAGGAGTGGGATCGGGAACCACTGATGATGGCATCCCGGACCTAAGTATGTCCAACTTGGCGCCCCCACAGGAAAATTCCTCCGGGGCCACCACTACAACCCCTCCTGGGATCAACATGGACCCAGGAACCTTCTCCTGGGTGGAATTTTTCAAAGGGCTGCAAACCTTTGTCCAGGCACAACCAGCAACTGCTGCCCACCTGACTCAAACCCTGCCGGAAGCACAAGCCCTTCCAGGCACCACCCGGCCTTCTCGAGAAATGCCTTTCCAAACCAAGAGCCCCTCTGATGGGGATCCATATACCGCAGAGGATGAAACCAACTCCCTGGAAGAAGGAGAAATTCCCCCAGGGATGGAGCCATACCGGACCATGCTCAGATTGTTCCACAAGGACGAATTACCAATCCTAGTGTCCCAGACTATGAAGACACTGGGTCTTCCAGGCACAGAGTCTACAGTGGAACCAAAGAAGAACCCCATGTTGGTGTACCTCCGTAAGGCCTCATGCTATTTTCTTATGTTGGAGCCCATTAAGGAACTGATTGTTCTAGAATGGAATGCTCCAGAGGCCACTTTCAAAGGGGGGCGGCAATAGAAGCCCTATACCCACTGGAACCCACGGCTAAGGAACTTCTGCATTTCCCCAAAGTGGATGCTATGATCTGTGCAGTCTCAAAACCCACTACGATCCCAGTGGAGGGAGGAGCAGCACTGAAGGACACCCAGGATAGAAGGCTGGAAGCTGTCCTTAAGCAGTCCTTTGATGTATCAGCAATAACGCTACAAATTGCTTCCTGCTGCACATTAGTGGCACGTTCCTGTTTGATACTTGCCAGAGACTCAACCACGCCCGGAGAAGCGATGGAGCCTGCAGTCTCCTTCCTCACCGATGCTACGGCAGACCTCGTGCGCGCCTTATCCAGGGGTGTCGCAGTGGCAGCAAGAAGACAATTATGGCTCCGGAATTGGTCGGCTGACGCGATTTCCAAAGTGAACCTCACAAAAATTCCCTTTAAAGTATCCCTCCTGTTTGGGAGCAATCTGGATAAATTAGACAACAAATGGGATGAATCTCCAGTACCCTGATTACCTGAAGACAGGAACAAAAGATCATATCAGCGCTCCTCCCCCAGAAGAACCAAGGGCAGAGGATTGCAGCGCTTTAAACCTTACAAGAATACACAGTCCCAAGCACCTCGTCCTTCAGGAAGGTCTCAGTCCTTTCGGAACAGGCACATTAAGAGAGGAGCAAGTTCAGAGGCAGGCCACGGCCGTACCCCACAATGAGAAGATGCAGACCCATCCACAGGAGGAAGACATAGGGAGCAGACTTACCCTATTCTACCAAAGATGGGTCGAGATAACTTCGGACAAGTGGGTCCTAACTATCATTCAAGAGGGATACTCTCTGGAATTCCAAAGCATCCCCCCAGACAAATTTATGAGATCGCCGTGTCACTTCCACTCCAAGAGACTGGCAGTGGAAACCACACTAGCAATACTACTCAGCTTGAAGGCAATAGCTCTGGTGCCCACGCTTCAACAAAATACTGGCCACTATTCCATCTATTTTATCGTTCCCAAGAAAGAAGGAGCATTCCGTCCCATCTTGGACCTCATGACCGTCAACCATTACCTGAAGGTACCACACTTCTGCACGGAAACCGTATGCTCCGTTATAATGGCAGTACAACCGGGAGAATTTTTAATCTCCCTGAACCTATCCGGTCTATCTTCACATCCCGGTCCATCAACATCACCAGTGCTCTCTGTGATTTGCGATACTGGCCCATCATTATCAATTCAGGGCCTTACACTTCGGACTAGCCACCGCCCCCAGAACCTTCACCAAAATCATGGTGGCAGTGGCGGCAGCACTGAGGAAAGAAGGAGTCCTGGTACATCCTTATTTGGATGATTGGCTGATCAGAGCAAAGTCTCTGGAGGAGTATCACCACGCAATCAAAAATCTACTACAAGAACTCGGGTGGGTTGTGAACACAGCCAAGAGCTGCCTACAGTCCTCCCAGTCACTAGAATACCTGGGAGTCCGGTTCGATACCAAACAGAACAAGGCCTACCTTCCCCCTCCATGGAGAAGGAAGCTGATGGGTCAATTACAAAAATTGTTGACCTCTGTCTGCACCAAGGTATGGGACTACCTTCAAGTCCTCGGCCTTATGACATCAACTCTGGAAGTTGTTCCGTGGGCAAGGGCCCATATGCGGCTGCTACAACGTTCCCTACTGTCACAATGGAACCCAGTGTCCTAGAACTACTCAATTCGCCACCAGCTATCGACAGAGGTTCGGGAGCAGCTTCAATGGTGGCTACAGGAAGAACACCTAAGCAGAGGTGTAAACCTATCTGCGCCAAAGTGGATCTTGCTTACCACGAACGCAAGCCTGCGAGGGTGGGGAGCCCACTGTCAGGAACTGACGGCCGAGGGACAATGGGACAAGGAAGAGGCGTGATGGAACATAAACCGCCTGGAAGCTCGAGCGGTCAGACTAGCCTGTCTACGATTCAGCCACAGACTCCGAGGCGAGTCCATCAGAGTCATGTCAGACAACACAACAACCGTTGCCTACATTAGCCACCAGGGCGGAACCAAGAGCCAGCAGGTGTCTCTGGAAATAGACCCCCTCATGGAGTGGGCGGAAACAAATCTACAAGGGATCTCTGCCTCCCACATTGCGGGAAAAGACATCTCTGCGGACTATCTCAGCAGAGAGAGCCTAGATCTGGGGGAATGGTCGCTGTTGGACACAGCTTTCCAGCTAATAGTAAATTGATGAGATCTTCCAGCGATGGACCTACTAGCAACTTGTTGCAATGCCTGCATCCCCAGGTTCTTCAGTCGCAGACGAGAACCACAATCTCAGGGAATTGACGCTCTCGTCCAGACCTGGCTGGAGGAAAGCCTGTATGCCTTCCCACCCTGGCCATTACTGGGCTTGGGCACCCACAAGATAGAACACCACAGGGGACTAGTCCTACTAGTAGCCCTGGATTGGCTAAGAAGATCATGGTATGCGGACATGCAAAAACTATTGGCGGGGAATCCTTTGTGTCTACCGCCATACAGGGATCTTCTTCAGCAGGGACCGATCTTGCACGAAGACCCAGCTCGATTCTCTCTTACGGTATGGCCCTTGAGAGGACTAGCCTAAAGAAGCACGGCTACTCAAAAGCCGTGATTGACACCCTGCTTCAGGCACGCAAGTTCTCCACATCTCTGTCTTACTTACGGATCTGGAGAATATTTGAAGCTTGGTGTGAAGACTGCGGTCTCCTCCCGATGACAGCCAAGATTCCCACGATCCTAGAATTCCTACAGGGTGGCATGCAGAAGGGGTTGTCCCTCAACTCCCTCAAGGTCCAAGTCGCAGCACTGGCCTGTTTCAGGTCCGAAGTGGATGGTATCAGACTATCAACTCATCCTGATGTGTCTCGTTTCTTGAAAGGGGTCAAACAACTCCGACCACCACTAGAGTGGCCAGTGTCTCTATGGAACCTTAACCTAGTACTAGAATTCCTAGCAGGGGAGTCCTTCAGACTAACAAGCGCCCTGTCTCTATGTCTCCTGACCTTAAAGACAGTGTTCTTAATCGCAATATGCTCAGCCCAGCGCATCTCCGAACTTCAAGCATTATCCTGTCGGGAACCATTCCTCAGGTTCACTCCGGGCACCATACAGCTGCGTACGGTACCATCCTTCCTTCCGAAAGTGGTTTCCCAGTTCCATATGAACTAGACCATAACCTTACCATCACCAGTTGAGCACAGGGATTCGGAAGACTCATGACTCCTTCGCCACCTGAATGTCGGCAGAATCCTAGTCCAATACCTGAAGAGATCAGAATCCTTGCGCAAAACTTACCACCTGTTCGTTCTTCATAGCGGGAAGAAACAAGGGAAAGTGGCATCACGGGTCACCATAGCCCACTAGATCAAAGAAGTTATTAATGCTGCCTATATAGAGGCAGGAAAACCATTACTTCTACAGGTCGAGGCGCATTCTACATGGGCCCAGGCAGTCTCCTGGGCTGAAACCAGGCTGCTTTTGCCAGCCGAGATCTGTTGGGCGGCAACATGGTCCTCCCTACACACCTTCTGCAGGTTCTACCGCCTGGATGTTCAGGCCAGGGAGGATACAGCCTTCACAAGGGCAGCACTAAGTGGGCCATGGGCAGCCTCCCAACCTATAGGGAAGTAGCTTTTGTACATCCCATGGGTCCTGAGTCCATCTGGCTGCACACTAAGAAATGGAGAAATTACTTACCTGATAATTTCATTTTCCTTAGTGTAGACAGATGGACTCAGCATCCCATCCATGGCTGCTCCAGAAATAGAGAACCTCGCATATCAAATCTCAAGACTGAGCAAGTACGAATAAGCCACGGCCTACCTCTAATCCAAGACACCCACAGTTGCCCAGATGTCAGCATTTATTGTGATGGTGATGGTCTCCAGTTCCAAAAGTTTTATATATATATATAATCAGTTGAACCAGTTCAGAGTTAATCAAGAATCCACACTGGCTTTTTGAAGACAATACTGAAGAGCTAAGCACGCTGCATGGGTATATGTAGGCTGACGTTAGCTTTGAAATCTGACTCCGTCTCCCATCTGTTATCAGGAGAGCACAATACCCATTGGTCCTGAGTCCATCTGTCTACACTAAGGAAAACGAAATTATCAGGTAAGTAATTTCTCCATTAGGGCTGTTGCTACCATTGGGGTTTTCAAATTTCATAGTAGTACTACCTCCAGATATCTTATGGCATAGGTACATCCTCATCATTCTGGACTATTTCCTTGAATAGATCTCTCTCACAAGGTCCATGCCTACCCTTTCAAAAGGGGTCTCAATTATGAACATTGTTATGAGAGGTGCTTCCCACATACTGGCAGGGTTTGTGAGTAGGCAGGTAGGGCAGGACCGTAAATACAACTGTACCTGTTTATGTAGGCCCGGCTGATAGAACTGTGCTAAAATTTTCTCTCTGGTCTTTTCCTCCCCCAGGAGTCCCACTAGAAGGTGGCTGTGAGCTAGTTGCATAACCTTCTGGTGATATAGTTTAGGAACTAGGAGTTGTTCTATCAATTCCCCATCCACAATTCCCTTTGTAACTCAGTAAAGTAGTCCCCTTTCATTACAAAATAAGGAGGAATAGGGTCTGTAACCTGTGCCCCTGTTGCATCCGTCGCTGCTCGACTCCCTCACTCTGCCCTCTTTACCTCTGTGGCGACTTCCTCTGATCCTGATGGGCGGTTAGCTGCTGCAGCGTCTTCTTGCCATCTCCCTCCGGCGTCCCCGGACTGGCACGACGCTGTGGATCTGCCATGTTCCTGATGACGTAGGGCGCGCGTGCGCACTCTGATGTACCAGCAAAGGCGCGAACTTTGGGGGCGTCCCCCTGAGATGACGTCATCCGCTTCCAGTATAAAAAGTCTCAGAATTTGCTAACACATCAAGTTAGCAAGGGTTACCCTACCTAAGCTACTCTGCCTCCTCGGACTTACCAGGGGTACCCGCTCCTCAGGGGCCTCGCTCTCTTTTCTTTATTTCAGATTGCAGATAGGAACCGGTACTCGCTCCTCGAGGGCCCATGTTCCTAAACACTCTGAAGATTCTCTACTGCCTGGAAGCTATCGCAGATACAGACAATTGTGAGTTACCATCGCTCTCTCAGAGCCTTCCCTGGAACCAGGTACTCGCTCCTCGAGGGCCCATGTTCCTAAACACTCTGAAGATTCTCTACTGCCTGGAAGCTATCGCAGATACAGACAATTGTGAGTTACCATCGCTCTCTCAGAGCCTTCCCTGGAACCAGGTACTCGCTCCTTGAGGGCCTAACCCTTTCCAGCTACTGTGCTTCTTAAAGACCTTATGTGAGTTTTGTCATCCAGTTCTGGCTATGAACACAGCATACCCTGTCTACTCACTATCTATAGTTTCTCTACAGCTCCAGTACCTGAGGGACTTCAACCCTGCCGGGCATATCAGCTCACTCTGCCACCTCTGGTGGTTCTACTAACCTATCTAATAAAAGAACTATCTGTATCTGTCTCCATACCCAAGCCTAGCCGGTGGTCCCTCTCAGGATATCCTCCTGGGGGCGAGTCATCTGCCATTGGCCAAAGGATCCACCTATCTACATTCCTCTACAGCTGAGTGTCCTCTCCAAGCACTCCGCTGGTAACAGATTGCTACTCCTTCTCCATCAGGAGTCTTCAGCAACAGATTCATTACAGATTGCTACTCCGCAATCTAAACCCTAACAGATTGTTTAATACTGCCTCTACAGGAGCTGAGCATATCAGATTGCTGACTTCTCCTGCCACAGGAGCAGATTCATTACAGATTGCTAACTCCTCCCTTCTTGAGGAGTAGATCATAACAGTTTGCTAACGCCTCCCTTCATAGGAGCTAGTTCATAACAGATTGCTAACTCCTCCTTTCGTGGGAGCTAGTTCATAACAGCCCCAGGGACTGACTTTCCATCCACCATCTGTATATGCTCCTGGGCCCACTTAAAGGACTCATTCTCCCTCTGGGCCTGATTGAAGCTCCCTAAGTCATCCCCCTTTTCCCACTCAAAGGGTCCAGATTTAACATTCTGGGTGGTTTCTGCTCTTCCCCGACTCTGACTCTTCCTCCCTGGTTGCCTCTAAATTAGCAGAATAACTATATTTGTCCTGATGGTGTTGTCTCTGGGGCTTAGGAGTTTTAGAGTCTTTATGGTACAGGTTTGGGTCTTCTAAGTGAAAGAGTTTTGAATACACCAATTCTTCATTGTTATGGCTGCATGAACCCATCCTTTCACCACGGGGCAGGGTAGCCAAGGAATAACTCCCATTCTATTCTGTCTTGGTTGACCTAGGTCTTCAGTTGTACCTGACTTGTTGGCTATTGCCATTGGTCCCCATGGATGCCTGCAAGGGTCCCAACTCTGTCCTAGTTAGTCTATATCTGCTTCACTTATTCTCTTCAAATGAGCATTTTTACACTCTCAGAATCCACCAATGCCTGGCTATGAACAAAATCTAGCTCAACCACAACTACAAAAGAAAAGACTCCCTGGCTGGGAAGATCCAGGAAATTACAAATGTATGGGGCCACAGCATTAACATCCATTGGCTCACCTTCCCTGTGGGGACAGTCCCAAGCAAAATGGCCTCTCTCACCGTAGACGAAACATGGCGGTCCTGTGGGTTTTTGCAGATGAGGAGAAAAGTTCAACCTTTCTGGCTTCACCGGCTGTCGGGGTCTCCTGTCCTTAGGACGCCAGTGTTCTCTAATTGGGTTGGGTGGTCTTCCTTGAGCACATGGTGATTCAGGGAGGAACTGAGCTTAGTTATAAGCTTCCACCATTTCCAATGCAGTCTCTAGCATAAGATTTGGGTATCTGCACAGCCACTGTTGCATAGGACATTTCTAAGCCATCTAGGAATTGTTCCAGCAAAACCGCGTTGGCTATCTCCACTTCAGCCTTCCTTTTTGTGCTCAGCCACTTCCAAGCCACATCCTTAATTCTGTGGAAAAGGTTCTGAAGGACTCCTTGACTAATTCGCTGTTGGTAGGCTTTTGGGGTGAGTCCTGCTCTCTCTAAGATGGCTGCTTTGACTTCATGATATGTAGTCCTTCCTTCCAGATTGGCAGTTTGGAAGGCTCTTGATTACTCTCGGTGAGTAGATTCCCCAGATAGGTTGTCTAACTATCTTCTGGCCATCCTTCCAATCGAGCGGTCTGTTCAAAATTCTTTAGGAAACCTTGGGTCTTCTCCAAAGGCCATCTTAAATACAACTGGTAATAAGGAAGTTGGCCTGGTCACAGCGGTCTGCATGGCCTGTGCTACCGGAGTCAGCACTGTATTTTGCTGCAGCGCCTGATGCTGGTCAATTTGGGCTTGCAGGGCATTCTGCAGTTGCTGCTGCCCTGTAGCAAGGACCTGGATCACTTCTTCCATCTTCCCTTCTTTCCAAGCTACCTCCAAACTGAGTACCTTTCTGGGGAAGAAAAAGGGGAAATAAACAAAAAAAAACCCTGCTGGCCTGTCTGGCCCTGACTCACTGCTTGAATCCTGACTGTACAGGCAGGCTATCCCCTTGGCCTGCTTCAGCTGGGTGAGTGAAACTAGGAGGCCCCAGGAAATAGAGAAAAAAAAACTCTGCAAGGGTTTGGGGTTTTTTTTTTTTTTGCTGCCATGGATGTGGATTCCTGCCTGTGCTTCCCACTTAGGATATCCCACCTCTGCCACCATAGATGGTAACTTGAGTGAGAGTGGCTTGAAAACAGCCAGAAGGAATAAGGAGGCAAACTCTGTCTGTTTCCTTTTGTGTAGTTTATTTACAATAAACAAACAAATGCAAAGCAAAACAAACAAATGATGCAGCTCACCTTAAAGTTCAGGTAGCACAGAGACATTACACATAGCAAGTTTTAGCATAGGCTGGTTTCCTGCCTGCTCCCCTAGGTCTACCTAACTCTTCTGGGCCGTGCCTTCTTTTGCTAAGCTGAAGGGATCCTCCTCAGGCCCAGAATCTCTTGCTGGGTTGCGACTTAAGGCAGACTAGGCCAGATAGCTGTGGCCGGTGCCTTAAAGTGGTCTGAGAGAGTTTCCTGTAGACTCTCCTTAAGAGAAATATGGGGGTAACCTTCACGGCATGGCAGATACTACTACCATAATAAGCTTGCTGGGCAGACTGGATGGACCATTTGGTCCATATGGCCCATCTAAACTGCCCAGTTTTCTACCTGTCACTGTTACGATATTGTAGACCCCAGTTGATCTCCAGCCTTCCCTTCACTTCTGTCTGCTTTTTATTTTTTTTTTTTAGTGTATTTTTTTAAGTAAATAGTTTGTTTTCATTTTTGTCTGTCTTTCTAGCTTGCCTGCGACACTGATATCAGATCACATCATGGGCAGGATTTATGGTTGGGCAAAAAAGGGGAAACAGAAACGCTGTTCAGGCAGAGGAGAGGACGAAAATCCGGTGGAATACTTGAGCAGGGATGGTAGGGAGCCCAGGCCTCACCAGCACAAGAAAAAGTGAGTGGAGGCACTGATGGGGATGCCAGGCTTCACAGAAGAAGGGTTGCCGCACCCTTTGACTGCAGAGCTGGTGGGGAGCCATAGCCCCACCTGCGGAAAAGGAGCCAGCTTAAGCTTGTATTTGCCAATGGTCACACTAGGGCAAGTTCATGGTTACTTTTAAAAGCATTTGCAATGTTGCGTCACTTACATATTTTTGGCACCATCATCCTTGTCTTAATTTGAACTTGATCTGATGAAGGAAACATAGCTCTCATAAAGGCAGTCACAACTCTATTGGACTAGCCCAATAGAAAGTTATATCCTGTAACATATACTTTAGTGCACAAATAAAGCAACCACATAACTTAAGCCACATCAAGAACTGACTTTACCAACCAGTTTGGATTGATCAGGTCTTAGTGTATTTAGAATGGATTCAGGTTGCCCACGTTTATCTTTCTGCAAAATCTCTCCCTGAAAGAGCTGTATAGGATCTTGGCCAGCAGATTTCCAGTAGATGGCAGTGGGGCTCTTTCACTGGGAGCCGGCCTTCAAGCTCTCTTTTACCAACTTATTGCACACTGATTTAACACAGCTTTTTAATGCTTTAGGATGTTGGCATACTTGGATTAGATATATTTTTTTTTCTAAAAGGATAATATACTGCTTTTTCAAAGTCAATTAACACTTAGGGCAAATGAAACGGAGAGAGCGAAAGGTCAATTACTGGAGGTCGTTTACAAAAACCTTTTGTAGTTTGTGCAGAATTCAGCTAGGAATTGCAGCTCTTCAGGAAGAGAAGGAGGAAATAGTAATTAGCTAGCTTCGTTTCTTGATGACTGTAAATAAGACAGCTTAATATAGCTTATCTGAACTATTTGCAGCAACATGAGCGGTACTAGTAACGGACCTGAAGGAGGTCTGATCTGGTACAATTTTGGGACGACTCAGAGCTGCCATTGTCCAGGTAGCAGGGAAGCTGCATTGACCATTTATCTAGGAAGGAAAGGTTAGGAGAGACAACTGCTTTCAAACTCCAGCTGTTAATCATGTTTTATGTAGTAGAAGAAAAACACCCAAGCTTTGTCATAGGAATACGCAAAGGAATTTGTGGTGGAGTAAGAAAACCTGAGCAACAGTAGCAACCGGCGTGCAGGTTTTCCCCATAGAAATGACGGCAGAAAAGGACCAAATGGTCCATCCAGTCTGCCCAGCAAGCTTATGGTAGCCACAACCACGCCATACAGGTCTCCCTCATAATGGTATCACTAGGGAATGATAACTGCCGTGCCGTACAAGTTACCCCCATACCTAGTTTCCCAAACCGTTAAAGTCAGGGCCCTTGTTGGTTTCTATCTGAGTCCAATTCCCCAATACCTCTTGCTGTTGACGCGGAGAGCAATGTTGGAGTTACATCACAAGTATAAGGCTTATTGGTTAAGTAACAGCTGCATCAGCAAGTTACCCCCCTGCTTATTTGTTTTCCCAGACTGTAAAATTCATGTCCTTGTTGGTTGCTGTCCGAAACTAATTCCCCTTTTCTTCTTTTCCCCCACCGTTAAAGCAGAGAGCAATAAAGAGTTGCATCAACAGTATGAAGGCTTGTTGGTTAAGGGTAGTAATTGCCATACCAGCAAGTTACCCCATGTTCTCTTTTCTTAATTTCCATCCTCTAGTCTTTAGGGATCCACAATGTTTATCCCATGGCCCTTTGAAATCTTTCACTGTTTGTTTTCACCACCTCCTCTGGGAGGGCATTCTAAGCATCCACCACCCTCTCCATAAAGAAATATTTTCTGACATTGGTTCTCAGTCATCCTCCCTGGAGTTTCATTTCATGACCCCTAGTTCTACTGATTTCTTTCCAACAGAAAAGGTTTGTAGAATGTGCAACATTAAAAGCTTTCAGGTATCTGAAGATCTGCATCATATCTCCCATGCACCTCCTGTCCTCCAGGGTATACATATTTAGGTCCTTCAACCTCTCCTCATAAGTCATTTGATGGAGAACCCCCATCATTTTTGTCACCCTTCTCTGGACCACCTCCATCCAGTCTGTCTTTTATGAGATTCGGTCTCCAGAACTGAACACCATATTCCAGGTGAGGCCTCACCTCAGACCTGTACAAAGGGATTATCACATTTTTCTTACTGGTTATTCCTCTCTCTATGCAGTCTCACATTCTTCTGGCTTTAGCTATCACTTTGTCACATTGCTTCGCCATCTTCAGATCACTAGATACTATCACTCCAAGGTCCCTCTCTTGCTCCATGCACAACAGTCCTTCACCCCCCCATCACAAATGGCTCTTTTGGATTACCACACCGCAGATGCATGATTCTGTACTTCTTGGCATTGAATCCCAGCTGCCATGTCTTCGACCACCATTCAAGCTTCCTTAAATCCTGTCTCATTCTCTCTACTCCTTCCAGCGTATCCCCTCTTTTGCAGATCTTTCATCCACAAAACGTCATACTTTACCTTCTATCTCTTCCGTAATGTCACTCACAAAGATGTTGAACAGGACTGGTCCCAACATTGATCCTTGTGGCACTCTGCTTAGCACTATTCTCTCTTCAGAGTAGGTTCCATTTACTGTCACACAATGTCTTCTATCCGTCGACGCATTTGTAATTCACACCACCATTTTGGCTCTCACTCTCAAGCTTCCTCTTTTATTCATAAGCCTCCTATGCGAGACCATATCAAAAGCTTTGCTGAAATCCAAGTAGATCACATTGAGTGCTTTTCCTCAATCCAGTTCATTAGTCACCCAATCAAAATAATCAGATTTGTCTGAAAGGACCTTCCCCTGGTGAATCCATGCTGCCTTGGGTCCAGCAATCGTTCTGAATGTAGATAGTTCACTATTCTTTCTTTCAGCAGCGACTCCATTACTTTTCCCACCACCGAGGTGAGGCTAACCGGCCTGTAGTTTTCAGCCTCCTCTCTTCTCCCACTCCTGTGGTGCGGAACCACCACCGCTCTTCCCCAATCACTTGGCACCACTCCCGTTTCTAGGGATCTATTGAACAGGTCATACAGCGGACCCACCAGCACATCTCTGAGCTCCCTCGGTATGCAGGGATGAACCTCATCGGGTTCCACTTTCAGTTTTCCTAGCTCTTCCCATACATTCTCTTCTGTAAATGAGTTTCATCTACTCCGCTCCTCTCCAATGTCTTGTTAACTAGCAATGGTCCTTCTCCAGGGTCTTCTTTAGTGAACACCGCACTGAAGTATTTGTTTAACATTTCTGCTTTTTCTTCATCTCTCTCCACTCATTTATCTTTTTCTCCTTTCAATTTCAGTATGCTACTTCAGACCTATCTCCTTTCTTTGATGTATCTGCAAAATGTTTTGTCACCTCTCTTTACCTCTTTGGCAATCCTTTCTTCTGCCTGGCGTTTTGCTTTCTTGATTACTTCGTCTCTCTGTTTCACCAGATATTCTTCCTTGTTTTCCTCTTTTTGGGAATTTTTATATTGCTTGAACGCTGTTCTTTTTGCTTTTATTTTATCAGCCACCTCCTTGGAGAACCAGATAGGTTTCTTGTTTCTCTAGATTTGTTACCTTTGTAATTGCTCCTTTTAGTTTGGCCCACTGTTGTTCCACCTCTCTCAGTTTCTCCCAGTCTTCTAGTTCTACTTCCAGGTACTTCCCTACTTCAACAAAGTCCGTATTTTTGAAGTTCAAAACACGGGTCTTCGTGTGACTTCTCCATGTCCTATTTGCGATATCAAACCATACCATTTGATGATCATTGGTGCGGAGGTGGGCACCCACCTGGATATGTCACAGTCACCTTCTGCCTGCTTTATTGCCAGAAAACAGGGTGGTCAATATTCAGCCATGGAGCGGCTAGTTAAGTTAGCCAGATACAGCTATTTGGCTAACTTAACGGGGATATTCAGTGACAAGGCCACACTGATAAATGTCCCAGGCTATCTTAAACTGGCCTTATCAAACCGGCTAACTTTAGGACAATTTTTTGGCCAACCAGAGTTAGCCACATTGGGTAAGTTGCTAAGTTCTTGGCCAAATTGGGTAAGTTGCTAACTCTGAATATCATATGTGGCTAACTGTGGGCCGCCCTGAAACACCTCCCACCTGCACCCAGAACACCTACAATTTATGCACCTAAATATCCCTGGCTAGCCATTTCGATTTTCAGTTATCCATCTAAATGGCTTTTGAAAATTGACAACAGGATTTATTTTTTTTTAATTGCTTCCTGCTTAGCACTTAATTGCTCTGACTTTTTCTTCTTCTTTTGAATAAAGGTTTGCAGTTTCCAATTATGTGAATAGAAATAAGAGATCCTTTAAGGGTCATTTTCAAAGCCATGTACATGCATAAAATCCTGCTTTATGCAACTAAATTGCTGCCCTGAAATAGCCCTGGGCTGAATGTGTGTAAAGGTTTATGCATAACCCAATTATGAGTGTGCTCTAACTCAGACTGAACAGAGGCATTCCAGACTGTTGAGATTATAGATCCATTTTTGCTCTTTACGAATAAGCATTTCGGAAAAGTCCCCCCCCCCCCCAACATGGAGGAGATAACACATCAATGACAGAAAACCTGAAGTTGGATACACTACATGAGTGAGCCACCCAGTGTGCCACTAAGGGATTTACTTTTTCTTCCACAATCGCATTCCTCCGATGGGGTTATCAATTAAGAACATAAGAACATGCCATACTGGGTCAGACCAAGGGTCCATCAAGCCCAGCATCCTGTTTCCAACAGTGGCCAATCCAGGCCACAAGAAACCTGGCAAGTACCCAAACACTAAGTAGTACTAAGTAAAACTAATTGTATTCTGCCCTTTTCAGTTTGCACTGAAGCACCGACTTCCATTATCCATCGCTATTGGTCCTTACTCTCTGTGCATGATATTTTTAATTGCCCTCTCCGATTTACGTTCCATCGCGGCAAGAATCTTCCAGACCTCTTAGTCCACTCTGAATTGCGTCCTTATATTCCCCCATCTTTATCTCTAGGTAGTCATAGCCCTTGCGGGAGTTGCTCAGTTTGTTCACTTTCTCTTTCCCTTTCTTTTTTCACTCATCCAGTCTCTAATAAGGTTTTTCATTTGCAGTTTAGCTCCAGTTGTTTATCATCAGCTGTCATTTATGTCATTATGTGCCCCTGTCAGAAATTTTATGTTGGAAAAACAACAAGCATGATAAAGACCAGAATCATCGAACATGGGTGGCTCAGTCGCGTAGGGTATCCGACTTAAGGTTTTCTGTCATTGATTTGTTATCTCCTCCATGTTGGGGGGGGGGGGGGGGGAACTTTTCCGGAATGCTTATTCGTAAAGAGCAAAAATGGATCTATAATCTCAACAGTCTCTCTCCACACGGCCTCAATAATGAGATCGAGTGGTCCTTTTTTACTTAGTTTCGGTATGTTTCCAGTTCTCCTTCATGTCCTAGTTCTCTTGCTTTTGATCTCTTTTGATTAGTTGGCGGTTTTCGCGCCATTTTTACAGCATTGAAAGAACTTAATTGTCATTGTACCTGTGCACTCCCGGTCATCTCGAATTGAAATTCACACAGGTATGTGCATGCTTTGTTAGTTATACCAGTGACATAGGTTTCCCATCAATAAGTTGTTCCACACTATTTTTGAGTTTTGTTTGTGTTTTCAGATTTAAAAGTCTTTTGTCTGTCCCTCCCGACGCAGCCTTGTGGTGAAACACTGGATCCGTGTGGGGGGGCCTGCTGTAACATTATGATGTGCATTTCAGAACTAGCGGAGTTGCAGTATCAA
This sequence comes from Rhinatrema bivittatum, assembly GCF_901001135.1. Classification (NCBI taxonomy): domain Eukaryota; kingdom Metazoa; phylum Chordata; class Amphibia; order Gymnophiona; family Rhinatrematidae; genus Rhinatrema; species Rhinatrema bivittatum. The sequence goes on from NC_042615.1 coordinate 21,430,374, forward strand.
GTACAACATGTATATAAGGCTGATACAGTGTATAAAATGTAGGTAAGGGTGAGCTGGCTGATATAGGGGCGGATTTTCAGAGCCCTGCTCGCCCAAAACCGGGCGGATTTAGGCGAGCAGGGCCCTGCGCGCCGGTGAGCCTATTTTACATAGGCCTACCGGTGCGCGCAGAGCCCCGGGACTCGCGTAAGTCCCGGGGTTCTCCGAGGGGGGCGTGTCGGGGGCGGGCCCGGTCGTCGCGGCGTTTTGGGGGCGTGTTGGCAGCGTTTTGGGGGCGGGTACGGGGGCGTGGCTACGGCCCGGGGGCGTGGCCGCGCCCTCCGTACCCACCCCCAGGTCGCGGCCCGGTGCGCAGGAGGCCCGCTGGCGCGCGGGGATTTACTTCTCCCTCCGGGAGGCGTAAATCCCCGGAGAAAGGTAAGGGGGGGGGGGGTGTAGACAGGGCCGGGCGGGTGGGTTAGATAGAGGAAGGGAGGGGAAGATGAGGGGAGGGCGTTAGAGGATTCCCTCCAAGGCCGCTCCGATTTCGGAGCGGCCTTGGAGGGAACGGGGGTAGGCAACGCGGCTCGGCGCGCGCCGGCTATACAGAATTCATAGCCTTGCGCGCGCCGATCCAGGATTTTAGTGGATACGCGCGGCTCCGCGCGTATCTACTAAAATCCAGCGTACTTTTGCTGGCGCCTGATGCGCCAGCAAAAGTACGCCTATTCGCGTTTTTTGAAAATCTACCCCATAGTGTATATCAAACATGTATTCCCAAACTAAAACTTATGAGTGGATGCATAAGCAACAGAATAGTAATGGTCCACCTCATCAATGAATTCACTTTGAATGAATTAGACAGTCATAGTAGTGAATGTGATCAAACATTTAATCTATCATCTGCCTTATATATAATCATTGGTCTGGAAAAATGTTCCAAATATTTTTAAATTATTTTTTATATTATATTTTACATAGCCCATATCTGCTGTTGCATCAATAGATTGATATAAGTGTGTGAACTGAAGTCCATGTCATGGCTTTGCATAACTATTCAATATACGTTGACCTCAGATGGGTAACCAACATGTTGCACTAGAGGTGGACCCTTGGCCTGGCGCAGGATTGGTACGGCCCTCAGGGAGGTCCCAGAGGGCGCCTGTCGCTAGGAGGTGGAGCACACATGGAGACAGAGGCAAGCTGGAGCTTCACCAATAACAGTCCGGGGTTTCCGTAGGTTGAGCCCTTGGGTACCCGGACTGCCTGGGCTTTATGTGGGCCTCAGAGGGTCTACCAGAGAGGTAGCAGAGAGGTGTGCCCACCAAGAGCAAGGGTGTGTGGCTAGTGGAGTACAGATGAGCTAGACTGGAACAGAGTGTACCGGGGACCACTGGAAGGAAACAGGAACTGAAGGTCCTCCGGGCAAGATAGGCGGCGCCTAGTGGTCTAGCTTGTAGAAGGCCGTGGGAGGCATCAGAGCAGGCAGACCTGGTGGTCACAGGAGAAGCGAAGAGAGTGTCCGAATGAAGTGCAAGGGTCAAAGCCAGGTTATCCGTCCAAGGATGGTCAGGCAAAGCAAGGGTCAGTTTCAGGTATCAGTCCAAGCGTGATCAGTGGCAAGCAGAGGTCAATTCCAGGCAGCGGTACAAACGTCAGTGGCGAGCAGAGGTCAGTTCCAGGCAGCGGTCCAAACGTGATCAGTGGCGAGCAGAGGTCAATACCTGGTATCAGTCCAAATGTGGTCAGAGGCAAGTCGAGGACAGTTCTGTGAATCAGTCCGAGAAGGTACAACCTGGGTAGCAGAACAGGAATCAGGAACAGATGCTGGCACAAAGGAAGGACCATGGGAACACAGACACAGGAACAAGCACAGGAGCGCAGGAACACTGGAACAAGCACAGGATCAAGGAAGCAGGAACACAGGATGGCAACTAGCTTCACATAAATGTGACGACCCATTTGCCAAGGCGAGGAACTGAGGAAAGGGCCTCGCTTTAAATACTGTGCTTATGTGACGTCATCGGGAGGCATCTGAGCCGAGGTTCCCGCCCTGGGCCCTTTAAAAGAGGGAGCGCTGGCCGCGCGTGTGCCTAGGGCAGGGCCGAGGATGCGGAGCCCCTGCGGGAGCTCCGTTATGAGGCCTGCGAAGCTGGAGGCGTTCGGGACAGGTGCTGGGGACGCCGAGAGCTGGCTGCTGCAGCTAGGGAGGACGGAACAGAGCCCGCGGAGGAAGGCCCGAGGTGAGCAGGGCCGATCATGGCACCAGCATGGCCGGGACGCGCAACACAAGTTATCTGTTATCAAGTCTCAGCTTGAGTAATATTGTAAACAGCCTCATTTATTTCTTGTAAACTGATGTGATACCTTGGCTTGAATGTCGGTATATAAAAATAAATAAACACAACTCAGTTATGGCTCTAATATTCTGGGCCTTCGCTTACCCTTCCAAGGTTAAACCTGCATGGATATAAGCGAAGAATATGAAGCTTGTTACTTATTTGGGCAGAGTTCCATTAAAAACAGCAATCCCAAACTTGATGGGGCAAAAAAAACAAAAAGCTGAGTGTACTTTCTAGGGGTTTTAGTCTGCTCCAGCTCTCTAACTGTCCAAGTTATTGGCATGTGGCCTTGGGAAAAGAACATATTACTTTGCTTTTGATTTCCAGGCTGTGAGAGTAACAGATTGGAAGTTGGGGGAAACAACGATCCCGGGTTCTGTGGCATTAAAGTTGGAAACGTTTCTATGCTGATGGGTTTCTTAATGGATAGCTCCCAGAGGACTGTAAACCAAATCTACCTCAACCGGAAAAAATCAGTGTTAAGGAGTTTCGAAGACAGCTAAAATCTATCTTGTTTAGTGAAGCATTTGTTGCGTGCCCCGGCCTCGCTAGGGCTGCGACCGGCCCTGCTCACCTTCCAGACCCAGCCACCACTGCTCCCCCGGTCTCTCCTGGGGTCATAGCTAGCCATCTGCGCCCTCGGGCTCCTAGCTTCTCGGCCTCCTCAACTCCAGACCCGGTTCCCTCCCGCTCCAGTGCTCTGCGTCCCTCGCGGCGCGGAGAGGCCCACGCCATCCCTTCCTGCAGTCGGCCCCTAGGCGCGCGAGTGCACAGGGCCGATCTTTATAGGTGCCGCGACGGGAAACCACTCCGTGGTGCCCAGCGATGACGTCACCTGATCCCTGCATAAAAGGCAGGGCTCAGTCCTCCATTCCTTGCCTTGGCAAACGGGTTGTCACATTGTGTGAGCTAGTTGCCATCTTTGTTCCTGTGCTTGTTCCCGTGTTCCTCTGCTTGTCCCATGTCTGTTCCTGTGTGCCTGTTCTCATTCCAGTGTTCCTGCGTTGTTCCAGCGCCTGTTCCTGTGTTCCTTCGTTCCTGAGTTTGTTCCACGTTCTGCAGCCCAGGTTCTGCCTTCTTGGACTGATACCCAGTACTGACCTCGGCTTGCCTCTGACCATGCTCGGACTGATACCTGGAACTGATCTCCGCTTGCCTCTGACCATGCTTGGTCTGATACCTGGAACTGACCTCTGCTTGCCTCTGACCATGCTCGGACTGATACCTGGAACTGACCTCCGCTTGCCTCTGACCATGCTTGGTCTGATACCTGGAACTGACCTTGCTTGGTCTGATACCTGGAACTGACCTCCGCTTGCCTCTGACCATGCTTGGTCTGATACCTGGAACTGACCTTGCTTGGTCTGATACCTGGAACTGACCTCAGCTTGCCTCTGACCATGCTTGGTCTGATACCCGGAACTGACCTCTGCTTGCCTCTGACCTTGCTTGGTCTGATACCTGGAACTGACCTCCGCTTGCCTCTGACCATGCTTGGTCTGATACCTGGAACTGACCTCAGCTTGCCTCTGACCACACTTGGACTGATACCTGGAACTGACCCTTGCTTTGGCTGACCATCCTCGGACGGATACCCTGGCTTTGACCCTTGTGCTCCATTCGGACACTCTCTTTGCTTCTCCTGAGACCACCAGGTCTACTTGCCTTGACGCTGTCTGTGGCCTTCCTCGAGCTAGACCATTAGGTGCTGCCTACCCTGCCCGGAGGACCTTCAGTTCCTGCCTTGTACCCATGGTCTCCAGTACTCTCTGTTCCGGACTAGCTCGCCTGCTCACCGTCAGCCACGCACCTCTACTCCTTGTGGGCACACCTCTGGGAGACCCCCAGAGGCTCACCTAAGCCCAGGCAGCCCAGGAATCCAAGGGCTCAACCCGCGGAGCCCCCGGGCCGTCATTGGTGAAGCTTCAGCTTGCCTCTGTCTCCTTGTGTGCTCCGCCTCCTGGCGGCAGGCGCCTTCCTGCGCCAATCCTGCGCCAGGCCAAGGGTCCACCTCCAGCCCAACAGCATTTGAGTGATGGCAATGTGTTTTTTCTATGCTAATATGAAGATTCATGTTAAGTAGTTTTAATGTATTTTTATAATTAATTATAAATGTTCTAATCTGCACTGAACACTTTTAAGTGGAAGAAGTGGAATAAAATCTTTGAATAAATAAATAAAATAAATAAATGAGGTGGACCATTCGTATTATGTTGATACAGTTGCATAAACATGTAGATAAGGGTGCGCTCCTGATAGAGGGGTCAGTTTTAAAAGGCGCACACGGTTCCCTGCAGGCGCACATGGATGCACCGATTTTAGAAAATGCGCGCACTGGCACACGCATGTTATAAAATCTGATGGCCAGGCACACGTGTGCATGGGCTTTAAAGTCCTCACGCCCATGTGCAGGTGGCCCGTGACTCGCGTGCACGGGGGGAGGGGCGGGAATTTTAAAAGACCACCCGCGGCGACGGGAGTAGGGCTTCCTCAGTTCCCTCCCTGGCCACTCCAATTAAGGAGCAGACTGGGAGGGAACTTCCCTATACCCCTACCCTAACCTTCCTACCCTTTCCCCTCTCTTCCTTAACCCCTTTCTATCTATTTACTTTTTTTTTTTTGTTTGATTACTTACTGCTCCCTGGGAGCAGCACTCACAAAGCTCCCTGGGAGCAGCACTCACAAAGCGGGGAGTAGCTGGCTTGTTACGGCGGTTACTACCCCAAACCAAATGTGCCTGATACTTCACTTTCGATGCATATCCAGCATAGCTCCCTGCTTCAACGGCAGGGGAGAAGAAAAAAACTGATACCTCACGCATATCCAGCATAGCTCCCTGCTTCAACGGCAGGGGAGAAGAAAAAAACTGATACCTCACGCATATCCAGCATAGCTCCCTGCTTCAACGGCAGGGGAGAAGAAAAAAACTGATACCTCACGCATATCCAGCATAGCTCTCTGCTTCAACGGCAGGGGAGAAGAAAAACTGATACTTCACGCATATCCAGCATAGCTCACTGCTTCAACGGCAGGGGAGAAGAAAAACTGATACTTCACGCATATCCAGCATAGCTCCCTGCTTCAACGGCAGGGGAGAAGATAAACAACCAATAAGGGCTGAATAACATAATCTGGGTAAAAACAAATAAGCATGGGTGTAGCTTGCTTATTGCGGCGGTTACTACCCCTACTACCTCTAACTAATCAAGCTTGATATTTCACTTGGATGCAGCTCCATCACTGCTTTCTACATTAATGGCCGGGGTGGAAGGGAATTAGAACCAAAGAGCTAAGAGAAACAGATAAGTATGAGAGAAGAAATGAGGGAAGCTTGCTGGGCAGACTGGATGGGCCATTTGGTCTTCTTCTGCCGTCATTTCTATGTTTCTATGTTTCTAAGTAATCTCCCGGTACCTGCTTCCCCAGGACGGCATCGGATGGCGCTGCCGCCCCGGCCCACCCCCTTTGGAGAGGCCCGGCACTTCAGCGCGTAACGGGGTTTACGAATGTGGCCGGGCCCTGCTGAAAATGCTCGTGGTGCGCGCAAGGCCTGGCCACATGCATAACTCCCCCGTTTTAACGCGTGCTGCCTTTTTAAAATCAGGCCGACAGTGCATAAACCTGTAAATAAGGCTGATTACAGCGTATAAAGTTGTAGAAAAGGGTGAGCTTCCGATACAGTGTGTAAACGTAAATAAGGCTGAGCTGGCATGTGATGAAGTCCTTTTATGAGAGACTCCTCAGTAAATTAAAAAAAAACAAACAAAAAACAAAACATGGGATGGGAGGTGTTGTCCTGCTGTGGATAGGTAACTGAATAAAAAACTCAAAACAGAGTAGTTGGACAAATTACGGGTGGCTGACTCTGGTCCTCAAGAGCCACAAACAGGCCTCATTTTCAGGATATCCACACTGACTATGCATGAGATATATTTGCTTATAATAGAGGCGTGCCATTTTCTCTTTTTCATATTCATTGTGGATATCCCGAAAACCAGGCCTGTTTTGAGGTTCTTGAGGACAGGATTTGGCTGCCCTTGATCAGTTTTGCCAATGGAAGGGGGGAGAACAGTGAAGTTCCCCAGGGATCTGTATTGGGACCAGTGCTGTTTTATATTTAGATAAATGATCTGGAAAAGGGAGCATTTACAGAAGACACAAACTTATTCAAATTTGCTAAAACATGAGCCGAGTGAGCGGAACTACAGACTGGAGAATTTGGGCATCTAAGTGGCAGATGAAACTTAATGTGGACAAGTGCAGAGTGATGCACGTAGGGACAAATAACCCTAACTATGACGAAAGCTTTTAAGCAGGCATGCAGGCGCACACAGAGGGACACGACCATTTTATAACATGCGCCGTGTTTTTGCTCGTGGTATGAAATAGGCAAAGCACCTGTGTGTGTGCAATTTTAAGTAGGCACGCACCTATGCGTGCTGGTGCCACTTCTACCGTGTAAGTGGGGGGGATTTTTTCGATGTTTGCCGACAGAAGTGCCAGCTTTTTAAGTTCGTTTCCAGTTCACCCAGGTAAGGGATAGGACTTCCTAACCCCCTAGTTGAATAGCCCCCCCCTTTTCTCCTGTCAACCCCGGCCTCTAAAACATCGCTCACCTCCACCTTTTTTTTGTTTTCTGACTTGCACGCCATCCATAGTAGAAGTAAAGTTATGCAGCCGAGGACCCCGGCGCGCACACTTGTGTGCGTACGTATTTATGAACTGGTTTCATCGAGAAATCCAGGCGTGCCCACGCCCCGTCCAGGCCACGCCAACATCCCGCCCCTTTTTTGAGAACATTTTTTTTTTATGCACATGGCTGGATATTCGTGCATACGCTGGCACTTTTTAAAATCCACACGGCACACTCTGGTCTGACTTGTGTGTGTGTATATCTCCCGGTTTTGGCACGTGCTGGACTTTTAAAATTCACTTTTATATGTAACACAATATTGGGTTCTATATTAGGAGTCAACAATTAGGAAAAGAATCTTTGGACTCCTTGTGGACAATACACTTGTAATCCTTTGCTTAGTGTGCAGCAGTGATCCGAAAAGCAAATAGGACTTATTCAGAAAGGAATGGAAAATGAAACCAGAATATCATGGGTCTCCATTGACCCATGGTGCAACCACACCTTGAGTACTGTGTACAGTTCTGGTCAGCCCATCTCTAAGAAGATACACTGCATCTAGAAAAGATACACAGAAGGGCAACAAAAATGATAAAGAGATAGAATGGCATCCTCATGAAGAAAACCGGGCTCTTCAGTTTGGAGAAGAGACAACTGAGAGGGGATATGACAGGTTTATAAAGTCATGAGTGGGGTGGAACAGGTAAATAGGTGATGGTTATTTGTGCTTTCTCAAACTTTACTAAAACTAGGGGACACTGCATGAAACTAACAAGTCACCAATTTAAAACAAATCGGAGAAACCATTTTTTCACTCAATGCACAATCAAGCTGTGGAATTTGTTGCTGGAGGATGTCAGGTTTATTTCCCTCTAGGTTATGGTAAAGACATCTAGTATAGCTGGGTTTAAAATAAGTTTGAACAAGTTCCTGGAGGAAAAGTCCATAAATAATTATTAGCCAAGTAGATTTGGGAAAGCCAACATCTATCCCTGGGAGAGGGCAATTAGAAATGGATCTATTGTTTGGGATCTGCTGAGTACTTCCTAATGACCTGTATTGGCTGCTGTTGGATACAGGATGCTCTGGGCTCAATGGACCTTTGGTCTGACCCAACATGAGACACCTTATGTCCTTATTTATCCAGGTATGTTAGCTACATAAATAGCTTCACCCTTGAATGCCACAATCCGCTAAGTGGCAGCTGCTCGTCATGCCCAAATATTGAAATATCTTCTCTTACCTGGCTAAGTCCAAACTTAACTGGCTAAGTATCAACCTCAGAGTCAATCATTTTTAAAAAAATGTATATTCCACCTATCGTGATACTTCAAAGTGAATTACAATCAGGTACTATTGGTGTTTTCCTAGCCTTAGAGGTTTTACAATCTAAGACTCTGATTTACTAAAGCCCTTTTTACATTCTGTGTCTATGGGAAAAATGCTTACTAAATCAGACCTTAAGATTGTACCTGAAGCAGAAGAAGAAGTACTGGTGAAGAAGTAGCCTAGTGACATTTTGCATTTGGAGAGTAATAGTATACTATCAGTAGCCCAGAATTCAGACCAGGCTGAATGGATAGAGGGAAAGGGAATGATGCTACTGGGTAGCCAAGGAAGTTTAGGTAAGTTGGCAGGGAAGAACAGGACACTCCAAGGAGTGGGAGCTGCTAGATCCATGCCTGCATAAGAATAATACAATATTCAGCCTTATCTAGTTTAATTAGCTGGATAAGTCAAGGATGGGTTATTTGGCTATCTATAAGATAACCGATTATATTAAGTGGTATAGCCATGCTACTGAATTTCTCAGCCAAGATTTTTTTTTTCTTTTGGAAAATAACAACCCAAAATAATAGTTGAAGAGGGTCCAGTGAGGTGTAACATAACTGTTGTCCAAGGTGCTGAAATTATATTTCACTTGGTGGAGATGATTCATTTGCAACTAGAACTATTAGTACTACTGTAGTTACTTCTATTTATCATTTCTGAAGTGCAGCTAGACATATTGGGGTAGATATTCAAAAGCCATTTAGGCCTGGATTCTCCATTCTCGCAGAGAATAGTGAATCCAGTGGTAACAGAGGGCTTGGGGGGGGGGCAGCTTTGCGAAAGCCGGCAGCGATCGCACCACTGCTGTGTTATCGCTGCCGACTTTCACACCCAATAGCGCCACCGTGAAAGGTGGCGCTATTGGGCGCGCTACTGGTGGCAATAACATGGCTTAGCTTATCGCCGCCAACGAAGACACCGCAGAGTCCGCCCCGATGCCGCCCCGACTCCTCCCCTTCTGGCCCCGACCTCGCCCCCTAGCAAGCTATTGTACACAAAAAGGGACTTTTTGCGTGTGATAGGCTTAGAAAATGACCCCTTGGATGGAAAACTCACAAGTTATCAGTCTAAATGGGTTATACAACATATTGAGTGTCCTATCCAGCTAAATTATAGCCGGATATGTTATCTGGATATAATTCAGCTGGAGATAAAAGGGGCATTCTGGGGAGGGGTCCCGTTATCTGGATAACTTAGCCAGATATAGCTGATATTTGACTATGTTAGCTGCATAACTTTAGACCTGCTCCGAAGCAGGTCTAAAGTTATCTGGCCTTGTGTGGCTGTACAACGTTAGACTTATCCAGATACATTCCAAAGAGGATAATTCCGATTAAGTTAGGTTCCCTGAAAACATTTTTTTTTTGATCTGCCTCCTGCCTCCCTCCTACCCCAGTTGCAAAACTTTCCACCCCTCAAAACGGCCCATTGTTAAAATTTTTTTTATTTTATTAGGGTTGGGAGTCCCCCCTCCAGCCTCCGCTCCTACTTCCCCCTTAGAATTATAAAAAATTACATATCACAGGCTCCACACTCTCCCCCCCCCTCCAAAGCTCACCCCAATCCTTTCCCTTCTACCCCTCACCTTTATTTGAAGTTGGCTTCCAGGATCGCAGTGGCCTCCTGCCGTAATTCAGGACCGCTGCATCTGATGATGCTTCTGTCATAGCTAGCCTGCTACAGCGGACCCTTCCTGCACATTGCTGCATCTTAGAACAGGATCTGTGCTGGAAAAGAGACCACGGAATAGAAGGTAAGGCTTCTTGCAGGTGGAGAATCTGTGCTCTGTGGAATTTACCTTCCAAATGAGGGGTTTTGCATTATTTGGGAATGAGGGCGTAGGAGGGCAGACGGTAGTTTTGGAGGAGTGGGGAGAAGCACACATATGCAGAAACAAGGAATAAACTGGAGAGAGGTGATTAAAACTCAATATACAGAAAGAAAAATCAGATCCAGCTACAATTTCTGTACTCTTCCTATATATATATATAAATATATATATATATATATATATATATATTTATATATATATATATATTTATTGGTTATTTCTAGCTCCATTCCAGTTGTCTTTCTAAAACAGAGCTAAGGAGGTGGGATAGGTTTAGCAATTTCCCTACATAAAACATTGTAGACTCCTTGAACATTCTGATTGTTCATTTAAAATAAAAACCTTGTATTCAACAATTGACATTGTTCCAAAACCTTTAGAACTGCAGACTGCACACTGAAAGTCAAACACATGCACTCTTTTCTAGTAACAAATAGTGTTTTAACTTAGGTATGCATCTCATTTGAAATCTGCAAATATTTGACTCAAATTTACTCAGAGCCCAATTGCTTTTGTACTCCGTAATATTCCGATTAGTTCATTCTCTTGTAAATATTTGCAGACTAAAGCATTCAGAGGGTAATGTGAAGTTTTCAGTGTCTCGAATACGAGGATGAACCTGCAAATATTCAGATCCAAACTAGGCCAAAGAGGTTGGAACTGAACAATTGTGGAGCAAGGTCTGCGGTTTGGTAAATCCAGAGATTGTGCAGTCTCTACTGCGGGGCGGGGTGATTGTGGGACTCTACGGACCCTGCCCGCTCATATATTCTATGCTTTTCTTTGACTTGGGTCTTGTCTTGTTCCCAGTTCGATTCTAATTCTGTCTCCCTTCCTCAACACCCCCCACCACCTTGGGTTTGGATGAGATCAAATGTAATCTGGACTGGTTCATTCATCCCTAGCTTTAATATCACTTTAATGAGAGAAGCATGGAATGCATTTTCTCAATTTTATTTTGTTAAATGAAGCTACTTTAGTTTTAAAAGAAGTAAGACTGAGAAATAGAGAAATTGTTGAAGCCGCAGTGCATGAAATTAAGAGGGCTCAGACGGCACTGGTAGCATTTGTCTGCTATATTTTCCCCTTTTTGGCTGATGTTCGGCATTTCGATGACCAAGGACCGTGCAGCTAAAAGGGATAGTTTTTCTTTTTTTCTCTTTTTTTTTTTCAACTTGGTGATGGCTTTTGATAGATATAGCCTGAAAGGTTTAATTAGTTTTTGTCAAATTGTGAGAGATAAATGAGGGAAGGCACTGCTGTGTGGGAAGAAATGTCTCTCAAAAAGAAGAAGCAAACAACAAGATTTACGATGGCATTAATCTATTAGGAAGGTGATGGTTACGGTACCATTTGTTTAAAGCAGCAAAGCACACATCATGCAGCATCTCTCTACTAAATGTCTCCATAGTTCTTACACCTATCCATCTAGCCATCTTCTCCTCTCTCTATTGTCTACATTTGTTTATATTTATGGCTGGAGCATAATCTCCATTTAATTTTTTTTTTGGTACAGTGAATCTGAAATTGGTTTAAAACCAGTTTTACATGCATTCCAAGAGGGTTGAAGACCTGAGGTCACCTGAGGGGGCACCTGAGGTCAGCCAGTGCCATTTTTCAAGATGGTGCTGGCAGGTTAGGAACAAGCAGGGATTTCTCTGACCTCAAGATACCACACGAATGGGGTAAGCTGGACAGGGGTCCTGGGAGGAGTGTGAGCGACTACAAAGGGTGTGTGTGTATGTGTGGATTTATTAAAAGGGGATTAGGCGAGGGGCTTTAAACCATGTACTCTTTTCATATTTATGGGTTGGTGGGAGGAAGTTGGGGTCTTGCCCTACCAGACCACCTGGAACATTTTTGCAATGGAGGATTTGTAACAATTTTTTTTATAGGGACTTGCAGCCCTTTGGAAGGATGATGGTCCCAGGATGGGGGATACCATCATGTGTTTCCACATCTGGGAATGATTGGTTTCTCCAACCACAGCAAAATGAGGGAAATTCCCACTGAATTTATTAAATTGTGGTACCCAGCTACTACAGTTCAGTAAATCCCTGGGGAGATAACTCATAGTAAAATAGTAAGAGAATGCGTTATTTTACCTCAGGTTAGTTAATAACTAAGGGGTAGATTTTAAAAGGAGCAAGCGTGCGTCCATGTGCACACGGTTCTTGGCGTGCACACATGGACGTGCTGATTTTATAAAATGCGCGTGCCAGCACATGCATGTTATAAAATCTGATGGCCATGCGCACATGTACGCTGGATTTTAAAATCCGCGCGCGTGTGCAGTCGGCACGTTCTGGGGGTTGAATTTTCGGAACATGTGCACGGCGACACAATCGGGCCTCCCCCAGTTCTCTCCCAGCCCGCTCCAGTATGCTTTTCCTCTGATAGCACTCATAGCAAGAATCATACAGAAATCACGCAAACCCAAACCATAAGGATCTTAATCACATCGGAATGGCCCAGACAACCATGGTATGCCCATCGGTTCAATTCTCCATCAGACCGCTCATTCATCTGGGAATGAACCATACAGAAATCATGCAAACCCAAGCCATAAGGATCTTAATCACATCGGAATGGCCCAGACAACCATGGTATGCCCATCGGTTCAATTCTCCATCAGACCGCTCATTCATCTGGGAATGAACCATACAGAAATCATGCAAACCCAAGCCATAAGGATCTTAATCACATTGGAATGGCCCAGACAACCATGGTATGCCTATCGGTTCAATTCTCCATCAGACCGCTCGTTCATCTGGGAATGAACCATACAGAAATCATGCAAACCCAAGCCATAAGGATCTTAATCACATTGGAATGGTCCAGACAACCATGGTATGCCTATCGGTTCAATTCTCCATCTGACCGCTCATTCATCTGGGAATGAACCATACAGAAATCACGCAAACCCAAGCCATAAGGATCTTAATCACATCGGAATGGCTCAGACAACCATGGTATGCCTATCGGTTCAATTCTCCATCAGACCGCTCATTCATCTGGGAATGAACCATACAGAAATCACGCAAACCCAAGCCATAAGGATCTTAATCACATCGGAATGGCCCAGACAACCATGGTATGCCCATCGGTTCAATTCTCCATCAGACCGCTCATTCATCTGGGAATGAACCATACAGAAATCATGCAAACCCAAGCCATAAGGATCTTAATCACATCGGAATGGCCCAGACAACCATGGTATGGCTATCGGTTCAATTCTCCATCAGACCGCTCATTCATCTGGGAATGAACCATACAGAAATCATGCAAACCCAAGCCATAAGGATCTTAATCACATTGGAATGGCCCAGACAACCATGGTATGCCTATCGGTTCAATTCTCCATCAGACCGCTCGTTCATCTGGGAATGAACCATACAGAAATCATGCAAACCCAAGCCATAAGGATCTTAATCACATTGGAATGGTCCAGACAACCATGGTATGCCTATCGGTTCAATTCTCCATCAGACCGCTCGTTCATCTGGGAATGAACCATACAGAAATCATGCAAACCCAAGCCATAAGGATCTTAATCACATCGGAATGGCCCAGACAACCATGGTATGGCTATCGGTTCAATTCTCCATCAGACCGCTCATTCATCTGGGAGACAGTTCTTCTCTACTATCCCATCCCAAGAAGAAGGCTCTCTACTCCACCCAGCTCTTCAAAATCCTCAATCTGATGGCATGGATGTTGAATGCTCGGTCCAAGCACCAAAGTCTTTCAGATCCAATTCAAAATGTCCAGAAAGCCATTAACAAGGTGCATTTACTCCTTCAAGAGGAAATATTACTTGGAATAGAAACATATTAAGGATGGCAGAAAAAGACCAGATGGTCCATCCAGTCTGCCCTGGAAGTTTCTTATGGTAGTAACTGCCGCTCTGTGCAGTTTACTCCTATGTTTCTGTTGAGAGTAGTAACTCTGCTCCATGCAGGTTACCCCCATATCTTAGGTTAAGAATAGCAATATTTACAATCTAAACCAAGCAACTGTCAAAACCATTACAAAATTTGTTTTTACAGGGTGAGCAGCCTTCATGATAATTAGACAAAACCTCTTGAACTTGCTTTGCTTTTTGGACTTGGCCATAGAAGCAGTCCTGTGCTTTATCCCTATTGTCTACATATCAGTATCCCAGACCATAAAAGTCGGGGCCTAGTGTTGGCTGAATCTAATCGCCCCCTTTAATCCTTGCCATTGAAGCAGAGAGCAATTTTGCAGTTATGTCAAACATCAGGTTAATTGGTTAAGGCTACTAATCCCTGTGCCTTCTGTTTAGAGTAGTAACTGCTGCTTCATGTAGGTTACTCCCAGGCACCCTTTTTTTCATTTCCAACCTCTAGTCTTTGGGCACCCACAGTGTTTATCCCATGCTCTTTTGAATTTTTTACTGTTTTTGTCCTCGCCACCTCTTCTGGAAGGGCATTCCAGGAATCCACCAATCTCTCCTTGAAGAAATATTTCCTGATGGTGATTCTGAGTTATCCCTTCTGGAGTTTCATTTCATGATCCATACTTCTACAGTTTCCTTTCCAATGGAAAAGGTTCAAGGATTGTGATTCATTAAAACCTTTCAAGTATCTGAAGGTCTATATCGTATCTCCCATGCACCTTCCCCCTTCCAGGGTATTTATATCCTTCACCCTCTTCCGATACAGACCTCACCCCATTTTTGTCACCCTTCTCTGGATTGCCTCCATCTTGTCCTTTTCCTTTTTGAGATATGGGCTTCAGAACTGAACACAGTATTGCAGGTGAGGTCTCACCAAAGACCTGTACAAGGGCATTATCATCTCCTTTTCCTTACTGGTTATTCCTCTCTCTATGCAGCCCAGCATTTTATGGCTTTAGCTATCGCTTTGTCATATTGCTTTGCCGCATTCTGATCACCAGAAATTATTACGCTAAAGTCCGTCTCCCAATCCATGTACGTAAGCCAATCATCCTCCCATGACTTAGACCCATTCAGCTGCAAATGAAGACATGTCTTGTTTATTCTTCACCATCTTTTCCAATCTGGTCTTGCAATCACATCTGTGCACATGCATCTCAATGCTATTGCAGCTTATCATTCTCCAGAAAACAGAGCACCTGTTTCCATGAATCCTCTGGTCTCAAGATTCGTGAAATAACAACTGCACCCTTCCCTCTCCAGTTTGGAAACCACCGGCGCCTTGGTTCATTATCATGGTTCTCACCTATTTAATGCAAGCTCTGTTTGAGCCTTTAGAGATGGCATCTCTGAAATACTTAACCTGGAAGGTTCTTTTTCTTGTGGCAGTTACGTCTACTCAGAGTCAGCACATTGCAAGTGCTGGTTTATTACCCACCTTACATGCAATTCTTTCCTGCTAAATTAGTACTTAGAACACATCCCAAATTCTTACCAAAAATGGTTTCTGTGTTCTACCTGAATCAGTCAATAGTTCTTCCAATTTTCCTTCCAAAGCCTCATGCACATGAGGGTAAAAAGACAGTGGATATGTTGCACTGCAAAAGAGCTTT
This sequence comes from Rhinatrema bivittatum, assembly GCF_901001135.1. Classification (NCBI taxonomy): domain Eukaryota; kingdom Metazoa; phylum Chordata; class Amphibia; order Gymnophiona; family Rhinatrematidae; genus Rhinatrema; species Rhinatrema bivittatum. The sequence continues at coordinate 21,446,023 of NC_042615.1, forward strand.
GGCTTACTACAAGCATCATATGCAATCCTAGAGAAAAGCATCGTAATTGTTCGTCTCATATGATCCCAATAGACTAGGCCCAACTGTAATCAAAAGAACACTATCCAGCTGGAATACCGTATACAACACTGCTATACAGCAGCTGGACTCACTCTCAATCCAGTCAGAGTTCAATAGGTACAAGCTACAGCTTCCTCCATTGAGGACATATGCACAGATGACCAGGTAGCTGCTTTGCATATGTTCACTTCCCACTACTGCCTAGATGCCTTAGCTTCCACAGACATTGCAGTAGCTCAGATAGTCTTGTACCACTTGATTCGCAAATAGTCTGCTCTCCTCGGCGGAGTCCAGGTTGCTTATCAATAACCACTACTCTGCAGCCCTTAGCTTGGGACTTCCTACAGATTGTGGCTAATTCAGCCCTGCTTGTTGATGGAAAAAAAGCAAGTTTGCTTATCATAAGTATTTTTTCCCATAGATAGCAGGATAAATTAGCCATGAGAAGCCTGCTCTCTTCCCTGGGTAGCAGACTATCCTATTCTGTTAGCTTTGACATGGACTGGGGAAACTCTGTGGTGATGCCCACGTGGAGGCTCCCGTGCATGCTCAGTGGAGCTCGGAGCTCTGCTGGCTTGAAGGGATGGTTCTGGTCAGTGCTGCCTAGTGATGTCATCCATAGATCATGGCTGTTTCATCCTGCTATGTATGGAAAATACTGTTTATGGTAAGCACATTTGCTTTTCACTCCTCTGACTTAACTCCACCCAATTTCTAATGTAGTACAATACCCGCACTATGACAAGATGGATAATTTTACCTGAATTGAGGGGATGGCAATTTTCACTGGGACTTTCCCCATAGGTAAACATTAGTTTACAGTATATTTTTTTATTGTTTATTTATGGAATAGAGAGTTCCTTGCACCAAAAACTGATTCACTTGAAAAACAGGTGATATCTACCTAAAGAAGCTAATTCATGGCCTCTGACAGTTTTTCAAGTGTAAGAATAGTGAACCTTTGTGTTGCAGTGTGGTTGATGAAGCCTGGTAGACAAACCATTTGTCCGCTGGCAGTGGACGAATGCACCCTGGATAGGGACTGGGCTGGAGCTTCACCTAATCCAACCCATTCTTCATGGGTTGAGCCATTGGGCTCCAGGGGCCAGTAGGACTTAGATGAGGGTCCCACAGGGCATATCTAGAGAGTGTCCAGGGCAAGGTCAAGGTCTGGACAGGCTTTGATGAGACAATTAGGAGCCAGCTGGAGGTTGAGGCAAGCGGCCAATGGGGTGTAGACAGAGTTTGTAGCTGAGGTCAGAGGCCAGTGGCAGAGAAGAGAAAGATCCGGGTCCAAGGCTGTCAATGGCAAGTAGACTGAAGAAGGTCTGGGATGAAGGGAAGCCAGGGACAGAGTAAACTGGACTGAGCAAGACAGACTGAGCAAGGCAGGACAGGCTGAAAAATGCAGGCTGGACAAGGCAAGACAGGGTGGGCAAGATAGGCAGGACAGGCTGGGCAAGGCAGACAGAAACCAAAGTAGGATCAGGAAACTACGCAAGAGCGACACACACTACACCTGAACAGGGAGACCTGGTGCTGAGGCAATCCCGTGGAGCGTGGCTGGGACTTTTATACCCAGCTGCATGATGTCATCTCTGAGTGCTGGCAGCCAGGTTTCCCACTGCAGGGAATTCATAAGGTGCCATGCCGCATGCGCATGTGCCTGGGGGAGCCTGGGGAGCAGCGTTGCAGACAGTGTCATGGTAGTGTTCCTGCCTCTTTGGAGGCTGTCAGTGCCCTGGCGTAAGTGCTACCATTTGCAGGACAACCCTGCGACTGGAAAAGTTACATCAAGTTTCCCCAACTCTTAACTTTCATATACAGGTTGAATATTGTTGCAACTTCCTGTGGCCCAAAGGCAAAAGTGCTATTTCTCATTGAGCTACAGTACATTGGCAAGCTCTTTGTAGGACCACTAGGCATTATTATTAGAGCACGAACTGACTTTCCTTTGCACAGAGACCGGGAGTGGACTTAATCCAGGAATTCATTTTGAGTCTCTAATTTGCAGTTCAGAGCATCAGCCATGGGTACCTATTGTTTTAAATAATAATGTAGTCTAACCCTATTGTGAACCCTCTGGGGACAGAGAAATACAGCTGAAAAGCAGAATATAAATCAAATAAATAGATAAATAAATGTGTCAGTATGGTAGAGGACCAGCCTGAGGTAGTGGCTCAACTGAGTGCCTGTTTTGTGGGAAGTAGCTGGACCCTAGTAATAAATCAGAGTTGCTCTGGGTTAACGGAAGTGGTAGGGAGTGGTCTAGCCATCTTGCTAAGATGGAGTTGAGTTGCATCCTGAGAAGGTGATACGAAGTCCTATGGGACTGCAAACTTAGCATGAGAGAGAGTAATGAGTAAGAAGAGTACCTACACTGATACTACATCTAAAAAGACACAACCCTTTCTATAGGCAAATGGCAATGAGCACGCCTAGTGACTGCATCAAATTTCCATTCTGCCACAGAGACTGGGATTAAGAGGAAGGCATGGTGGCAACAATTGCAGGGGCAGAAACAAAGCTTTGTCTCCTTTTGGAAAGGCACCTATAAGTGCAAATCTCAGGACATGTGATAGGGATGTGAATCGTTTTTCAACGATTAAAATTATCGTCCGATAATGTTTATATCGTCTTAAATCGTTATAGAACACGATACAATAGAAATTCTAACGATTTATCGTTAAAAATCGTTAAATCGTGTTAGTGCGCACTAACTCGAGTTAGTGCGCACTAACTCCCCGTCAGTGCGCACTAACTCGATTTAGTGCGCACTAACTGAAAATGATACAAATAAACACTTTCCAGGTCACTGAAGGTCAGTTAGGAATGAATATGTGTTCCTATTGGCTGGCTGCCCTCTTATCTATTGATATTACCAAGGTTACCACTGAGGTGATGGTTGGGGGGATGGGAAATGGAACTGGAAACTAACGAACACCAACAGAAAATGAAACAAAGTGTTCACACTTCCCAGGTCAGTAAAGGTCACTTAGAAATGAATATGTATGTATGTATTCCTATTGGCTGGCTGTGCTCTTATCTATTGATGTTACCAATATGGTTGGGGGGATGTGAAATGGAAACAGTTGGAAGCTTGACAAAAAAAGTAATGTAATGATCAGCACTCACGTGACTAGAACTTGTTTGTTTATTATTTTTGTTAGCAGGCACCTGAAATGCTAGTGCATGTTGAATTTGCCAATCACTGTGCATTTTAGAAAGGTGGTCCTGGCTGGAACTGTACACAGTTCAAATATATGTAATTGATTGTTGGTAAGTGTATTTTTTAAGTAGCCACACTGGCACCAGTATGTTTACTTTTCCTCCTACTTAACTCACTAGCTCAGCTTTGTAAGAAGGGCTTCTCTGCTTGTGTGTTGTTTTTGTTTGGTGTGAGGAGAGCAGAAACATCAGATCTTTATTCAATCTACTACAGTCATCTCTTACAGTGCCCTATCCCTATTAATACCAGGAGTGTTGTGATCTTCCTGCACACAGTGCCCTAACCCTGATACCAGTCTGAGACAGCTCCCTCCCTGCATTACTAGTGAGAGGCTGGCTTCACAGACAGGGGGGAGCTGCCTGACCCTCACTCCTGACTTCCCCCATGTCCCAGCTAGTGAATGGTATGTGGGTGAGGGGGGGGGGGGGAGGATGGTGAAGTCTGAGACAGCTCCCTCCCTGCATTACTAGTGAGAGGCTGGCTTCACAGACAGGGGGGAGCTGCCTGACCCTCACTCCTGACTTCCCCCATGTCCCAGCTAGTGAATGGTGTGTGGGTGAGGGGGGGGGGGGAGGATGGTGAAGTCTGAGACAGCTCCCTCCCTGCATTACTAGTGAGAGGCTGGCTTCACAGACAGGGGGGAGCTGCCTGACCCTCACTCCTGACTTCCCCCATGTCCCAGCTAGTGAATGGTGTGTGGGTGAGGGGGGGGGGGGAGGATGGTGAAGTCTGAGACAGCTCCCTCCCTGCATTACTAGTGAGAGGCTGGCTTCACAGACAGGGGGGAGCTGCCTGACCCTCACTCCTGACTTCCCCCATGTCCCAGCTAGTGAATGGTGTGTGGGTGAGGGGGGGGGAGGATGGTGAAGTCTGAGACAGCTCCCTCCCTGCATTACTAGTGAGAGGCTGGCTTCACAGACAGGGGGGAGCTGCCTGACCCTCACTCCTGACTTCCCCCTGTCCCAGCTAGTGAATGGTGTGTGGGTGAGGGGGGGGGGGGGGAGGATGGTGAAGTCTGAGACAGCTCCCTCCCTGCATTACTAGTGAGAGGCTGGCTTCACAGACAGGGGGGAGCTGCCTGACCCTCACTCCTGACTTCCCCCATGTCCCAGCTAGTGAATGGTGTGTGGGTGAGGGGGGGGGGGGAGGATGGTGAGTCTGAGACAGCTCCCTCCCTGCATTACTAGTGAGAGGCTGGCTTCACAGACAGGGGGGAGCTGCCTGACCCTCACTCCTGACTTCCCCCATGTCCCAGCTAGTGAATGGTGTGTGGGTGAGGGGGGGGGGGGGAGGATGGTGGAGTCTGAGACAGCTCCCTCCCTGCATTACTAGTGAGAGGCTGGCTTCGCAGACAGGGGGGAGCTGCCTGACCCTCACTCCTGACTTCCCCCATGTCCCAGCTAGTGAATGGTGTGTGGGTGAGGGGGGGGGGGGGGAGGATGGTGAAGTCTGAGACAGCTCCCTCCCTGCATTACTAGTGAGAGGCTGACTTCACAGACAGGGGGGAGCTGCCTGACCCTCACTCCTGACTTCCCCCATGTCCCAGCTAGTGAATGGTGTGTGGGTGAGGGGGGGGGGGGGAGGATGGTGAAGTCTGAGACAGCGCCCTCCCTGCATTACTAGTGAGAGGCTGGCTTCACAGACAGGGGGGAGCTGCCTGTCCCTCACTCCTGACTCCCCCCATGTCCCAGCTAGTGAATGGTGTGTGGGTGAGGGGGGGGGGGTGGATGGTGAAGTCTGAGACAGCTCCCTCCCTGCATTACTAGTGAGAGGCTGGCTTCGCAGACAGGGGGGAGCTGCCTGACCCTCACTCCTGACTTCCCCCATGTCCCAGCTAGTGAATGGTGTGTGGGTGAGGGGGGGGGGGGGAGGATGGTGAAGTCTGAGACAGCTCCCTCCCTGCATTACTAGTGAGAGGCTGGCTTCACAGACAGGGGGGGAGCTGCCTGACCCTCACTCCTGACTTCCCCCATGTCCCAGCTAGTGAATGGTGTGTGGGGTGGGGGGGGGGGAGGATGGTGAAGTCTGAGACATCTCCCTCCCTGCATTACTAGTGAGAGGCTGGCTTCACAGACAGGGGGGAGCTGCCTGTCCCTCACTCCTGACTTCCCCCATGTCCCAGCTAGTGAATGGTGTGTGGGTGAGGGGGGGGGGGGGTGGATGGTGAAGTCTGAGACAGCTCCCTCCCTGCATTACTAGTGAGAGGCTGGCTTCACAGACAGGGGGGAGCTGCCTGACCCTCACTCCTGACTTCCCCCATGTCCCAGCTAGTGAATGGTGTGTGGGTGAGGGGGGGGGGGAGGATGGTGAAGTCTGAGACAGCTCCCTCCCTGCATTACTAGTGAGAGGCTGGCTTCACAGACAGGGGGAGCTGCCTGTCCCTCACTCCTGACTTCCCCCATGTCCCAGCTAGTGAATGGTGTGTGGGTGAGGGGGGGGGGGGAGGATGGTGAAGTCTGAGACAGCTCCCTCCCTGCATTACTAGTGAGAGGCTGGCTTCGCAGACAGGGGGGAGCTGCCTGACCCTCACTCCTGACTTCCCCCATGTCCCAGCTAGTGAATGGTGTGTGGGTGAGGGGGGGGGGGGGAGGATGGTGAAGTCTGAGACAGCTCCCTCCCTGCATTACTAGTGAGAGGCTGGCTTCACAGACAGGGGGGAGCTGCCTGTCCCTCACTCCTGACTTCCCCCATGTCCCAGCTAGTGAATGGTGTGTGGGTGAGGGGGGGGGGGGGGGAGGATGGTGAAGTCTGAGACAGCTCCCTCCCTGCATTACTAGTGAGAGGCTGGCTTCGCAGACAGGGGGGAGCTGCCTGACCCTCACTCCTGACTTCCCCCATGTCCCAGCTAGTGAATGGTGTGTGGGTGAGGGGGGGGGGGGAGGATGGTGAAGTCTGAGACAGCTCCCTCCCTGCATTACTAGTGAGAGGCTGGCTTCACAGACAGGGGGGAGCTGCCTGACCCTCAGTCCTGACTTCCCCCATGTCCCAGCTAGTGAATGGTGTGTGGGTGAGGGGGGGGGGGGGGGGAGGGTGAAGTCTGAGACAGCTCCCTCCCTGCATTACTAGTGAGAGGCTGGCTTCACAGACAGGGGGGAGCTGCCTGTCCCTCACTCCTGACTTCCCCCATGTCCCAGCTAGTGAATGGTGTGTGGGTGAGGGGGGGGGGGGGTGGATGGTGAAGTCTGAGACAGCTCCCTCCCTGCATTACTAGTGAGAGGCTGGCTTCACAGACAGGGGGGAGCTGCCTGACCCTCACTCCTGACTTCCCCCATGTCCCAGCTAGTGAATGGTGTGTGGGTAAGGGGGGGGGGGGAGGATGGTGAAGTCTGAGACAGCTCCCTCCCTGCATTACTAGTGAGAGGCTGGCTTCACAGACAGGGGGGAGCTGCCTGACCCTCACTCCTCCGGGGTATTGTGATCTTCCTGCACACAGTGCCCTATCCCTGATACCAGGGGTGTTGTGATCTTCCTGCATGCAGTGCCCTATCCCTATTAATACCAGGAGTGTTGTGATCTTCCTGCATGCAGTGCCCTATCCCTATTAATACCAGGAGTGTTGTGATCTTCCTGCATGCAGTGCCCTATCCCTGATATCGGGATGTGTGCAAGAAGATCACAACACCCCCGGTATCAGGAATAGGGCACTGTGTGCAGGAAGATCACAACACCCCCAGTATCAGGAATAGGGCACTGTGTGCAGGAAGATCACAACACCCCTGGTATTAGGGATAGGGCACTGTGTGCAGGAAGATCACAACACTCCTGGTATTAATAGGGATAGGGCACTGTGTGCAGGAAGATCACAATACCCCTGGTATCAGGGTTAGGGCACAAGTTCTAGTCACATTGACTGATCACATTACTTGTTTTGTCAAGCTACCAACTGTTTCCATTTCCCATCCCCCATATACTGTCAGTAGGAAACTTGGTAACATGAATAAATAAGAGGGCAGCCAATAGGAATACATATTCATTCCTAAACTGACCTTAACTGACCTGAAAAGTGTCAAATTGTATCATTTTCAGTTAGTGCGCACTAACTCCCAGTTAGTGCGCACTAACTCGAGTTAGTGCGCACTAATCGGAAAAAAACGATTTTTAACGATTTTTTAACTAAAAAATCGTGCCTAAGACGATTTTCTTGCCCTGCCACACGATTTCTATCGTTAAGACGATATGGAAAACGATTCACATCCCTATGTGATAGCACTAGTGGGACTCTCAGTACTCTCCCACCCAAGCTAAAGAGAGATTTTATTTGCAGGGGAAAACCTCATGCACGGGCAGCCTCAAGCAAGAAGAGGCTGAGGGAAACGGTGGTGCCCGCTGCGTCTCTTAGTTCTATTCCTAAAATGCAAGGAGAAGGCAGAATCAGTGGAGGGTGACACTGGCACTGGCACCGTAAGGGCAAAGGCAAGGGAAATGCCAGGAGTAGAGCAGCCAAAAGCAGCACCGCGTGCCTTCCTAATGCCTCCCGAGCAACGTCTACAGCAGGACCTGCAAGAAACCACGGATTCGGAGGAATCTTGTGAAGGCTTCTCCAAATGGGAGGAGATAAAACAAGCTAATAGCTGTGGAGAACTAATATAGTTATTAGCACTTAGAGGAGGCAGAAAGCAATACTACTGGGGCAAACAGCAACCCCCAGGAAGAGAACGTAGTGGAGGGCTTTAGTGATGTTCCTGGCTTTTACCTCTTGGCTTGCCCTCAACCCTGGCCCGAGCAGCAACACCCAAGCCTGCAGAAAGTTAGAGGAGTGCCTCCACTCCTCAGAAGAGCGGCGACAGGCAAATAGCCCCCTAACTCCATGTCGGGGGGGCAAACCACCACAGAGCAGATGGGGGTGTGCCACCACCTCACTGTCGCATGGTAGGAGGCAGGCAGCATCAAGGGTGGTCACGTGCTGCCCTGGGGAAAAGATTGCCCTGGATGGCCAGAACTTACAGATGAGAGGGAATGTAGGATTTCAGCGGTCGCGGAAGCTGCCAGTCCCCCAATTGCAAAGTGTCCTCCTTGATAACGTTCAGCAGGCACGTTATTCCCAGCATGTACAGTCGCTGGTGCTCGCATGCAGACGAAGCTGGTCAAGGTGGAGAAGGGAAGCATCCCTTTCTCCAGCGACGTCTGGACCTGGCGGCAGCCGTCGGGAGCAGGGGCAGGCAGCAGAGTGCTGGCTGTTGTGCACACACAGGTGAATACCTTAGCAGCAATAAAGAAGATGATGGATGGCTGGCAGCCACAGCAGAAAGGCAAGACTACATTTCCTATTATTTTGTTTTTTTTGTGACCGACAGTGGTGCAAATATGAAAAAGGCAGTGGAAAATGGAGGCTGTGAGGGGATCCATTGCGTTGCACATTGGCTGCACTTGACAGTAAAGGGAGTGTCCTGAGGTTCTAAGGAGTAACAAGTGCAAGAAAACAGCAGAGTATTTTCCCCAGAACATGAAGGGTGGGCAGCAACCTGCATGAGAAGCAGGTAACTGGCTGATTCAGGGTGCAGGCAGCAGGTGGAATTCCTTTGATCTAGTGCTGAAGATGTTAATGAAGCAGCAGACAGTCCTTCATGACTGGTAACTTATATCACAGCCGATATGAGCCCTGAAGCCCTTAAGGATGCCACGGAGGATCTCAGTTCCTCAAAAGCTACCTGGGGTGAGCTGAACCCTATCGTTAACATCCTGCAGGGTAAGTCAAGAGTATTTATGGCAGGAACAGGGAAGGACAGGAAAGGTGTTGGTGATCGTGGACTCCGTGCAGCAGTAGGAGCAAGATAGGCTGAAAACCCCCACACAAAAGGATAGACGTATACTAATCATGCTGTGTGACCCACAGGTGAAAGAGAGTATCCCCTTCTGCTCCAGTTCTTTAAGTTAGTGGAAGGAGATTTTGTTGGGCTAGGGTGCAGGAATGGGAGCACTTGAAGGAGAGTGGGGGATGCGCCCCAGACAGAAATGTCAGTTAGAGCAGTACCCTGTCAGCTACCACTTTCTTCTCCACCTTTTTCCGGGTCCCGCATTCTCCCATGGCCAGAAGGGAATAGCGTCTCTTGAATTATGCTGTAGCTACAGGAGTTGGCTGCAGAAGAGATTACCTTCCCCCAGAAAAGGAGACACCGGCCCAAATATCAGTCGCATGCTGTCTGGCAGAGCCCATAGAGGACGAGGCCACAGGTACGTTGGCATCCTGACCACACAAGGCTGCAGTCTGGCTGGATCTCGGCAATGTAACCCAGCTTTTGCTGTCCTACCCACCAATCAGCATGCCTAGTTTTAACCCCTCCCCCTCCTGTGTGCGTGGCGACCCTCTCGCTTTCGGTGGCCAAGTGTGACAATTTAAAGTTTTCGGATGTTTCAACGGGTACCACTAAATGTTTCACAGGAACGGGGGGAGGCAGTTAAGAGGAATGCTCTCCTTCCAGTCGGGGCATCTAACCAGGAATAAAGGGGCAGAGGTTTAAGAAGAAGTCCTCAAATGATAACATAAGTATTATGTGATTAGCATTTAACATTTAATGTGTTAAAGAGTCAATTGGTAATAAAACCTTTCAAATAAATCGTGTTTTAAACAAGTGCTTCTATTTTTTTTTTCCTTTTTAAATCAAATTCAATGCATATATAACAATAAATTCTATAACTGTTCCTTTCTTTTTAGTCCTAGACCCTACTGTTGTGAGAACACAGAGCAAAGAACTGCGGAGTTGCAGAATTTACTAAGCGACACAGTCAGATAAGTGTCCGTCTGTGCAATAGCAACTTTTGTTCCTTTCATAAATGTAACCATAGGAATTGATTCTTTGTGTTTTTTTTCTCTCTTTTATATTTCCCTAGATCACGAGTGAGTACGTACTCCTCCTTCAGGGTAAGTATATTTTCTTTCTTTTGTCTCTCTCTTTGTGTGCTTTTGCTTTTCTATTTATTTTCCTTTCTTTCTCGTGTTCTCTGTCTTTTACAAAACAGGCCTGTTTCTTTAGCTGTCGTGTATACACTTGACGTTTCCCTTTTTGGACTTTTCTGGCGTTCTTTGAGTATGTAGCTAGGGTACATTGACTGCGACTCGACTCTTGTAGATTTATAGGTGAGTTTAGGGGTTCAGTAACCTGTCTGCTTACAGGGCACTTCCAGTTCATGCCTCTCAGGGGGGTGGTAGTGTTACAGACAGTTTGCACTGTTTCCTCCTACCTCACCTCACGATCCAAATTTCAGGAAAAGGCAACGTTTTTATCCACAGAATTAGACTTTTATTTATCAGATTTTGTCCCTAGCATCCTTGCTTCTGAACAGCAGTTTACTCTAAATACAGCCCTGCACTATTAGTGGTTTAAACATGCCATAGACCTTAGGCTGTCTGATATATTAATACTTATGGCTAACTTACTATCCACAGCCCCAACTTCAGGCGATTTTCCTCTGAAGCAGGCTCTGGCCTGAGGTCTGGAGAACCGTCTCAAGAGGAATCTTGCTTCCTGGTCAGGTACTGGCTGAGCTGCCAGGCTCCTCTCCGCTCATGGCTGCTTCAGACTTCGGGCCAGTGTCAGATCCGAGGCAGGGCATTTCCTCTCGCCGGTCTCCTGACCACACCTAGTCTTCTCCCTTGATAACAGGGGGTGCTGGGGCTGCTTCGGGGCTGCTCCTTTTCTTCTCTTTATTTGTCCCCTGTCTTATACTTTACAGCTGATAAATATGCATAAGCTCATACATAATCATGTAGTGGGTGGAAGGTCTTTGCTGCATTGCAGGTCTCTTTCCTCTCCCCTTTTTCATTGGGGGGTGGGGGGAAGGGTCCTGTCACGTCTGGACCAGTGCTGTCGGCCATGTCAGCTTTTTCTCTATTTCTGAGTGTTCCGCCTTTGACCATGGGTGGGGGCACCTCTGCCCTCTGGACTTCCCTTGGTCAGACAGTGACTTCTTTATTTTGAGAAAAAGTTGCAGCATTGTCCCTCTGCCTTGGTTTATTTAAACAGGAGCTTACAAACAAGTAGTCTTCAGTTCTGGTTAAAGTTCTCATCCGGGCAAAGTTTCTTTTTTCAGCTGAGACTGTGTTTTTGGCCTGTCAACATACTTATCAGCATCCCTCTTTGGCTATTATGATTCATATTGGGTGCTTGCCATGATTAAACATGGGATATCTCCATACAAATCTGTACCTACTACTTCTCTCTTTACAAAATGAATAAGGATAACTGCCTTGCACCAACAGTTCTTCCGACAGCTAAACGTGTTCCCTAGGGTGTTGTGTCTTGGATGGCTTGTTGAACTTTAAGCTAACTATAAGAAAACAAAGGATAATTATGTTGAGAAGGTGACATAGGGGTAATAGGTAGATGTTAAACAAGCTGATAGAGATGAACCTTGAGCTGTTTCTGCCATGTTTGATGCTGCTATCCATCTCTGTTAGTGCATTGAGGTCTTCATGCCACTGCTGTTGGTGCTCTTTACCCTTCGTTTGGAGCCTTGAGATGTTCTTGTCACTCGTTCTGCTGCTTTGCTTCTCTCATGCTGCCTTGGGATGTAGCTGCCTCTGTTTGGGCTACATTGCCCTTTCATGGTCTGTTCATGTCACTTTTGGAGTCACTTTGATACAGTCTTGATATCTTGGAGCACTCTTCCCCCTTCTGAATATGTCCACCCACAAATTTCATTCGAATTAATTAGAAAACCCTGATTTTGGAGTCTAAAATGAAATGCATTGTTCTCTCCATTGACTTTAATGGCCAACGAATGAATGACACAAATAAATGAAACATTTTCTTTTTCATTGCAAATGAACAAAGCAAATTATGAAGGCATAGAAAACGAATTAATGAACCTGAAACGATATCTTCTGCATGCATCTCTAAGTGGCCCAGAGAGCATATCCCTAGAGTCTATTATTACCAGCAAAGGTGTGAATCTGCTGCTCTTCTTACATTCAGTCACCAAGAGGGAGTCTGCCTGGCGACTGGAGGGGAAATATCCCCTGACCTTTTCTGACTCTACACCTTCCACTGCAACCTCTTAGTCCCTGCCCTCTAGGGCCACAGGTTCCAGCCCAGTGATGTTTCACTGCGAGGTCAGTGGGGGTGGTCACAGCCTGAAAATCCTTTTAGCACATGGCCATCAAACAAATATTGTTTGGCTTTTTCCAGATATTTGCATCAGGGGGGCTCAGGGAGACACTTTACCAAAGTATATTGGCGCCTTGGTTTCTCACAGGTTTCTGTTTGGTTTTTTTTTACAAATATTTCTGTGATAAAGATGCAGAAGTGATTAACCCTGCATTGTGTCCAGCCAGGCTCCTGCGTCTTAAAATGACAGCTTTTTAGATTTCTTTCTGACCGCACTTTTAGGAAAAGTTTGATTTGAATTTCTTCCCATTATAGTCAATGGAGAGAAGTTTTATCTGGCTTTAAATGTAAATATAGTAACATGTGAGGAATGCACATCAATTATATATCCTTTTGTTCAGCCAAGTCTGCGCTAAATAATGATTATAATTTTGTTCAAGACATTTCTAGCATATTTCTGTTAATTATTTAAATTTGTGACTAAGTTAATATTTGATTGAAAGGCATAAAATTGTAAAGCTGCTGAAAACTTAAAGTCAAATAATCGGTATGAAAGCGCATATTTAATTTTTATAACTAATTTAGCAGGAGTTTAATCCTACTGCTTTGAGAAGGGTCATTACACCATCATGTCCCCAGTGGGTTGGGTGGGAGGGCATCCATCCCTTCTCCCCCCAACCTTACATATTCAACAGCAGGCAATCTCAGCCAAGAGGCTGAGCAGGCATCATTCTTGGGTTAGAGCTCAAAACCCTGTGGATGACAAGGCTGCACTTGATCTTAGCCAAAAAGGACTGAGAAGTGTTTATTAATATTACATTTCTTTATATTCTACCTTTGGGTGCTTCAAAACGGATTATAGCCAGATACTCATTAAGGATTTTATTTTCCAATTATATTCTACGGGAGGAAATACTTGGTGATTGACTAGAGTATGCCCGTCAATTGTGTTGCGGGAGTGTGCCCTCAGGCCCTGTTAGGAGATCGGAGGCGGGGTCCCATCTAAAGTAAGAAGTGAGCCCTTGGGCCGCAGCACGGCTCAGGGAGGAGCCCCAAGACATACTGCGGGAGATGAGCTGGTATGAGCATGGGTGGAGCAGGAGCAAGGCTGGAGAGAAGACAAGACGAGGATTATCCGGAACAGGAACAAGGCAGGCTCTGACCTCCACTGGACCTACATGCACCAATGAGATCCAGCAATGCAATGCTGATCTCAAGCGTAGCCCTCTGGCCACTCGATAGTCCTTCAGGACCCGTCGCTAGGGAATGACGAGTGTGTGAGGCCAGACGGAGGCTGAGGGCAGGAACATGGACTGGGACGAAGACTCGGGATACTCAGAGGATTCAGACATAGACTTGGATACTTAGATGAAGACTTGGATACTCAAACAAGGACTCAGGATACTTAGAAGACTCAAAGTACTCAGACAAGGATTCAGGAGACTCATACAAGGATTCAGGTAACTCAGAAGACTCGGACAAGGATTCAGGTTGCTCGGAGATTTCAGGCAAGGATTCAAGAGTCGGGCGAAAGTACTGGATGAGAACTGCATCGCAGCGTGCTCTACACAGCCGCCCATGGCTGGTCATGGACCATGCTGAATGCGAAGCAGACTCCAGGCGAAGACGAACTTGAGACTGGAACATGATGAAGATTCAGTAGAGGCCTGCACCGGGGCACGCCCTACACAGCTGCCTATGGCTGGTCATGGACCATGCTGGAGTGGAGCAGGTTCTGGCAGAGTCTTAGGCATGGATGCATGCAGGCACAAGGGGACTCTGTAGACTGGGAACAAGATACTCAGGAACAAGGCTTTAAAAACAGAAGTCTCACAGAGGCTTGCGCTGCAGACGAGAAGAAGGCCTTGTACCACGAGGCACACTACACAGCCATCCCATGGGCTAGTCACAGACCACGACATGGCACGCCAAGAGAGGTGGACAGACGAGGGACCTGGGAACTGGATGAAGAGCTGAAGATGAGATGGACAAAGCCAAGACAGGAACATCGGACATCAAGAACATGAAACTTGGCACCTCAGGACTTGGGACATCAGGTCATCAGGACACAGAACATCTGGAACATCAGGAACAGAAGACAGGTGATGAGGGACAAGACCAGGAACATCAAGGATACGAAGTTCAGGAACACGAAGAACATGGAACAAAGATCCATCAAGGCAGAGGAGACCATGAAAGACCTGGAAAGGAAGGAAGATCACAGACACTGTGCAAACCCGATCCGAAGGCGCTGAAGAACTGAAGCAGGGCCCTTTTATAGGGCTGAAGCAGGAACTCGCTGATGATGTCATTCCAAAGGGCCACGGGGCTTTTCCTGCCGCTGGCCCTTTAAATACCGGGGAGAGGGGCAAGACCGTGCCTATGCAGAGGTCAGGAAGAGGACTGCACGTCGGCGGCGTCCCTGCCGCGTGAGAGCCCGAGGAACAACGGCATTGTCGGCAGCAGCCCTGCCGTGAAGAAAGAGGCAGACTGCAGGAACAGCTCCGTGCCGCGAAGATGAAAGGAGGCATCGGGCTGGACGATGGCGCTAGGACTGCGAAGGCCCTGACAACATGACAGCCTTCAGGCCACGCTTGGAAGCGGCGTCGGCAGCCTGGCTGGCCATGTACAGCTGGAGGTAGGTGGGGGACTGCCCGCGGGCAGAACCACAACTAATTGGTTTTAAACACTGTTTTGTTTTTTTTTTAATTCCTGCGCAGGCCCCGTGGCTCAGTGACGATGCCATGCACATCTCATTTTGCATTCATATTTATAGATCACTCCTCCCTCATGTAGAACAAGGCACATTACAAAAAGAACATTAAAAAACTCTTAAACATATAAAAACATCAAACATGTTTTTAAAAGGGATTTGTAGGTCAGTTGAGTGTGTTGATGGATGTTCTTGTAGATAATCATGATGGTTTTATACATAATTCTGAAGTGGATCGGTAACCAATGAAGATCTTTGAGGATGGGGGAGATGTGGTCGATTTTCCTGGAGTTTGTGAGGATTCTGGCTGCTGTGTTCTGTACCATTTGTAGAGGCTTGGTGTAGGAAGCTGGGAGGCCTAGTAGAAGAGAATTGCAATAATCTAGTTTGGAGAAGATTATTGCTTGCAGGATTGATCTAAAGTCATGCGCATGGAAAAGTGGCTTTATTCTTTTCAGGATATGTAATTTGTGGAAGCAGTCTTTGGTGGTTCTGTTAATGAATGGTTTGAGACTAAGATGATTATCTAAGAAGGCTCCTAGATCTCTTACATGGGTGGTTTGTAGGAGTGTTGGAGGCTTTGAAAGTGTATTGTTGTTTTCAGGTGCTATAAGGAGATATTCCGTTTTCGACGCATTGAGGACTAGGTTTAGGCTGTTGAGGAGGTGTTTGATTTCTAGTAAGCAATTGTCCCAGTATTCCATTGTTATCGAGATTGATTCTTTTAAAGGGATCACAATCTGTACGTCGTCAGCGAAGAGGAAGTGTTTCAGGTTTAATTTTGTGAGTAATTGACAAAGTGGTAGAAGGTATATATTAAATAGAGTGGGTGACAGGGAAGAACCTTGTGGCACCCCTCTGGTGGAGGGGTGATATTGGGATTCTGTATTATGTATTTTGACCCTGTAACCTCTGTTTTCCAGGAAGGTTTTGAACCATGTTAGTGAAGTAGCTGTCACTCCAATATTTGCCAGTTGTTTTAGCAGGAGGTAATGGTTGACGGTATCAAAGGCCGCCGAGAAGTCAAGGAGGATTAGTAAAAATGCTTTGCCTTTGTCAATTCCGGAGAGGAGGAAGTCTGAGAGTGAAAGAAGTAGTGTTTCTGTGCTTGCAGCTTTTCGAAAGCCATATTGGTTTGGAGACAGAATTCCGTGGTCTTCCAAGTAGTTGGAAAGTTGAGTGTTCACCAATTTCTCCATTATTTTGGCTATGAATGGAAGGTTGGAAATAGGGCGGAAGTTGTTGGGATCATTTGGATTTAGATTCGATTTTTTTAGGAGGGGTTTGATTGAAGCTGTTTTTAGCTCATCTGGGTAGATACCCTGGGATAGGAACAGTTTATAATTTCAGCAAGTGATTTTGATATAATATCAGGAATGAGAAGTAGCATTTTGGAGGGAATTTGATCAAACGGGTGTGATGAAGGTTTCATTTTCTTCAGCACCGATTGTATCTCTGTGACAGTGATGGGTTCGAATGCGTTAAGTTGGATATCTTTGTTAGGGAGAATATATGTGTTATCTTGAGAGCTAGTGGTTAATGGCAATTGATTAAGGAGTTCAGAGATTTTTTTGCTGAAATGAAGAGCCAGTTCATCTGCTTTGGTCTGAGAAAGTTCGGGTGGTATATCAGGAGTGATGGGTTTAGTGAGATTGGAAACGAAGGCGAATAGAGCTTTCGAATCATGATGATGTGATGAACCTGACGGGCATAGTAGTCTCTTTTTGTTTTCTGTGTACTGATTTTGTATTGGTGGAGCGTGCGTTTGTAGTCTGACAGTGAGTGAGGAGAGGGGGCTTTACGCCATTTTCTTTCTTTCTGCCGAAGTAGTTTTTTGAGATTTCGCAGTTCATCATTGAACCAGGGTTGTCTTTTGGATGCCTTTGAAGACGGTTTTTTGGTGGTCAGTGGGCAAAGTGTGTTTGCTACTTCTTTTGTTATTTTGGACCATGATTGGATAGCGGAATTAGGTGTAGAAACATCGATGGATGGTAGTTCTGGGGCTATAACTTTGCTGAGGAGTTCAGAGTTACATGTTTTTCTGTAGAGGAAAGCGGGTCTTGAGTCAGGCTTAAAATCTGGTTGTGGTAGGGAAAAACTGGTGGTGATTAAGGAGTGGTCTGACCATGGGACTTGTTGACAGCTTAAAAAAAACAAAACAAAAAAACAAAACAATATAAAATGGAATGCATTTAATTATGCGTTTCCATAAATGCAACCTCATGGTTCATAGTTCTTACAATAGACATCAACTGACATACATTAATAATTTTCTCCTCCACATAAAATCTCCCATTGCTTAAACAGGCGGGACCATCAGACTACTTAACATTTACTAATTTAAACACTATCTCATTCTTGGAGGTAAAAAAATCTGATTATTCCAAATCTATCTCCTAGGAGGAATGAATAAAAACATCCAGCCATGGGATAGGCAGCGATTGTCCTTTTGTGGATTGCAAGCTGGTTAAAAGACAGGAAACAGAGTAGGATTAAATGGCCTATTTTCACAGTGGAAAAAGATAAACAGTGGAGTGCCTCAGGGATCTGTACTTGGACCGGTGCTTTTTAATATATTTTTAAATGATCTGGAAAGGAGTACGTCAAGTGAGGTGATCAGATTTGCGGAGGATTCAAAATTATGCAGAGTAGTAAAATCTCAAGCAGATTGTGATGAATTGCAGGAGGACCTTGCAAGACTGGAAGATTGGGCTTCTAAATGGCAGATGAAGTTTAACATGAACAAGTACAAAGTGATGCATATAGAGAAATATAATCCTTGCTGTGGTTACCCAGGAAAGAGATCGAGGCGTCATAGTGGATAATGCATTGGAATCGTCAGCTCAGTGTTCTGTGGCAATCAAAGAAGCAAACAGAATGTTAGGCATTATTAGGAAGGGAATGACAAATCAAAGGCTGGATGTCATAATGCCTCTCTATCGCCCCATGGTGAGACCACATCTTGAATACTATGTGGAATTTCTGTTTGCCGCATCTCAAAAAAGATACAGTTGCATTGGAGAAAGAGCAGAGAAGGTTGACCAAAATGATAAGTGGCATAGAACTGCTGCCCTATGAGGTAAGGCTAAGGAAGTTAGGGTTGTTCAGTCTGGAGAAGAGATGACCTAGAAGGGATATGATAGAGGTCTACAAAATCATGAAAGGAAGAAGTTAATGTAACTCTGTTATTTACTCTCTCAGATAATAGAAGGACTAGGGGGTACTCCATGAGTAAGGTACAAGCTGATTTCTAGGTGGCTGAGAGCTGTTTGGTAGGGATGTGCAGAGCAAAATTTTATGTTCATATTTTTTATGTCCGAAAGGGGGTCCCACTTGCGGCCAATATGGACATAAAAAAAATCCAATGAGTTGGGTATATGTACATATGTGCAAAAAAAAAATTTAAACCCCCTCACCCTCCTTAATCCCCCCCCCAGACTTACCACAACTCCCTGGTGATCGAGCGAGGAGTGAGGACGTCATTTCTGCAATCCTTGGCGAGAATCACGTGACGTCGCGTCTGAGTGACGCGGCGCCACGTGATTCCCGGCGAGTTTGCGCCGGACGGCTCGTTCGGCCCAAAAAGAACTTTTGGCCAGCTTGGAGGGGTCAGGAGGCCCCCCCAAGCTGGCCAAAAGTTCTTTTTGGGCCGAACGAGCCGTCCGGCGCGAACGAGCCGGGAATCACGTGACGCCGGCGTCACTCGACGTGCCGCCGATGTCACATGCTTCTTGCCAAGGATTGCAGAAATGGCGTCCTCACTCCTCGCTCCATCACCAGGGAGTTGTGGTAAGTCGGGGGGGGGATTAAGGAGGGTGAGGGGGTTTATATTTTTATTTTGGCTCAACAATCGCGATTTCCAACATATCGAACATATCTATGTTCGATATGTGGGAAATCCGATCATTTATGTCGAATCAATTTTTTAAGTAAAAAAAAATATGAGTTGCGTTTTACTAATGCGGTCAATCCGAATGCACACCCCTACTGTTTGGTGCTGAAGTCTTTTTTGGTGGTTGATTAGCTAAGGTGCAAGGTATTTTTAGGTGATTGAGAACAATTCTGCATTGTCAAGTAGTCTTTTAGGTGATGATAGGGTAAGGCTAGGATTAAACAAAAAATACTAGAAATGAACAAATCTAAGACTGTGTCTCATTCATGGAAAGCAAAGGAATCTGTCTACAATCAAGTAATGCATAGCACAAATATACTGATTCTCACCAGCTATGTAAAATGAAGACAGAACCATCTCAACCAGACTGCAAAACTCAGCTGGTGATAAATTCTCAGCCTTATCAATAACATTTATATTACCCGACCTACCTAGCATGCCCTACTGCACGTGATTTTGATTACATAAAATGCTCCCCTCCCCCCACGGCATCTCCTCCGTGCTTTCGCCTGCTCCCAGAATCCACATATAGAGGAACGTGATTCAAGGAAGATTTTGGCAGAGTTGGTCTGATTCACCAAGCATAAGAATCTATAAAAGCGTAAAATGACCCTTTGAATCAGCCTGCAAAGCATTTGAAGAATCTGGATGCACCTTTACCCATGCTCCACAGACAACATGAAGAACAGAAAACTAAAACTGAAAAACTGTTGACCCCACAGCAATGTTCTCTGTATGTGCACACAGCTCATGAAGCGAGCACGCGCATGATAAGGAAGATAGAATGGTGTTGCACACAAATTTGTACAAAACTGTAACGCGCAATTCACTTTTCCCCCCATTCATTTTTCATTGCTTCCCCCCAGCTCATCGCCCCATTTTTAAATGGCCCTGTGAAAGAACTCCATCTCTCTCCACTAGGCTGGTCAGTGGGCCGGCCTCCACCATCTCTCCACAAGCCACATCCCTGGGAGCCGGAGGCAGAGCACCATCCCAGTCGTGGCCTTCCCATCCCTATAGGGGGATGGATTGGCCTCTTTACATTGCACGCCAGAACACTGGAGGTGGTGGAGACAAGGATGGTATCTGAATTTAAGAAAGCATGGGACCGGCACAGGGGATCTCCAAGGGAGTAGTAGGGACTGCAGAACTGAACCGCTGGTCTTCATTGGCAGACTTGATAAGCCATTTATAGTTTGTTTTTTTTTTTTGCTATCCCGTTTCTGTGTTTTAAGGTGTGAGGTGGTTTTGTCCAATAGTCTTTTAGGTGATGACTAGGTAAAGTGTGAGGTAGCTTATTAGGTTTCATCTGGATAAGGAGCAATGGGTTTGAGCCTGGGGAAGGATTGCAGGGGCGCAGAAGTCGAATTGACTGTGGAAGTTTCTGCAAAATATCTATAATTCTCCTGGGTGCTAGAGGGCCACATCTTAATCTAAACCTGCCCCTCTGCTACTATGTATAATGGGGTTTCTGATGTTCTTCAGTAGAGTTACTGCATGTTTTAAACAAGAGTGAGAATCAGAAAATAGAATTCTCCTTTCTGTCAGGTCTCCTAAAGTGGAAAAAGAGGTCCGCAAATGCACCCAGAGAGTCTGCTAGGAGTAGAGAGGGAAGGCAGAATCCATAAATAGAAATCAGATGGAAACACAATGAAAAAATGAAGGAATTCCAATTTTTAAGTTTTTAAAGTTTATTTTCTGATTAAACAATTGCAAAGTAGCAACAAATGTTGATACGCAACAGGTCAAATAGGCATTCAAACAAAGAACAATCAAAACTAATAAGAGCCCTTTTATTTCTTTTAGATTATTGAAATGATAAGAACCAGTTCTATGTCTGTGTAATGAAACCGCTATCTGATGGGAGGAGCAATCAGATAGGAGTTAGCAATCTATAGCATTTAGGAAAGTTGTGGGTGGATCCTTTGACCAGAGGCAGATGACCACGCCCCGGGGAAAACCCCGAGAGGAACCACTGGTCAGGCTCAGAGTATGGAGACAGACACACACTGGTTCTTTTATTAGACAGTATACTGAACCACCAGAGGTGGCAGTAGTGAGCTGGTCCGGGGACGCCAGAGGACATCGGCAGAGAAACGCCGTGGCAGCCAATCTTCCCGTGGATGAAGAGGGAGGCGCCAAAGAGGTGAGGAGGGTGGAGAGAGGGTGGAGAGAGGGCGTCGAGAACCGACGGACACAACAGTCTGATAGAATGAAATTATAAGATAAATGTAAAATAAGTTCTTGTTTTTGAAACCACCTTCTTGCAGGACGTAGGTGGCAAGCCTATCCTGGGCTGCCAACTTCAAATGGATACTCACCAGCAATCACAAATTGTACCTCAGTGACATAAACTCATGAATCAGACCCTTCCATAGATACATAGAAACAGAGAAATGACGGCAGAAAAGGACCAAATAGTCCATCCAGTCTGCCCAGCAAGCTTATGCCAGTATCTGCTGCCCCATGCAGGTTACCCCCATGTTTATCAGTTTCTCAGACCATAAACATCAAGGCTCTTGTTGGTTGCCTCATCAGCAAGTCACCCCCATGCTTATTTGTATCCCCAGACCGTAAAAGTTGGGTCCCTTGTTGGTTGCTGGTTAAATCCAATTCCCCTTCCCTCCCCTGCCTTTGAAGCAGAGAGCCAGGATGGAACTGCATCAACAGGCTTCTTGGTTAAGGGTAGTAACCACCACACCAACAAGTTACTCCCCATGCACTCTTTTCTTCATTCCCATCCTCTAACCTTTAGGGATCCACAGTGTTTATCCCATGCCCCCTTGAATTCTTTGACTGTTTTTTATCTTCACTACCTCCTCCGGAAGGGCATTCCAGGCATCCACCACCCTCTCCATGAAGAAATAATTCCCGACTTTGGTTCTGAGTCATCCTCCCTGAAGTTTCGTTTTGTGACCTCCAGTGCTAATGATTTCTTTCTAATGGAAAAGGTTTGTCAGATGAGCATCATTAAAACCTTTCAGGTATCTGAAACTCTGATGCCAACTCTTGTCAAGGAATGAACCCACAATAATGTTAAAGAAGCAGGAATTTACCTTATACAATAATAGACAAATGAGACATTTGAAATGTATAAGGCCATCATATGAAGGACGTGTATATTCTTGTTCACATCCACACTTCCTGTGGGTTCAATTATCTGACTTTCTCAGACCCCATCCGTTTTATAATCATTGGCCATCAGAAAATTGTTTAAATATTATTTCAATGCACTTAAAAACTGGAACTTAACTTTGAATCTTTGTTCCAATAGCCCAGGGGTCAGGAACCTATGAATGCCACGTATTTTAAAATGTAATTCCGTGAGAGCCATACAATATGTTTAAAACTAAATACAAGTAAATGTGTGCATTTTATGTAAGACCAACACTTTTAAAGTACAATAAGTCTCTGAATTCTATTTAATAACGTTGTTATGCTGTTGCTAACCAATGATGAATAAAGTACTTCTTACCATTAATGTGACTTCTGGTGCTGGATACTCCTCATCTTTTTTTCTTTTAGCCATCTTCTTCTATAAAAGGGTTTCTGCAATTAGCTAGCTGACTACTTGATTAAAAGGAGGGAAGTTTACTTCCTGACCTCACAACGACCCGTGTACGTTATGCATTTCGGTCCATTTCCTTCCCACTCATTCTCCTTCCCACTCCCTCCCCCTCATTCTCCCTCCCACCTCTATTCTCCCCCTTCTAGTCTCCCTCCCACTCCCACTTCCTCTCACCTCCACCCTTCCCCTCACTCTCTCCTCCCTCCCCCTCCCCTCAGTCACTCCCCCCTCCCCGCAGTCACTCCCCCTCTCTCAATCCCCTCCCCTTTCAGCTCATCCACAACCCCTTCCCTCGAATGGTGCAGACGGAAGATCTCGGGGGGGGGCCCTCCCTCGTGCGTGCCACCGCCGCTACTGCTCCTCGCCGCCCCTCACCGCTGCTACTGCTCCCAGCGCCATTTTTTTTTTCAGACACGCTCTGCTTTGACTGATATGCTCTCTACTGCGCATTTGCGGGCCGTCGGTCAGAGCCCATTTATAAGGTAGATTTGTCTGCGAGCCAGATGCAGCCATCAAAAGAGCCACATCTGGCTCGCGAGCCATAGGTTCCCGACCCCTGCAATAGCCACTGGACACTGCCAACACTTTTTCAGTGTTTTGATTTGTCAAAAGGTGAATGTGTCTGTCAGCATTGACAGAGTTTCTGGACAATCTGATGACCGATGATTATAAAATATGTCATTTATTTGTCTATTATTGTGTAAGCTGAATTCCTGCTTCCTTAAAGTTTCTGTTGGTTTATTCACTTCGGGGTTTCTTCAAGTTAGTGCTGTTAACATATTAAGCCAGGCAACACAATCACAGGACCTAACAATATTTACTACAACATCCGGGGCTCATTCACCTGCTCTTCTTCCAATGTAATATACATCATTACCTGCCAGCATTGTCCCTCTGCTATCTACATAGGACAAACAGAATAAATAGAGGAAAAGAATAAATGGACATAAATCTGACATTAGAAATGGCAACATCCAGAAACCAGTAGGTGAACATTTCAACCTTCCAGAACATTCTCTATATCTGACCTTAAAGTTGCGGTACTCCTACAGAGGAACTTCAGTGGACACTCCAGTGTGAAGCTGCTGAACTGGAACACATCATAAAACTTAACACCATCACCCTAGCTCTGAGCAGAGACAATAGCTTCATGGCACTCTATAACTATCTATCTCACCCTTACCTCAGTTGTCAGTAGTCTGGACTATAACGCTATTAACACTCTTTCCTCAACCTGCCCTGCTTAATTCAGTGCCTTCTCTATGCTCTGTATCCTCTTTCCTCCTCTCTATATTTTGTACCCACCTCTTGTACTACACATCATGCATCTGTACTTGAAAGCTCAGGCCTCAATAAATTGGTTAGTCTGTAAGGTGCCTCATGTCATTTTTTCTGTATCTTTCTGTATCTCCATTTGTTTATGTATTGTTCTTTTTGGGTTTACTTTTCTTTCTTTATTTCTATGATTCTGTTTCTCTAGCTGTTTTCTCTCTAGCTAGGCTCTGATGTTGAAGCCTATGTGTGCACATTTAAAAGTGAATTTTCAAAAGTTGCGCACGTAAAAAAATAGCACTTACGTCTTTAAAATAGCATATTCGTGAGTATATGCTGTTTAAAAACTTCAGCATACACATATAAAGCAGGGTCTTTGAGTAAATATGCACATGTTAAAAAAGCGTGCAATCCCTCTGTCTAATGTGTAAACATACAACTATACCAGAGGTAAGTAGGCCAAAATCCAAAGCCCAATCATTAAATAAATTTAATAAATGTATTAACTTTATACAACATGCTGGCTTATGTGAAACATATGTGCATCCTAAAATCTAATATCTAGACATAACTAATATCTCATTCATACTACATACATCCAATCATTCAATAAAATCCCAAAACATGTACATTGTAAACATCATGACATTAATTAACATATATTCAAAAATACCCCTGTTAACATCAGTCTACCCGCTACATATACATTTAACATATATTTAAATCCTCTACTCAATATCCAAAAATACCCCTGTTAACATCAGTCTACCCGCTCCATATACATTTAACATCTATTTAAATCCTCTGCTCCGACGAGTTCACTCGTTTCGCCTGTGAATACAGGCTTCCTCAGGGAACCTTTATATGTTATAAATCAGGGTCACTTTCTTTATAGATCTTCTGCTTTTAATATTTCCTGATCTCTCAGTTCTTCTCCCAATCATGTGTTCAACACAATAATTTATAAATCTCCTTCCATGTATATGTTTCTCATTCAGCCATGCACTATTATATGCTGATCTTTCCCAAGAATATTCCTTATATATACCACCGATAACAACTTGGCCGTATTCGAACGAATCTTCACAATGAAGAACAAATCTCCATGTTAACGTTTCGAAAGAAAGTTAACAGGAGAAGTAGTGGACCGCATACGGTAACATTTGGAATGAAAGGGGAAGTTTTTAGATGAGATACAAGACATATATTGGTTTTCATGATCCCCATTGTAGTTGAGTGAAAAGCTTGTCAAACAGAAGCTTATATGAGCGTTAACATGGAGATTTGTTCTTCATTGTGAAGATTCGTTCGAATACGGCCAAGTTGTTATCGGTGGTATATATAAGGAATATTCTTGGGAAAGATCAGCATATAATAGTGCATGGCTGAATGAGAAACATATACATGGAAGGAGATTTATAAATTATTGTGTTGAACACATGATTGGGAGAAGAACTGAGAGATCAGGAAATATTAAAAGCAGAAGATCTATAAAGAAAGTGACCCTGATTTATAACATATAAAGGTTCCCTGAGGAAGCCTGTATTCACAGGCGAAACGAGTGAACTCGTCGGAGCAGAGGATTTAAATAGATGTTAAATGTATATGGAGCGGGTAGACTGATGTTAACAGGGGTATTTTTGGATATTGAGTAGAGGATTTAAATATATGTTAAATGTATATGTAGCGGGTAGACTGATGTTAACAGGGGTATTTTTGAATATATGTTAATTAATGTCATGATGTTTACAATGTACATGTTTTGGGATTTTATTGAATGATTGGATGTATGTAGTATGAATGAGATATTAGTTATGTCTAGATATTAGATTTTAGGATGCACATATGTTTCACATAAGCCAGCATGTTGTATAAAGTTAATACATTTATTAAATTTATTTAATGATTGGGCTTTGGATTTTGGCCTACTTACCTCTGGTATAGTTGCATGTTAAAAAAGCGGCAGGCCGGGGTGTTTTAGGGAGGAGCCAACATTTAAGTGAGTCGATATTTTATAAGCAATTTATGCATGTAAATGTGGCACCTTACTTGCATCTATTTGCTTCTGCTCAGCTTCAGGAGTAAGTCATCGTGAGCATCTTAAAAAGTGAAAGAATGAAATGGTAGAGACTTCAGGGTGAAGACCTAGGAGGATCTTCATGAACTTACAGATGAATTGGCCGAACCGGTAGACTAATTGGTAAAACTGGTTATTTCATTGACGTGTGCATGTTAGAAAATCCCCCGACTTACACGTGTAAAAGTTGACTTACAGGGGGTAAACGCATATACGTTTCGGCTTCCAGTTGTAAGGCTGCCTCAAAGAGCCATGTTTTTAATAATGCTTTTGAAAGTTAGGAGGTTAGGAGCAAGTCTGAAGTTAAGTGGTAAGGAGCTCCACAGGGTTGGTTCTTTTGGTGTCAGGACAGCTAGGCAGACTTGAGGTAGAGAGAGCATAGTGCGCGGGATGGCATGTAGCAGCTTAGATGAATGCCTAGATAAGGTGGTGCATCAAACTTTGGTTTAGTTATTTATGACATTTGCAAATGAAAGAACAATATGAAAACACGTGGCAGCAAGGCGTGCCCATGCTAGCATTTCACAGGGGTGTTATAATACCTTGATAGGCATTTGAAGATAAGGCTATGAGGTTTTCATAGGTCTGCATTTTGTATGGCTAGTTAACAATTTTCCTTACACGTGCAATCACTTTTGAGATGTAAGGTCGTTACCCCTACAAGATTATTTTCCATATTTCTCTGACATCTGCTGAGAGGAGCTCCAGTCACTTGAAACTCATTAAAATGTATCTGAGATTGACAGTGAGCTGAGAACATCTGGCAGGTTTGGCCAAGATTTCAATCAAGTGCGAAGTTGCTGTGTCACTTATCTGCGGCAACTTAATAAATTCATTTGATGTTGTCAAAGTATGAAAAGTTTCATTCTAATTACTAACCTGTCAGTTTCATGGATGCACGGTATACTTCCATTTACTCTCCCTGACCTACATGCAAAGAGCTTAGATCCATTTACCATACAGTATAGAAGAAATAATATGGTCTTCCAGGGCATGCAAACGACTTCATAATGTGGCCTATTTAATTCAGCTCTATTTAAGGGTACCCAAATACAAAATGTCTATGATAAATTCAATTATAGAGCTGCACAGATGCTAGCATGGCCTTGATTAAGCAGTGGGGCCATGCTATAGTCAGTTATGCTCAGGATATCCATGATGTTCATATTGACCTTCTGTGTGCTGAAGTCATGTCTGATCTGTCAGCGCTGCCATCAGCACTCTAAACTACATCTCTGATCTCCTGTTACTGCTGCCTTATTTCCCTGTCCACTGAAACAAGCAATGCCATGGCTAGATTGCATTTTGGGAGATGGGGGAAACTAGGACTAAGTCATGATGTGAGAACTTAGTGGTTTCTCTTATAAAACATAGAGAGAGAAGGGCCAGCAGAAAAGGACCTTATGGCCCATCCAGTCTGCTCAGCAAGCTCCAATAGTCACCAGTTTCCCATACTTATCAGTTACTCAGTCCGACAAGGTCGGGGCTCTTGTTGGTTACTGTTTGAGTCCAATTTCCTTCCCCCGTCCTGCCGTTGAAGCAGAGAGCAAATTTGGAGTTGTAACAGAAGTGTAGTATAAGGCTTTTTAGTTAAGGTTAGTAACTGCCGCATCAAGCAAGTTACCCCCCATGCTCTTGTTGGTTACGGTTTGGGTTGAATTACCTTACCCCCCTCTGCAGTTGAAGCAGACAGCAATATTGGAGTTGCATCAGAAGTTTAGTATTAGGCCTTTTAGTAAAGGGTAGTAACCACCACATCAAGCAAGTTACCTTATGTTTATTTGTTTTCCCAGACTGTACGTTCAATGTCCTAACTTAGGCCTGGATTCATCATTCTTTGCATCTGTCCGAGATTGGGACAGACGCGAAGATTCTTTGCAGAATGATGAATCCAGTGAAAATGGGGGGAGAGGGGGGCCGGGCCTGCGAAAGCCCGCAGCCTTCGCACCACGGCGTTGCGCCGGCTTTCGCACCGAATAGCGCCTCCGTGAAAGGTGATGCTATTCGGTGCGCTACTGCCGACGATAATGTTAGTAACATTATCACCGAAAGCGAAGGCACCGCCGACTCCTCCCCCCCCCCCCTAATTTGCATTATATCGCATGCGAAAAGGCCCTTTTCGCATGCAATATGACGTTATCGCGTGCATTAGGGCCCTAATGCACGCGATAAAGCTTTAGAACATAACCCCCTTGGGGGGCGGAGCCAAGATGGCGGCGGAGTAGCAGCACGGCTCTAGACGCTCTCCGTTTCGCTAGTTCTTGTTCGAATTTTTGCCTCATTGTTGCTTCAAAATGCCTTCGAAGCGAAAAGGCAGAGTAAGGGTGTACCCCGCAGCCCCGACTTTACCTTCAGGACAGCGTACACTAACAGAGCTGGCTGCGGGCTTTTCAATACGGGGGGAGCAGTTCTCCGCTGAACAGACCGCGGGAGGAGCCGCGAATGATTCTGGAGAAACCACTCTCAGCCCCCCAGACTCAAGGATGCCTCCGGTGCCGATACCCCAAAACTTTTCAAGTCCGGTGAGTGCAGAAGCGACCCAGATGGGATTGGAAGATGCAAATGCGGGTGCCACCGTGGGAAGTGGGAGTAATGTTCAAGGCCCGGATGAGGGAAGCATGGCTGAATTGCAAACGACAAGCCCCAAAATTGAGGCAGTTTTTTCTGTCAACACCTTAACGGGTGAAGGTCAGGAATCTGAAGTTGCAAAGACCATGTTTCCTAAACCCCCGACAGTGATTTTGGATTCCTTATGGGTGCTATTGGCTCAGATGGGGGTTGCACTACAAACTGTTTCTATACAGCAAAAAACTGTTTCCTTAAAACTGGAAGCTGTTACCCGAGACTTCAATTCAGGGACTGAGAATCAAATACAAAGGATCCAAGCTTTGGAAGAACAGACTAAGAAGATCCAAGATATTCAGGTGGCACTTGTCCAGGATCGAGTTATCCTAAATAGAAAAATGGAACAACTGGAAAATAAAACCAGAAACTTGAACCTTAGGTTTATCAACTTTCCTAAGGTTCTTGGGGAACAACCAAGGATAACTCTAAGGAAATATTTGATAGAGGTACTAAAGATTGCACCAGAAAATATACCGGGATTTAATAAAGTATATTTTCTTCCTCATATAAGAACGAGAGAAGAAGCAGTGACACCTACTATTGATATGGCAAATTTAACCTCCTTCTTAGAGACTTCTACGTCTGAAATAATAGAGAGGGCAACCCTCCTTGTGTCTTTTATATATTCACAGGATCTTAGTTTAATCATGAGAAATTATTTTCAAAATATGAGAATGGAGTTTCTGGGTAAGGTAGTGCAAGTCTTCCCCGACTTGGCGAAGATAACCCAGGAAAGGAGGAGAGGGTTCCTTGCCATGCGGCAGGAGGCCCGCTCCATGGGAGCTGTATTCATTCTTAGGTATCCATGCCGTTGTATCTTAAAAAGGGATAATATTACCTATGTATTTTTTGTTCCTGATCAATTGAAGGCATTGTTAGAAAATAAGAAAAAAGTGTTACCTAGTCCCCATATCCATAGTAACAGTGAGTCATAGGTAAATAATGGAAAAGTCAACCGCTAAGCTTATACTTTAATATAACTATTTTCCTTTGATTAATCTCCTCTTAATCTAGGCATAAGCCCCCCTTAACTTAACTTGAGGACAATGTAATTGAAATGTTTTCTTTATTTAAAATGTTGAACAGTATGCACTGTGAATTAATATATGATTTGTTTCTTTGTTTCTGTGCAAAGAGGATATTCTTTGTACAATTTGAAATAATTTAATAAAAAAAAAAAAAAAAAGAACATAACCCGCTTAGGGAGGCAAAACCTGCGCTTGGCTCCATCTTGTCCCACTCGCAATAAACACAATACAACTTTTGGCTTTACAAAAGGTCGCAGTTTATTCCTAACCCGAGCCCTCACAAATGCAGCAACAAATGTAAGAACTCAAACAGTACCCTCGCCACCCCCTCCCCTCTTTTCTTTCTGCATCTCAACCACCTCATCCCAGTGATGAGGCATACCATTGCTCCCCCTCCTTCTTACCCCGCCTTGTCCCAGCGAGGGTAAGCCACGGCCTTGAGCTTTAGCCCCCTATCTCATTGGCCATCTCGTGTAGCATCCCCCCCCCCAACTACACGAGAATCCCCCCCCCCAGTGTTCTCCAATCCTTCCTGCAAGGCATTATTAAACAAATCCATCCCAATCTTGGACAGATGCACTCCGTCTCCCCTAAACAACCCTTCAGTCAGATCCCACGCCCACTCATGTCATATCCAAAACCCCCCTTGTTTAACCACCCACCTTCCTATCTGCCTGTTCAATTTCTTTATGCCCCATTTCCACAAGGTCTCATCCTTGCATTGTAGTCACACGATTATGTCCGACCAACACTCTCGATGCTGGGCCATAGCACCATAACTCTTGCTAAATCTTTCCGAATCATGGCAATCAAGTCTCTGCACGAGTACCGCCCCCACATCATTTCCCCCCAAACGTATCATTATAATACATGATAACCCTACCACCTCCACCCGCTTCTTCAGGAAGGATATCAACTCTGCCCATCACATGCTCCTCCTGCCAAACCATACGATCTTCCAACACCGTGTATCCAACTGCAGGTTTGCTCCATATGGTCTTTGCGGTGCCCGCCTCTGTGCCCAGTGTATGAAGGAATGGCCCACGACCCAGGCACACCCCGGCACTGTTAGTTACCCCTTTTGACTCTGCAATATAAGAAAATACCAGTTAACACAAAACCCCATGCCCCCAATCACCCCTTTTGCTGGCTGCTTATTTCCTAACATAAGTCTTGGACGCTTTAGACCTTTATCTGCCGATCGCTTTAATCGCGATTTCTGACATGCCGCTTTCTGCTGCCGTCGTGGCCGCCCCTATTCGAAATGAATGTGAACTGTAACATTGCACGTCCCGCCCAAGCCCTCCTACCACAGCTTTCAACACTTGTGTGAACTGAAAGCTCGTTAGCGGCACCGCATCTCTGTGTACCAAGAAGGAACCTGCCACTCTGGGGCGTACTGTCACGTATGCCTGAGTTGTCCGCACCGGGCACACCAATGAGTTACTGGCCGGGATTAATCTGATGTATTGGCCTCTTCCCTTCTGATCCGTCTTAGACCTCCTCACACAAACTGTCACCATATCTCCCTGCACTTGCACTTGATCAACCATTAACCCCCTTCCTGCCGTGTTAGGCTTCGATTTCGCTACCAATTCACTAATCCTTGTCGCCCCAATGAATACCAATGAAAAGGTGACCCGAAATAATAAAACCTCATAACCAGACCAGCACACAGAGGCCAACCGCTCTGCGATGCAAATTAAATCTAAGTATCTGATAGGCCGCCTCTTATCCCCTGCTCCCTCCCAATCTCGCTGTCATCTTCCTAATACTCGCTTAACCTCAAAACTCACCGCTGGGTTCCCCTATCCCTCCAGCTTTTGGAAGAACGAGAACCCCACTACATGGGCCTTGACCGAGGACAAGGACTAGCCATTGCTCTTTGCCAACAATATAAATTGCACTATCCCCTCCTCTCCAACCGGTCTCCCCCTCCATCCTATCGACTGAAGGAAGCGCGCCATGATGCCTCTTCCCGTAATATAGACTGCCCAAGTGGCGGGTGCCACGGATTTTTGAATCAATTTCCATTCTTCCTCCGACTGAGCTGCCACAGATGTTCTGGAAAATGGTCCACAGTCTCGCAAGCATGCGATGCCAACTCCTTGAAGAGACTCCACTTAAAACAAGAAAGTACATCAGCGATCACATTTTGAATGCCTGGG
This sequence comes from Rhinatrema bivittatum, assembly GCF_901001135.1. Taxonomy (NCBI): domain Eukaryota; kingdom Metazoa; phylum Chordata; class Amphibia; order Gymnophiona; family Rhinatrematidae; genus Rhinatrema; species Rhinatrema bivittatum. The sequence goes on from NC_042615.1 coordinate 21,477,699, forward strand.
ACATATCTCGCTCTCATATTAATATTCAACTGCAAACAGAGGCTACCAACACCTGTAGCAAGGCAGATACCCTCAAGCACCTGGCTGACAGTTGATTAATCACCTGCACGACTCCCAAATTATCGCACCAGAAGACCATGGACTTGTTACTCAACTTGTCCCCCCAAATCACCAAAGCCACAACCATAGGAAATAATTCTAGGAAAGTAATATTTTTTGTGATGCCCCCCCGATAACCAATCCTCCGGCCAAGGCTCCGCACACCACTGCCCTTGAAAATAAACTCCAAAATCGGATGCACCCGCTGCATTCGAGTATAATTCCATATCAAAATTTGATATCTCACTCCCCGTTATCAACCTCACCCCATTAAAGGACTCCAGGAACACTTTCCACACACCCCGTTCCTCTTTGACCTTCTGAGTCACCTGAATAAAATGATGTCCTGTTCGGATGCCCACCGTGGAAGCCAATAACCTCCTGATGAACGCCCGTCCCATCGGAATAACCCGACAGGCAAAACTGAATGATCCAGTCAAGGACTGCATTTGCCGCAATGTTACTTTAGTCGTCCCTCTCACTTCCCGCACCAACTCCCTCAGCTTTAGCACCTTTTCCATTGGCAATCTCGATTTCATTGCCTCGGGTGCATGGACCCTCCGTCTTATCCTGTGCAATTGGCACCCCAAATCTGCCAGCCACTGTCATAAAACCATCCAGCTGCTCCTGAAACTGGTTGGAGGCGCTGGGCCCTACAAAAAGGAAGTCATCTAGGTAATGCAACATATTGTCGCAATGCGTATGTTGCTCGGTTAACCAGCGCAAAAAGGTACTAAAGGCCTCAAAGTATGCGCACGATACCGCGCATCCCATGGGAAGTCACCAATCTAAAAAATACTTTCCTTCGAATGAAAACCCCAAAAACGGCAGGCTCCTCGGATGTATGGGTAACAACCGAAAAGCCGACTCAATATCCGCCTTTACCATCAGCGCCCCCCGCCCTGCTTGTGCACTAGATCTAACGCTGCTTTGAACGAAGCATAACGCACCGAACATGCGCTTTTAGGGATAGAATCGTTGACTGACTCCCCAGCCAGATAAGAAAGGTTAAGGATCAATCTATACTTACCTGGTGCCTTCTTTGGAATGACTGCTAACGGAGAGAAAAGCATCCGCCGAAACGGGGGGGGGGGGGGGTCATCGAACGGCCCGGCAATGCGCCCCATGCTGAGCAACGGCCCATGCTGGACTGGTTCAAAGTGTCCCACTACGCTAGCCAAACGTAAAACCCTTGGACCAAGTTTAAAATATTCTTTGCCACCTTATGTACCCCCGACCCGCCCTTCCCTTTTTTCTTTTTCTTCTTCTTCTTATCCTTCCTTCCTCCCCCATCTACCCTCCAATAATTTGAAAATATTCACATATTTGCGCTTACGAACGCGCTTCCGCATCTTCTGTGGGTCTTCCTCCCACAGTTCCGTCAGCGACGCCAGGGCTGGATGAGCCATGTCCCGCTTTGGACCCACACCTGTCCCCACGCGCCATCCCGCCCCTGAGTCGCTGGAGGTGGAAGATGAAGACGAAGTCGAGCTGGAGTCAGACGCAGAACTCGAATGCCTTGCTCTCTTCCTCTTTTTGTCCTTACCCCACCTCTTATGCTCCCCTTCAATCTCATACTCACCTATTCCTAGGCCTGCGAAACTCCCTCCCATGGCCTCCGGTTCTCTGGCCCTCGCCATTGCGCCCCTCTGCTCCCATTCCTCGTCAGGATACAGAATCGTCCTTTCCCTCCGGGCTTCCTGGTGGAACCTGCCAGGAAACGCTGCATCCGCTGCACCTGTCGGAATAGAAACACAGGCCGCAGAAATGCTCTTTGACCCGCATGCCGCCCCCCCCCCCCCCCCCCCCGTCCTCTGGAACCTGTGGAAAAACCACTTTCTGTAATCCAATCACCTGTGCCCTCACCAGTCCCCCAGTCCCTGCTAACTTCTCCCGACCTGTCCCTGTCCTCCAGGGCAGCTTCCCTGTACCACATAGGCCAGCCACCAAAACCTCCCCCAATCCCGCTGGCCCTTACCTGCCGATGGGAACGAGGGGGGACTTCCCTGCTGTCTATCTGGACAACCGTAAGGATATCCCTCGGGCAGAGCCTGATGCCTACCCAACCCTTCTGTAGCCGCGCCTCTAGCGGCCTCTCTATCCCTACCCCTTATGGAATCCCCTACCTGGATCAGGACCGGTGTGGCTCCGTGGAATACCCTCTGGATCCCCTGTATTCGTTTTACTTTTTCCTGCTGCTCTGCGAGCCTTGTTTCCCAACTGCGGATCACGGCTCCGCGCGGCCAACTCCCCTGGCAAGAATTTGGAATTTTGCCCCATCGATGCTGCCGCAACCCGCCCCCTGCCAGACGCCTTTACAGCTGGGGACTTTCCTTTGCTCCGGCCGTGAACTGGGACTACCTCAAAGGCGTCTGCTTTGCCCACCGGGCTTAACGACAGGGGGGGGGGGAGGGGGCAGGCCTAGGCTGTAAGGGAGCCACAGGAGATACATGGACTGTCTCATCTAAAACTGTACCAGACGCATTGAGGGAAATATCTGGGAAAGAACCCACATCTGGGCTGGAATGGCCATAAGGAGAAGGGGGGGGGGGGGGGGGGGGTGTCTCGACTTCAGGGCTACTCTCTCCAGAGGCCGAGGAGGGGGGGAGGAAAGACCCAGAGGCCCACTGGGGGCTGGCATCCTACGCCTCCTCTGAGAGGGTTGTGATCTGCGTGCCTCTTCAGGCTGGGTCTCGCAGCAGCGTCCACGACGATGCACCTCCCGCTTGCACCGCCCTAGGCTTCGGAAAACAATTAATACGAATGCACAATATAGAACTGTGTATGCTTACACTGCTATGATGGTTTTCACCAGTAATTATACCTTCCTGATGGAACTATACTTTTTTTTTTAAGGGGGTGGGGGGGGGGGGGGAGAGAGAGGAGGGAACCTAAACAGGTAGACAGTCCCTCATTGGGGAAACCAAAATTACTTAGGCTTGTTTTTTTTTTTTACACGACTTGCCTGCAGACAGGACAAAACAGCAAGCACGACCTCCTCCGCAACCGGCCGGGTTCGTCTGGCATCATCACCGACCGGCTGCTATGGCAACGGCCAATGGCATGGCAGCGATTCAAATCAGTGCAGCCACCAGCCATTGCACCCCCCGACGCTCTCCCGCGCTACTCCCCTTCCTCCCCCTCCCCCTGCTCCTCCGTTTTGTTTGAACTTGGGCTGAACTGGGTCTGAACTTGGACATAGAGTTTTTCGCTCCTTTAAACCTCGTCGCCTCCATATCAGGATCTAATATAAATACCTATAGAATCGGCATTGTGGTGTCTGATTGAGCCGTTACCTATCTAGATAATGCCTCACTCCGTGAGAAAAAGAAGGGCGAGGGAGAAGAAATATTACAGTAGGCCCAATGGACTCACATGTTGAGCGGAGAGAAAGGATACCGGGAGTAAGTTCGCTAGAAGATGAAAGGGAAGAAGCTGTACCCTACATCTCCTCTGAACTATTGACATCTTTGTCCCCGGTACTACGGGTGGCGCCAGTGAACCCAGCAGAGGACGGGTTTTTGGGGCAATTACGATCACAAGAGGCTACCAGCTCGTTGGAAAGAGGTAAGGAATGAGCTGGAGGTAGACTTGAAGCTCCTATTACTCAAAAGAGAACTGGTGAAGATGCTGAAAATGCTGTTTCTTTGTCATGTGTTGGTGAAGAACAGGGGAAGGGTAAATTAATGGAAATTGATTTGGTTAAACCTAAGGAAATTTCTCTGGACTCAATCTGGGAAGCCTTACAGGCAGTTAATACTAACATGTTTAATCAAATGGTTCCACTGCATGACTTTATTGAGAGACATGAATCAAGAATAGATAAAATAGAACAAGATGTAAAGCGAACACAGAAATCTATTCAGAAAATGGAGATCGAATTGAAAGAAAAATCAGATACATTTGCCTCTTTAATTAAAGAAAATCAATTATTGTCTATTAAATTAGGACAACTTGAAAATCAGTCAAGATCTACAAATGTAAGATTTATTAATTTCCCTAGGGATCGGTTCACACCCCCTAAAGGCATGTTAAAGAGGTATATATATGATGGCTATTCTAGAAATCCCCGAGCAGGTTATACCTATTACATCTAGGGTTTTCTATATCCCCCCCTATAAAAGGGGTGAATTAGTGGATCAGAATGAGGGTCAAAAATTGCTTCCAACAGAACCATCACTGTTAAACTTAACAGAAATATTAGAGACGTCACAGGAGAAAATAATTACCCCTGCCACTCTTGTAGTATCAGTCCTTCCAGAGTCAGATAAACAATTGGTTTTAAAAATGTTTTTCAGAAATAGCTCAGCCACGTAAAAGAGGAGGAAATTATTTCTTTCCTTAAAAAACGAGAGTGACAGAATTGGGTGCCAGGTTCCTACTCAAATTCCCGTGTAAGTGCATTGTGAGATGGCAGGGGTGAACTCATATCTTTTATGTTCCAGATCAATTAATTACCTTTTTGTCAAATGAGAATAAATTGCCATCTAGTTCTTCGCCGATTGGGATAGGTCAGCAAAGTTAAGGTATTGATCCCGTAAAGAATAATTTACATCTCTCCACATTAGGTACATTTTCTTTAAAGTTAAATAACATTTTCATACAGATGAGGAAATAGATCCTGAGTGAGGACCAATAAACATGAGAGATTTATATTAGAGATATAATTGTTTATGTAATGCTTTTTATATAATGATTGAGAAGTCATTAGTATGATATGATGTAGAGATAATAATGAGTAAATATGTGTAAAAATTATTCGGGAAATGCTTAAATCTCTATGTATTGCCAATCAAGATATTAATGCTTGTGAATTTATGATATGAAAACTAATAAAAATTAAATTACAAAAAAAGAAATATCTCTTCCATGTAAAAATCATGGGTGACCGCCTTGAGTATGCAGATGAGAGAGATTTGAGGTTTATGATGTGTGTGTATGCTTGCATATGTAAGTATTCATCTTATTGCTTTAACAGGTGCTACCAATGGCCAGAGAATACCCACAACGGCAGAGGAAGTGCCATGCAAGTGGAGGAGGCCAAAATACTACCCCCTGGGGCTGTAAAGGAAGAGGCTGAATCTCATGTTCTTGAAATGGTATCAACCAGCCCCATATGCAGCCTACCAGGCCTCAGTGGGTGGACAGCTTTGAGCTAGAGGGACCGGCAGAGTTCCTGTCAAAAGCAGCATCCACCCTCCGAACCCCTAGAAATAACTCAAGTGACACCTGACCAGGATGTTTCTGCATTGACTGTGGCATGCCTTCTCTGCATGCTGACCGTCCGGTAATGTCTGAACAACAGCCTATGGAGAACACAGTGTATAAAAGCTTCAAGGCTCTGTGAAAGTAGCTGCGTTCGCAGGGCAATCAGAAGCAGTTGTTGCTGAAGTCTGTGGATAACGTGGCAAAGGTGGCGAAAGAAGTCTGAGCAGCAGCAATGGCACCTAGCCAGATTGTCAGAGGACATCTCCAACCTCACCCTCACCCTCCAGCAGGAGTCTGAGAGCCAGAAACAACAAGCCCCTTATATCCACCACTTCCATTTTAGTCCACACCATTCCCACCCCACAGGCTTCCCACGGATCAGAGGTGGTAGGCCTGGAGCTAGACATGCATTCTATGGGGGCAAGAGGCAGCCAACTGCATCCTACGGCTGACGAGACAAGAGAGCATGAGAGTGCCTGATGCTACTTTCCTGCTGAAGGACTGACTGTCAGCAACAGGCAGGTCACAGCAAAGGCCTATGCTAGGCATTCTGTCCTTGTGTGCTCTCTTTAGTTAGACAAGAGAATAAGTATCATCATGCTTTGCCATACAAATCCTAGCGCCCTGATTTTACTGATGTTATTTGTATAAAACATTTGAACAGCTTTGCACTATGGTTTGTCAATGTCAATTTTTTTGTTTTGGAAAATATCTTGTGGAGTGGATTTGGGTGTTGGGAGAAGGGACCTGTCGTGCGTATCCAGCATGAGAGAAGGGAGTGACACTCGCGGGAGGTTCCATCCCCTCTCTTCCGCCTGCGTCATCTCTCTACCTGTTCCCCTTGCATGTTCGGGATCCAGCCCCCTGCTGCAAGACCTGCCCTCTCCTCCTTCCACCCCCACAAAGTCTTCATGATTTAGAAAGGGGTGCAATGTTTCCCTTCCCTGCCCTAAACGCACCCCCCTGTTGACAGCTCTTTTGAACCCAGCTAAAAGTATTCGCAATGTGAAGAAGAGGAGTGGCATTGCCCTGGAGGGCAATACCGAGGAGGGGGTTGCTGATGTGGCCTGCAGTTGGCGGGAGGGCTTCGTCTATGTGTCGGATGGGCCTGAAGCACCAGTCCACGAGTGATTTGCAGATGGCCTTGATCCCCTGTCCCTCTTCTTCACCCGGTCACATTCACTGTCAGCTGCTTCTTCCAGAGAAGGAGGATGATTTCCAGGGAGGAGCGGGAACAGTGAGGAAAACAGCTGGGCGCAACCCTCTGGCGGGGGGCTTAGGAGATCCTCCTTAGTCACAGAGGGACGAGGCTTTGCCCAGTAACAGCCGAGGCAAAACAATGCGCCTCATTACGGTGCTGTTCGGTCATTTCCCAAGTGTGAAGGAACGCGGCAAGACTCCACGCACGGTCGCGAGGGATCGTGAACGCTAGCTGCAAACAAATATGGAGACGAGACTACCGAAGGCCAGAACTTTTGCAGCAGCTCCGCCTGGTTAGATTTACAGTTTTATTGGCCAGTTGCTTCTGGTTTCTACTGTAGATCCATGGGCTTTCAATTTCAGTTTTAATTTAATTTAAATTTTTTTTTCAGGAATTTATCAGCGTTTATTACAAGAGCAAAAACAGGAGAAATCCATGGAAAAATATAACTCATCATATCTCCGGGTGAATATCGTTTTTGTTTTAATAAAAGCTGATAAATTCCTGGGGAAATAAAAGACTGGAAATGAAGATCCTTATGTATGCGAATGCTTCTTTCTGCCTCTTCCCTAAAATAAGATATTCACGTGTTCGCAGTTGTTTAATCAGTTAACACAAACACACACATACACACTCACACTCTCTCTCTCTCACACACACACACACACATACATACATATCACTCACTGACACACTTGTGTTTCTCCTGAGGTAAACTGGTAGAAATTATAAACGGGAACTGAGAGCACCTAAAAAGGTCTTTATGAACAAGAAATGATAATACCAAGGAAGCAAAGAAAAAGAATTAGTAAACAAACATATGGTTCAAAAAATGCAGGCAGCACTACCGCGGCGCTATGGGGAACATAGATTAGTGCATCGGATCGTGCGTCTAACCCTCTTCCACTGCCGCATACTTTCACCCATAGAGCCATCTGGCCAAATTAACCTCGGAAAATGCCGCTTTATGAGTCATTACGGGGCTGGAAGGAGCCTTGGGTGACCTTATTGAGTGCTGCTCTGAACTGGAAGGCTTTTTCACTTTTACCGTATGGCATCAGATAGCGGTGACTCCGCTCATCACTACCGACATTTGTCTTCTGGTTAAGTCTCTGGGCAGCGCTGGAGCGGAAAGCGGAACGCTATCATGGAAAAGAGAAAAACCCCAGCCCCCGCCCACTACTTAGAAAAAGAAACATGTTTAACTCTCCCGCCCCACTCACGACTGTGCCGCTTTTCAGAGAGCACGGGAGCCCACCCAGCTGCAAACATGCACGGCCTTGCAGCAGGGGACCGACAGCACCCGGGCGGCAGTGCGCGTGCGGGTGGTGAAATA